>NC_142890.1:13369000-13695000 GCF_054131105.1 Drosophila navojoa
ACATACGCATGCACCTATGCTATGTGGACACATCGTCGCTCAAGCAAGACATCTGGGCAGCCGATGGCTGATGGCTGATGTCTGATGTCTGATGGTGACCTTGACCAACTTGCCAATAAGTAAAATTCAAGTGAAAACCGCAAAAGGTCACGCACAAGACGCTGCCATGGGCCCCACAAGTAATTATGCAAAGGGCGCCTCTAATTGCGTAGCTGCCGACTGACTAATTGAAAAGTGGTAAGCAAATTGTGCAAATAATTGCGTATACGCTGTGTAGACAGCATCATTTCCAAAGAATCATGTGCGTGTGTGTGTGTGTGTGATGAATGCATTTATGCTGTAACAGTAACAAAGCTAATCAACAGCAATATCGTTGCTACAAATGTGAATCAGGCATTTATCATTGGGCAGCAACAAACAATTGTTGTCAACGGCAAAACCACTGAACTGTTAAAAGTGCCATTGAATACAACAACAAAGCAATTACAACAACAGCAGCAACAATGTCAACGATGCTGGAACCCAACTGCGCAAACACTCAAAAGATACACAAAAAAAGTAAACGACATGCATGGCTAGATGCGCTGGCTAGAGACATAGATATGTATGTATGTACATGCATATAGATATGTATGTGTAGATATGTACATATATTTTCCAAATACATTGGCAGCCAGGTAGGCAGCATTACCTGTACACCGAGCTACGCACTGGGCCACGCCCTGCACTGCGGCGTGTGCGTTAAATTGTTTTGTTTATTGCACATTGTCAGCGAGAGCCGGCGAGCAATTCGGCTCGACGACTCGCTTCGGATACAGCGGAGCAGCGATCTAATCAGCAGCAGTCGACGTTGACATGAAATTTCTCATACGCTCGGTTAGCCGCGACGTCGACGCTCGATCGAAACATTCATATCACAAGCAAGTGTGTCTGTGTGTGTGTGTGCGTTAGATCTACCTGGCTGGGAAGCACTCGACTCGGCGTCAGTCGCAGTCGCAGTCGCAGCCTCAACGTCAGCCTTTGCTATTTGCAAGTCGAAAGTCGCGCTCGTCAGACGTGCTATAAAAAAAAAAACGTACAAAGTGCATTTGGCTAATGGATGTTTGAAAAAAAATGTGCTGCAAATGGCAATATTATAAATAAAAATTGAATTTCTTTTGCATGTGTATATATATTTATTTATATATAAATATTGAAGCATCGCTTGCGCAATCCGGCCTTAATTCGGCTAATTGATAGATTCAGGGCAAAGTGTCCGACTCCTATTTAATTTGCATATGGCCTGTGGGCCGCTGTAACGTGCGAATAAACAAAATCGAAAGTGTTAAATAGTGTAAAACATTACCATGAATTGATAGCTGGGCCAATTGGCAAAAAGCCCGGACTACATTCTCTACTGTGGCCGCAGATCAATTTCGGAATAATTCAAAAACTCAAACTGCTCGCCCCATCAATAATCATTTGCAATGCAATAACAGCAGCAAACAAAACACAACAGCAGCAACAACAACAACAAAAACAATGCCTAAGCCAGATAGTGAATCGCACTGGCCATGCAAATTGCTATTGAAAATAATATTATCATTGATGCTGCAACAATACACAAGTGGTAAGCTCAACATTTGAACATGCCTATGGACACCTTTGTGCCTGCCCTATCCCCAATTAGCAATAATGTTTATGAGTAGGCTTAATAGCCAGTACCCTATCTACCTACATACATATAAATAGCTTAATTTTTAATAGGCCAATTCGTTTAGACTTGCATATCTACGATAATTAAGCTCGAGTATTTAAAGTATTATTGTAATAGAAATTAGGGCAAATTTATAAAGCTGTTAGCCCTAAGAAAAAAACTGTCATTCGTGCCGAGCTCCTCGATATTTTCTTTATAGTGGAGTTCAGATTTCGCTAACATTTTTAATTCTAGCTCAGATAAGTTTTTAATTGATTTTAGTTTAGAAACAAAATGTATATAAGCATTTTTTGGTCTAAGAGTTGGCACAGAGTATTTCCAAGTCCGGCAAAAAAAATTTGTATATATGATAAGCCGTACATAGTTACTAAAATAACAAAACTTGCGTAAATTCGAAAAATCAAATGAAACCCTAATAAAAGCATATAAATTACAAGTAATCAATATACATTATAAACAAAATGAATTTTTTAAATAAATAAATATTTTTCTAAATAATCTAAATAAATATTATTTTACAACCTGCATATGAAATCAATCGAATTTAGAATTACAAACTTAAACAGCAATTGCTTAAATTAAATGCATTTAAAACTAAAAAAAAATTCAACTAAATTTATAGCTTGAAATAGTTAAAGTCTAGTCGAATGTACTCATATATTATTATTATTTTACATATATTATAATTTTTTTATCAACTGCTCTGGCCAGGTGCTGACGTGATGCGTCAATTAAAATATTTTTGCACTTGGAATTTGCATTGCATAGTTAACTCTGAAGCTGATTGTGTTTGAGCTGGAAACCAAAAGAGCAGCTATCAATTTACAAGAGGGTGCCAGAAAGAGAGGCAGCGCTCGAGAGTGAGCGAGAGCGAGAGCGAGAGGCGAAGAGCCTGAGAGCGATTCTAATGCTCCCCAACTCTGAATGTTAGATATACTCAAGCTTTACTATCTATTGTTCGCCCGCTTACATAAACAATTGACTAGAGATGTAAACAGATGATTTAATTGTTAACAAAAATACATCTTAAATAGTTCCTGAAAATCAAAGTGAAGATTAAAGGGAAAATGTAAATTGTTTATATCATTTATAATTGTGTATTTAAATTCAAAGTCAAACTTTTTGATTGAATAATAAATTACGGAAATATGTAAAGGGCATTTATGTAACTTTGAATTTATTTATTTATATATCTTTGCATTGTTATTAAGTAATATTAGTAGGTAAAATTGAGCTTATTTCAGCATATAATACAAGAGATTATATTTCAGTTAGGTCACTATTTCGTTCACAGTTCATCATTTAGTTAACAAAAACAGTTTTCCTTATATAGTATAAATATGTTCATATATGTATGTTTTTTGTTTTCGTGAAGTGCATGCCTAATTGTTCAGTTATGCATAGGTAGCTCAAATTATTCGCACCGATGATCATAAATGTATTAAGTATCAATTGTCGGCTGCACAATTTGAGTCACGATCGCGACCGCTGTCGGTTTTTGCGTAATTGATATGCCAAATTCTATACAGGTATTGCTCAGGTAATGTGAAATTTGTGGAATGTTTGGTTCCCAGTCATGCGCAGCATTTGTGGCTCATCGAAGCTGATATTCCACTTTTCCATTCTATTGTAGATGCGCTGCTGCTCAAGTGTCCGCTGCATCAGCTGCAGTTGCAAAAAATTGTCGGATTCCGTCCGCCCCTGGAATACCTCAGCGAGCGGAATTTGATTTATGCCCCACCGACTGCCAGCAATTTCAAGGATCGGGATCGACGCAGCGGCGACTATGGCCTGGACGAGCGTGTGACCGACGAGCAGCCCGCCAGCCAGCTGTGCTGGCGCAGCTGCAACGAGGATCCCGACTGCATCGCCTATGTGCATCTGGTGGACACCGACGAGTGCTACGGCTACTCGTACTTTGAGCGCAGCTCGCGCTACTTGCCCATCGGGCACGACCTGCCCCTGGTGGCCGATGGCGAGGCCATGTTCTACGAAAAGACTTGCCTGCGGGGTTCGTACTGTTGCTGTTCGCATTTGGGCTGGGCGTGCTCTATTCTCATTCTCTTTTGTTGCAGTGCCCGAGGCATGCAAAGGTCGCCTCTGGTCGCTCACCAAAATTCCAGGGAACAGTCTGGTGTTCCATGGCAAAAAGACCATTTCCACGCTGGTCACGCGTCGTGAGTGCGCCGAGAGATGTTTCTTTGAAACGCAATTCAAATGCCTCTCCGCCTCGTTCGCCCCATCGTATCGGAACAATCGTGAGCGGTAATTGACAGTTTGTAGCTGTTTCTGCCTAAATTAATTGCCATTGTTATGCATTTTTAATGCGCAAGCGTTTCCATTGGATTATGATATCACTGTGTGAAGTCATAAATCATCGCCTCACACATTTATACATAGCTCATCAGCTGTAACGCTTCTCAATGTGCCGTTGCCTTCGTCCTCTGTCCGCCCACAGGTTTCGCAGCGAGGAGCACTCGTCACAAGCCCACGTCACTCTGGGTCGCTGCACGCTGAGTGACAAGGACAAGTCCATACAGCCGGATGCCTTCCGGGCGGCGCCCTATGACGAGGAGTACATGGAAAACCAGTGCTACGAGCGGGCGATTGAGAACGACAACTGCTCCTATGAGCTGTATGCCAACAGCAGTTTCATCTACGCGGAATCCAAATATTTGGGCCTAACCCAAAAAGAGGTGCGGCCCGGCTTGTAGCGCTTGAGCTGGCGCGCCCCATGATTCGAATCGATTGGCTGATTGATTGATGACCTTTTTGGTATTACAGTGTCAGGCGCTTTGTACACATGAGTCCAAGTTCCACTGCCAGGGCATATCCTTCTACTATCTCAATCAGCTCACCCGCTCCGAGTGCCTGCTGCACTCCGAAGACATCGTGTCCCTGGGCCCGCGCAGCCTTAAGCTGCGCGACAACTCCGTTTACATGCGACGCGTCAAATGCCTGGATGGTGAGCTACACTTAAATTGAAACTGCTCTGGAACACCTTTCATTATTACCTTTGCCTGTCTTTGCCTGGCTCACAGTGCAGGTGTTTTGCACACGCGATGAGATGAACGTGCGCTACAGGCCGAAGGACTGGTTCACGGGTCGAATGTACGCCAGCATGCACTCCAAGGACTGCCAGGTGAGCGGCACGGGCAACGAGAGCTTGGTGCTGCGCCTCGAAATCGGCAGCGAGGCCAAGGAGAATCGCTGCGGCATTCTGCGCGCCTACGAGATGACCCACGCCTACCACAGGTGAGCCACATTGACAGCCAGCCAAGCACAAACTCCAGCCCCATCCCTTGCAGAACCTTCATATCCGCATTGGTCGTCATACAGAACAATGCGAACGTGCAAACTCAGGGCGATCGGCTCATCAAGGTCGGCTGCATCCTGAACAACGCCACGAACGCAATTGGCCAGATGGCGCGTGATAGCAATGCAGATGCCTCGGAGCAGGTGCCCAGTGCCATTGCACTGGAGTCCTCGCTGGAATATGCAGAGCAGTATGTAAATCCCTGATCTGGCAACTTGAAAACTAATACGAATCTCCCACAGCATGTTTCCACAGGAGGGCGTGGTGCACTACAACAGCAGCACGGGGCCCCATCCGCACCCGCAGATCACACTCCAAATAGTGGATCTCTCGCAGCAGCACGAAATAAGCGACGTACAAATCGGCCAGAACTTGGAGCTCCAGATTGTGGCCGAATACAGTAAGGAGCAGCTGGACGAACACCTCGAGCTGCAGCTGGCGCCTCTGCCAGACTTCCGGGCCACATCGCTGGTGGCCAAGTCGCTGGACAACCAGAATTATGTGCTGCTCATAGACGAGCGGGGCTGTCCCACAGATGCCAGCGTCATTCCGGCTCTGGAGCGTGTGCGCACACAGTCGAAGAACATGCTGCGTGCCCGGTTTCATGCCTTCAAGTTCTCCGGCACTGCCAACGTTAGCTTCGATGTGAAGATACGCTTCTGCGTGGAGCGCTGTGCGCCCACCAATTGCGTCACTCTCTCCGGCGGCCTCTGGCAGCGGCGCAAGCGCCAGCTGGAGAGGCCAGAGCGTCCAGAGCGTCAGTTGGAGCAGCTCAGGGTACAGAATCCCGTATATATATCAACAGTTATGGACATGCTGCCCGACGAACTGAACAATACAGCAGCGACGTCAAAGGCCAATATAACGGCGCAGGTGGAGCTGCCACTCAACTATAATCTACGTGTCCACGGGCCGGATCAGACCAACAGCAATAGCTATCTGTATGGAGAGCGCGGAGTACTGCTCATAGCTGGCATTGATGACCAGCTGCACCTGGACAACATCTGCATCAACCAGAGCCTGCTGATTGCGCTCTTCATTCTCTGGCTGATCTGCCAGGTGGCGTTGCTCTTCGGCTGCGGCATGGTGCTGCAGCGTTACCGGCGGCTGGCCAAGCTGGAGGAAGAGCGTCGGCGGCTGCACGAGGAGTACCTAGAGGCTAGACGCGTACACTGGGCGGATCAGGGCGGATACACACTCTAGTTCTTTTCAATTTAAAATACTTTAATTGAGTAAAATTAAGCGAAACTTATACCTAATACGCCAAAAACAAGCATTAAGAATTTTTCTTCGGATCGTAGTGCTCCCACTTACGATGATTGAGGGAGTTGAAATCTTTACAGTACAAGGCAATCTGGCGCAGATAATTGGATAGTTTCAATAGCTCCTTGTCCTTGGAGCGGTTTAGGTGAGCCTGTCGAAATGGACGTATCTTGAGTCCCGACCTGGGATTCATCATGAAATTGCGGCGTATATCATCGAACATGATTGTGTTCTTGGGGCTATACTGCTTGTACAGACCCCATATGACGCCCAAAGGCTTCACATCCACTACGCCGCGTTCTGGCACATGCACAGAGATCATGGCATTCGAGTCGAGGTAAAACATTATCTTATAGCTCTCATTGCTAGTGACGCCGAGCAGCTTCATTTTCTCTTCAATCCAGCGCATGCTGGTGGCAGACCAAATAACTATATCGTAGTGCTCATATGCCGAGGCTAGAAACTCGTGCAAATACGGGCGCATCAGTTCCGTGCCCTGCTCTGCTGGAGATCGATGATCGAACAGTGTGTAGTCTATGTCCAGGACAAGCAAGTTTTTGCCCTCGCGTGGCGGCGACAACTCTGTGATTTTATAGTCCCGCACGCGCCGCTGCACTTTGGCCAGGTACACTGCAGAGTTCTCCACGGAATCATCGCGCCCTTCGGCATCATCGAAGTCGTCAACTACCTCGCCGATGTCATCGGGCAGGCTGCAGGCGTCCTCAATGTCCGCCTCTGTGGACCCCACCATCATCAGCTTGAAATTCGGCTTAAGCTCTAAGGCACACAGTTTAATGTTGTCCGCAGCCGGCTTCCCTACAAAGCGAATAATTATTTTTGGCAATTTGCTTTTCAGGTTTTTGTATTACCTTTGTGCTTCAGATTCAACAGCTTCTGGCGTTCCGGGCGCACCTGCGTTTTCCGAAAGATTTCGTGGCGCAGCATTTCAACGGTGTCCTGGTCGGTCAGATCGGATATGGGGTACTCCTTACCACTCCATTTAAGAACAATGACGATTTCATTAACTTCTGTCATTTTGATACTTCAGTAGGTTGTTTTTTTAGACAAACGTCGAAAGAAAAAAATAAACTGACAAAAAGAAAATTTTTTTCATACATTTATTATATTACGCACGCCATGTTTCCATACTCACTTTAACTGGGATGCTGCTTAAAGAGATTTACATTATTTTAATACAAACAGTGAACTCAAATTCATATCTTATTATATTTGTTATTTGTTTGTCAGCTGCTGTGTAATTCGTTCAAACAGCTTTGTTTCTCCAAAAGTAGCACTGAACTAGTTCGTTTTGTACTCACTACTTATCGATAACAAATGTCAAATTCATTTGGTCTTATTATGGTAGATATATCGATGTTTACCAGCGGCATGCAACCCGGCCGGCGGGCAACTCTAATATTTGAAATTGTTGAAGCACTGACCAAAGAACACAGTGATCAGTGAGCCAAAATAGCATAAAACATTGCTCGAATTATAATTAGAAAAACGAAATTGATAATAAAATCATTATTTTGCAAGCAAAAAAGAAAACAAAAACGAAGCTATTTATTTTTTTCATTACGAAAATATAATCGTTATTTAATTATTACATATGAATATACATATTAAATCAATAGAATCAGTTGTGGTAATTCAAATAATAGTTTTCCGTTACCGATGCAAATAATATGTATTTATGCACAAGCAAATCATGGTCACACTGGTTTTAAGTTGATTGCAGCCTCAATGATCGTTCGGCAACAAAGCGAGTTGTTCTGATTGTTCGTCGTCTCTCATTCTCGTTCGTAGCTGACGTAAAACTGTAGTAATCGCTACGAAGAGCGTGTTTTACAAAAGAAAACCGTTAAAAAAGCTGCGAGCTTACCTTTTCTTGCTCTTTATGCTGCTTTTTCGTTGGTGAAGTTAGATTCGTGCTCGTCTCGCTCACCTGTACGAAGCTGCTGCTGCAGCTTAATCGTGTCTCGGGTCGCACTCAGCCAGATCGTTTGGTTTTCATTCAGTTGCGAGTGAAACGCGAAGAAGTGCAAACGTCTCAAGCGGAATATCAAGTTGTATGTAAGAAAGTTGCGAACTGAAAGGAGTTAACGAAGTGAAAGAAAAAGAAAGAGATAGAGATAAAGCAACACGAAGATTACAAAGTTGAATGAAGTTGATATTTGCAAAAAATCGAAATAAATTACGGATCTAACAAGTTCAAAAAAAAGCGCGAGACCTGTGCATGCGTATGAGAAATAATTTGCATAAAGCGTAGCCAAGACGCGCTGTTTAATTTAACCCACTTTCTAAACGACACAAAAACAAAAACAAATATAAAATCGAGAAAAATCGACAACAACAACAACAACAAAGCCGAATCAAATTAACAAGCAAATAATATAAGTTTTCGAGTAAAAGAAGAAGAATGTGCCAGTGATATCTACAAACAAAGTTATTTACTTTATTTTTTTTTACAAATTTTCACATAACATCCACGACAAGTTCTAAGCAAACTAAAACCGGCCACTGAATAAAAACAAAAGAAACAAGAGCTTTAGCAAGAAATAGTTGACTTTGAACGCATTGAAATCGATACCGATATCGATATCAATGCCGGAACTCTAAGCACTCCCCGCCAACGTCCGTGAGTCACTCGAAACCGCAGCAAGAACAACAATAAACACAGCCAAATACACAAACAATAGACAGCAATAACACTTGCAGGGTATCGAACGTAGCCTTTGGATTTACTTAACCAGCGCCTTAAAACGAGTTAACGCGTGCAATCCAACTACACCAACAACTCCAACACCAACAACAACAGCAACCTGTTGACCAACATTGGCACAAAGTTCATGAAGTCTGAAAAAGGTCTTGACTGAAGTTTCATAATCAAACTCTGCTGCCAACAATATTTGTAGGCACTTTCAACGTGCTTCAACTGCCGGTTTCACATTTCAGCTAAAACAAAAGCGCATTTACACAGGCACATACATACATACATACACAAAAATACAACGCGTCTAGAATTTCTTGGATACACCTTATTTACCTGGCGGGCGCATTTTTGTGCTCTCAACGCTGACGCTGTAAAATTTTTGGATTTTTTGCACTTTTTGGTTAAATATTTTTCTGCCAGTTTGCATAAATACCAGCGGGTAAGTAAAAATTATGTCGAAAAACTAAATATATATATTATTATAAATATATATTAATTTTTAAATGATGTCGATTAAAATGTTGAAAGAACTTTTATTTCATATAAAAAATATATGTATAATATATATATAGTCTCAGAACACGGAGTCCATTTTTTGGTTGTATATAAAATCAGCAAATAAAAAATGTGACCATTATCAATTTCCCATGGGAATGACGGCATAAAAGCATTTCGGTGTAATTCGTGCTTAAGATTAGAAAAGCTTTGGGGATCAGCGAGCTTAAGAAAATATATCAGCATTGGCGTAAAGGCATATCAATCAAACCGATCATTATTAATTACTTTCACAAACTGAAAAGCTGGAACAAACCTTCTTTTGTGTTTGCTTAAATTATTTGTAGAAAATAATTATTTTTATGATTGAATTGTTATCAATAAAGAAATATCATTTTATCTATATAAAGATAAAATGATATTTCTTTATTGATAACAATTCAATCATAAAAATAACTTTTACAAAGAGTTTTTTCAACTCGCCAACAATTTCTATAATATCGGGCAACTTTTACTGCTGGAAGTCAGGTGAGGCAGTTACCTTAAAATGCTTGACCTTTGCCAGTTGTGGTCGCTCAGCATGTGACAGCAGCTATTCAAGCGAGGAGCACAACTGTGTAGATCCCATTACAAATGCTTGTGAATGAAAACATTGTAATGGCAGTTGCTTCGGGAGCAACAACATTTAGTTTAAGGTGAAGAATGCCATTGAAAGTTGTGTTTTTTTCCAAAAGGAAAAGAAATTGTCAAACTCCATGGAAAATGTCAAAGCGGAGAGCAAAAATTTTGCTACATAAACGGGTTTTTCTAGGCGTTCGCCTTTTGTGCGAAAGATCTCGATGCATCTGGCCAATCATCGGTTTGATCATCATTGATGGATACTTCAACCGCAATACCAACAACAACGATATGCCATATATATATATTAACTATTTGCTAGCGAGCAAACAACAAATACAATATGTATTTAAATAGCAGACGCTTTCACAAAACGTGTTTACGCCAGGGAAAAACAAAAAACAAAAAGAAACAGCTATAAATTTACATTTAAATTTCTTTTGCGATATTTATAATATATAGACATACATGTATATAAGTAAGCATTATTAATATTTTTAAAGTTAAAAAAAAAACACACAGTTGTTTAATTTGCAACAAACAAGCAAAGGCAACAAAAAGTTCGCCGATGATACGAAAAACTACATTTTGACACGAACTCTTTTTTTTTTGATATAACAATTTACTAACTGAGATATTTTGGCTGTGATTACGCGGAAGGGGCGCAGAGTGGGTGGATAGGTGGTAGCAGAGGAGTCGTACGCTAAGAGTTACGAAGTCAAATTTCAATCATCGGTTTGATCATCATTGATGGATACTTCAACCGCAATACCAACAACAACGATATGCCATATATATATATTAACTATTTGCTAGCGAGCAAACAACAAATACAATATGTATTTAAATAGCAGACGCTTTCACAAAACGTGTTTACGCCAGGGAAAAACAAAAAACAAAAAGAAACAGCTATAAATTTACATTTAAATTTCTTTTGCGATATTTATAATATATAGACATACATGTATATAAGTAAGCATTATTAATATTTTTAAAGTTAAAAAAAAAACACACAGTTGTTTAATTTGCAACAAACAAGCAAAGGCAACAAAAAGTTCGCCGATGATACGAAAAACTACATTTTGACACGAACTCTTTTTTTTTTGATATAACAATTTACTAACTGAGATATTTTGGCTGTGATTACGCGGAAGGGGCGCAGAGTGGGTGGATAGGTGGTAGCAGAGGAGTCGTACGCTAAGAGTTACGAAGTCAAATTTCAAGTCAGCTCGGCCCGAAATAATTATGCACAATAAAAAGCCGCAACTTTTCACTTTTAGTTTTTTTTTCTCTATTTCTCGCGACTTTAAACTTTTTCAAATCACGCACTTTAAGTTTTTCATTGTTTATTAAATATTTACATTGTCTGGCTTTGTCGTTTACATAAGCCAATGCTCGTAAATGCAACTCTTGTCTATAATACACATGAGCTGACTTTACAAATTGTTTGTCTGTTTTTGCTTGAAAACGCGCAGAAAACGCGCGCGTTTTTGTTTGAACGCAAAGCAAAGCAACGTGATAAATTCAATTAGTTAAGTGTAATTGATTTTACCGAATACATTTGATTTGCAGAATTGATTTTTAAATCTATATTTGAAATAATTACTAATTAGGTTAGCATAGTATTTAATGATTCTTTTTTAAATAATTAAAATATGCCTATGCAAGCATAACATACATACATACATATATCTATAAATTTTTTAAAGGGGACAGCGCTTATCAGCGTTAAATAATTGCGAATCAATGCGAATTCGTTTTCATATATGATAATTTCTTTTTTAATAATGTTCGGTTTCCTGTCTCACACTTGTTATTTTTGTGTGTGTTTTTTTTTTTATTTATTATGGACGTGTTGTCTCGCTGACTCTTTGGCAAATAAC
Source organism: Drosophila navojoa (assembly GCF_054131105.1). Lineage (NCBI taxonomy): Eukaryota > Metazoa > Arthropoda > Insecta > Diptera > Drosophilidae > Drosophila > Drosophila navojoa. The sequence continues at coordinate 13,380,988 of NC_142890.1, forward strand.
TCAAAGCCCACAATGACCATTTCATTATTTATGCTGTAAATCATCTGCTTGTTGTACATTTCTTCACATATACATATATATTTTTTACTTCTTTTTGTATTTGTTTTTCTTGTTGCTTTTTGTGCGTCAAGTTTGGCACGACAAGCGAGGGAGAAAGTTTTGTTTCTTAGTTTTTATATATGTACATATATGTATGTGTGTATACATTTAGCAAAAGCAAAAACAAAAGTAACGTTAACGTTATAAATTCAAACAAAAGGCAAAATTCCAAAACGCAGCAAAATTTTAAAGTGCGCATGCAAACACGTGATTTATATTTCATATACAATATATACATATATGCATATATAGGGCTTATATAATATACACCTTTTCGAGTTTTATTCAAGCAAAGTGGCATTAAAAACGCATAACAATTAATTGCCAAAAACAAACAGCGAACAAAAATCAGCAAGCGCTGACTACATATTAATCAAAATACCTTAAGCTCCTCACTTGATTGAAGGGTGGAGAACGAAAGGTGAAAATTGCAATCGTTGCTCTTTATTTCTGTACATCAATATCAATAAGTTGTTCGTTGGCCCACATGACTTTGAGGAGTTGGCATCAAATTAGTTAATTTATGCCACAAATGTGGCGACACTTTCTACGAACCACACCTTGCGACAGGCGACGGGCGACGGGCGACTGGCGACTGTTGCGTAAGCGTTTATAAACGCATGCAAAACGCGTGCAGCAACCGGTGTTGATCGCTGCTGTTACATCAGCTTAACCCTCAGCTTTCGATGCGGGGTCAAAGCGGGGGCCTGCACTTAATTATGCATCTATTGATAATGGAAAGACTCCCACCATCCTCCTCCCCCCCTTCTGGCCCATCTCAGTCCACGCTATACAAAAGAAATGGGGCACTGCATACAAATCAATATGAAATTGTAAATAATTGAGGGAAAACTCTTGCGATCAGCAGCCCGACGACCCCCATTATTATTATGGCTGCGATTGTCTTGGGGGCTTATCACTTCAGCTTCAGCTTCAGCTCTGGCACTTAATGCAACCAATGGAAAAATTCTCAATTGCATTGATTCAGTTTTCTTAAAACTCTTCAAGCTGTCTGCTGGAATATTTCATTCTATTTTCGAAAATAGCTCACGCACTTCATGTACATCGATTCGGAATGGGGAAATATAGGGGTCTTTCTTTTAAATAAGTATATACATTTATATATATGTATATATTTTTAAACCATGCGAGTGAACAATTTCACCTCAACTTGCGTTTGCAGTCAATAAATAATATTATAGCATTTTATATACGTAGCCATTGGCAGTTAGACTCGTGATGCTTTGAAGATCTGCGTGCACAGATCTTGGATGTAGGTGTGTTAATTTTAATTCAATTATATTCAGTAAAAGTTTTACGTTTTTCGGCATGAATGAGAAAATGCCAGGCGGTATAAGAAGAAAAGTGAAAAATGAAAGCGTTCTTAATTGCAAGAGACGCCATTGTAAAACAATTTCAGTTGCTTCCATTGCCTCTGTTTCCATTTGTTTGTTCAATACTGTTGGTGCAGTTGGTGTAAGTGCATGAAATTTAATACTAAACAGCAAACAAAAACAAGAGAAAACAAATACAATCAAATCGAATTTATTCGCTCAGTTGCTTAGGCGAACGCGAGAGTGAACTGCAGCAACAGATGCAGATGCAGATGCCGATGCAGATCGAGATACAAATGTATCTGGAGCTAAAGCTGTGATTGCATCTTTCACTCGAGGCAACACTTTCGAGCCGCGCAGACATTTTCCAATGTGCATTGAATATAATTGAAAAAGTGTAGCAAAGTGTTGCAAACAAAGCAGCCAGGCAATATAAATTGAATTACAATTTCAATTATGAACCGTTAAAAGCGGAAGAAAAGCCGCTGCGGACAATACAATGAGTGCCTATTGAGAAAGGCTGGCCAGCAGACAAAGCCGGCGCACAACTGTAAATGAGGTTGAGGCAGCACACAGATACATTTACAGATTTAGATACAGATACAATCTGAAAGCCACTTCTTAGCATATCAATCAAAAAGAACAGTAAAATCGCTTCGAGCCGCCACTGACTGAAATGCCTGACGATCAGCGGCATTACGAACGCATATCGGATTGAACGTCTCTCGGGTTCAATTTCTCAGATCTCTTGGCTCGCTGTAATGACTGCCTAATGACTCTGTCCGTCCGAGCAGTTGTCGACCCAGCGACATGTGGGTCAACGAATTGTGTCGATAGATACGCATTTGACATAACTGACAGCGGCAGCAAATTGTCATAATTTTGTCCAAAAAAAAAATACAAAAAATACAAAAAATGAGCTGTCAATTTAGGGCCGCGGCCCCATGGCGAAACAGTGCCAAGCGCATCTACTGGGCGCTTACGTAAAGTTTATTGCCTGCACTTCGGCAAGCAACAAAATGTTTGTATCTTTAAGCTGCATGTTTTCTTTTTACCGCCATCGTCTTGCATGGCTGGCGCCAAGAAATCACTTTCAATTTTTATACCCTGTAAGTGCCGACCAAATGGGCAAGATAGGTGACATTGATAATGGAAAAGGTAAATGTAAAAGATAAACTTATTTTAATATTTACCTAGTCCTAATTCTCATTTCTCCTTGAGCAGGGTATCTTCTAGTCGCACACCTTTTGAATACTAAGCTTTAATCCATTGGATTTCGTGTGGCTTGTTATTATTTATTGTTGACGTTGGCTAATTGTGAAATGACTTTGAGCCTGGCTAAAATATTGACAACTTAGCGGTGCTAAGTTTATTTTTTGGGTCTTGGCTTTACGAATGCCCGCAACCTTGAATTGCGGTTGGCGACTCTCGGCGTGATTTCATCGCCACTTCACACATCCGAACATTTCACCTACTCACTTGCCCATTATAAATTTCGTCGCAATCTTGGTGACTAAAGGTACAACAGGTTTACGTCTATCTCGCTCTGTGTATCGCTGTCTCTCTCTCGCCGTATTGGTATTCTCTTCCATAGTTCCGCTGATTTTCACTAGAATTGTTTTTTCTTTGATTAGCCATGCGCTGTAAAAGCGAAGCAGCTGTGATTTGCACAATTTCCAGGGCATTACTCGAGTGTCTGGCAACAGGCTGTGGCCTCTCCGGTTTCTAATTGAATTCATTTTTGCACTTGCTGCAATTTTATTCGCATAATTGTCCAAACAACAAGCAGCAACAAAGCCGCATCGATTATTAACTCATTGAAGCGTGAACAACGTGGCTGCCGGTTTCCTAGTTAGCTGGCCAGACAGCGCCGTGCTACAGTTCCGGCTATTGGTGAATGGCTGGCGCATTTAGACCCAATAATAATGGCCAATAATTACAAGCCACGATTTTGCAAGCCGACAAAAGAGCAATGCGACCGTACAGCTTGGACAACGTAAATAAAATCGACTAATCAATAAGAAAAACAACTCCGATTGCCGGCATTTGCTGTTGTTGTTGCTGTTGTTGCAGCAATTTCAGCTCTGTTGTTGCTGTTGCAATGTTGCAGGGCAATGTTGCCCCTCGCAATATATATATACGATTTATAGCCATGTGTAAATCCTTCATAGTCACGCTCCTTTCGCCTAAGCTTTTATTTTGTAGCCAGATTGCCAGCAATTTGAACTCCGTCCGTCCATGATTTAGTGGCCCCTTTCGAATCGATCGCGTGATTCATGTGACTTGTGCAGCACGTGCAGCACGCAGCACGCAGCATGGAGCATAGAGCTAGCCTTGGCGCCGCTTACCAAATTTGCCTTAGATAATTCTAAATATTTGACCACAATTTTTTCATCCTGTCGACAGCTTAAATACACCCTCCAACGCGTTCTACAAATTGCGGTAGTAGTTGGCTGCGTCTTGGCCCACTCCGGTTGGGTGGGCAATTTTAAGGTGTGCTGCGCCTCCTCCGGCTGCTGCAAGTGAAATCATTTTGAAAGTAGTTTAGAGTGCAGCGCTGCATTGTTCGTGACGTGACTCTGTGTGTGGGTGCTAAGAGCTTAAATGCATTTCACAACGGCTTGCATACGTAGCTCAAGTAGCAGAGCCTGGCCACGGGCAAACATTCTCTCTGCGATTGTGTAACCTGTTTGAGTCGTGCTCGGCCACTCTGCTCTCCCCCGGCCTGCCTGGAAATGAAACAGACTTGAAATAAAATAAAAGTCACATTTTTATACAGATTGGAGAAGGCCATCTCAAATGTGGTTCCATTAAACTTGATAGAAGACTCTCAACTGTTAATATTTTCCCTTTCTGTCTGAGTAAAATACAATCTGATAAATATGCTTACATTTGCCAAAGATTATAATATAGATATCCCACACAAGTGAAACTTTCAGCAAACAAGAATTTCGTCTTTGCTTTAAAATAAAGTAAAAAGTAAAAGAAAATCTTGTAGACCATCTCAAAAGTACAAACACTTCGCGCTCCAGCTCCAGCTCCAGCTGTAGCCCTTGCATTTTCCGCTGAGTCAGTGCCTCAGTCAGAGGCTTACATATCGTGAGCGATTGCGTGACATGACCAGCACCACGTTCCAATGCCCACGTGAGATTAGGATTGAGTATTGGTTTTTCTCACAACTTGCCAAAGCCAATTATAAGAAAAAATATACACAGGCATATATACATATTCACATATATATACAAACATATAAATGTTTATACAAAAATCTCCACGCATTGAGTCAGCGTAGCCGGCTTGTTTGCGCAACAATTAAGCGCAATTACAATTTTGCGCAATTAAATATTGAAAACCCGTTTGCCCAGCCCACCGCTGCCCGCCTGCCCACGGCTACTGGGCAACCAAATTTGAACAGACTTCCGCAGTTTGAGCTATTGGAAAACCTCATCTCAACCGAATATGAATATAATGAAAAATATGAATTTAAACTTCAACTTCCGCTTGCAGCCCGTTTCAATTGAATGAGATGCTTTCAATATCTTTGGGTTCACATTTGATTGGCAGCCGTTGAAAAAGTTTTCAATTTAATTAAATTAAATAATGAAACCGACTATGATCGAAACTTATTTGCTGCAATTAGTGGGAATGTGTAATTGATACAGAGATGCAGACTGCTTATGCAACCCGACAAATAAAGCCTTGTAACAGTTTTCGCTTTTAATTATCACCAAAGCATCGCGGCTAAGTTTCAATTTAGGCTTTGTTGTTCGCCAGTTCATCTGTCTGTGTGTCCGCTCGTCTGTCTGTCTATCTGTGTGTGTGTGTGTGTCACATAACACTGACGCCTAATGCTATAAGCCGATTTTGGCATTTTCTGAAACTTCCTGCTCATTATTATATCTATTATGAGCACACACAGAGCGCAGACTGGCTGGCTGGCGAGCTCCAATGGAGAATACTGAGCAAATTATGCCGAGCCAAAAAAAAAACAAATTCCTATGGCTGTCATTGGGAATGCGACTTGACACAGCTTTTGCAGCTGCCTAACGCAGCCGAGTATCTTGTAGATACTTGCACATTTTATACACACACACATATGCATATATCGGCGTATTTTTTTTTTGCGTGCTACGCGCTTTCCGCATTACAGGCAGTCAGTCATCAAAACGCTTCCACGCTCCCATCAAGATGAACGACCCCGTAACGGCCATCGACGTTTGCGTTCTTGCAGATACTTTTGCATATACATGTGCATACATACATATGTATGTGTATATATTTGTGCATAGATGCAGATACATCCCATCTGGCTCGCTGCGTATCTATTACGTGGCGTTCACTTATGCAGATCAGCTAGCACTTGAATGTTTTCAATTGCTTGTGAGTAACACAAGCTGAGCATCGGCATCGGCATCGATGGGATACTCTCATCTGGGTAGCTCCTACTCTACTTATTATAATAATTTCATAATGCCTGCGTTTTCAGCGTTTATTACAATTCAATGCGTTTGCCCGTCTAATGGCCAGCCGCAGGGCCATCTAACATATTTATAATTAGCCACTTATAGAGGAACTGCATTCAGCCTGGCGCCTCTGGGCATGCGCACGGACCGAAGATGGCGTCGGTGGCGTCGCTTGATTGATTCGTTGCTTATGCGCACAGTGTTGCATGCGTGCCATGTGTCTAGCTCGAGCTCAAGCTCTTTCCCACTGCCAGAGGCCAGACAATCAAAATATTTTCATATTGCCAGACATGCGAGCAAATAAACAATGCAGCTACATTCAAGGGGAAGGCTTTGGCTTCAGCTAAAACAAAGGTCACATGTGCAATTATTATTATTTTTTTTATTCAGTCAATTTACATATGACATATGTACATATGTACATAAATGCATTACATATACACCAACTTCAGTCTAATGGCCCCAAAGTTCAGCTCAAGCTTTTTGCTTGACTTCATCTTCATCTTCAGCTTAGCCCTAGCGATGCCTTTTTGCTGCTGCTCTGCAGCTAAGCGATATCGCCATAAATGTTTCTTTTTATCGCGCTCTTGACCGGTTTGTACCGCTAGACTCTGCAAAGCCATCGAAAGGCAGCCGAGACAAATTCAACAACAATAAATTGACCGCCTGCTGCAGAAACTGAATAGATTCAACGGCATATTTTGCAATATGACGAGGTCAAAAGGCGCATAGCTAAAGCGCTGTGGCTATAAATTTACAATCAAATATATAACGCGCTACTGTAAAGCCCATCGAAGAAGAAGAAACGGGCCATGAATATGTGAAACATCGTTGCCATTGGCCTCAGCCTCAGCCTCAGCCGTAGCTGCAAAGCGAATAACAACTAAATTTGCTTTATGCTGCCTCCGGGTAATTTCTAATAATATTATAATAATGTGCGTCTTTTGCATGTGCCTTGGGTGATTTGTATACCCTGTGTTTGAGGTAGAATGGGTATTTTGATATTGTGGAAAAGGAAATTGCTAAGAAATGTGAGATTTCTAATTTGAAAATTGTTGTAGATATAAAAAGAAAAACTGCCATTAATCTTGGGATGTAATGTATTTCGCATATGTGCAACGACAGCTCAATGCTTCATATGGGGTATTCCCTCGTCGATTATCTCAGGCTGTAGCTTCATTTAGCTGCTTATGCGAAGGCTAAGGTCGCAGATGAATGCGTGGTCAATGATGTGCAGAAGACGTGGGCACTGTTAATTCAATGTTAAATGCACAAGGGGCTAATGTTAGACGAGCCCCCTCTACAGCTAAAAAAACAGCAACAATATCGACAACAGCCTTAGCAATGTCTGTGCACTTGAGGTGAAAGCAATGGCAATGAACGTTGATGCTCATTTTGTACAAACTTATGTCATCAATGCAAAGTCAAAGCCAAAGCCCATTGACTTGAGCGAGGGAGTTTGCTATTCAAATTAAGTAAATTGCAATGAAAGCGTGGCCAATATCATTTGCCTGTAGCACAGTGAATGCAATGCGAATTGCACAGACAATTGAGAGCGACATTTTGTAAAAAGGTTCGAGAAACTACGGTTTTACTTTACTTCAGATTGTGCAATTATTATGTGCAAATAGCGAAATCTACCTCAATTCTAATATTATTATACAAATGAGAAGACACATACATATATATTCACTCTACTCAAGCTTTAGTTCCTTATTTAAATTGTCAGGAAACCTATCTAGAATAACAAATTAATTTGTCAAATAAGAAATATATAAAACATCATCAAGCGACGTTTGTCAATGTAGAAAATCTCATTTAAATATACATTTCTTGATTGTCGGTCACGTTTCTTCCTCTTATAGCCTGTAGGATGCTGCCGTCTATTACAATTAGGTGAACTCTTCCGTCTAGAAAATTGCATCATCATTTGGCTGACAAGGTGACATCGTTTTCCAGCTAGTTAGACGCTTGCTCCTATTATGCAATTGCCGTCCATTGCAGCAGCTCTACTGAATGCATTTTTTGATACGCAATCAGCATCCGCATGTGTCGCACAGACAACAAGCGGAACTGAACACTTAAGGGAGCCGTGACCAATGAGGGGTCGGGAGGGGCAGCTAATAATAGCCACAAGGGGTGCACGCACATTGAGGGAATCTGATGCATGGCTACATAATGATATAGGTCTAATAATATGTGTAAAACTGCTGCATGTGAGCCTCAAGCAGCTCTCTGGCAAAGTCCATAAATGAGGAAGTCGAAGAGGAACTCCCTTACCCGCCGTAAGTTCTGCCACGACTCGCAGACGAGAAAATGAAATCTAATTTCCATGCAGGCGTCTGCATATAAACATTTTCACTCAACAAAAATGCATTGATTAGGCGGGTGGCTGCACCGCAGGGGGAAGGGGACAAACTCATATGATTCGGTTGCCACATGTTTAACGGTTTTCACCGTCATTTGATTTATGTTTAGTGTGTGGCAGCGACAACAAAGCCACAACTCAATGCAAAGATGGCAGAAAGCGAGAAAAATATTTAGATATAAGCCCAAGCTTTTAATTAATTTAGAGTTATGATTATTTTCTGCGTTGGTATGCCACATGCCACATGGGACATGCCCCCAATTCAAGCCCAGTTTCTTGTGCATCTCTGGCAGCTGGGTCGATCCCGTTCCCGTTGCCGTTCCCCCAAACTTAATCGTCATGCCTGGCTGCCAATGAAACTGAAATATTCCGCTACTTTTGCTTTTTCTCTCTCTCTCTCTCTCTCTTCAATGCATGGGCGTTTAATTAAGTTGGAGGTGCTGGGGCAACCAGCCTCTGGCTTGTATCTACCTCGAGCTATCTACATACATACATATATAGTCAGTCGCATACAGTGAGCCGTGCTAACTATGCCATTGCCGCGCACAGTGAGCGTCACAATTATATGCACATCTCTTCTCAGTCATCTCGAAGTCTTTTATTACATTTTTGCAATGTTTGTGACTTGCTGCTCACAGCGGCATCTTAATAGCGGTTTAGCTAAACAAAAGCGTTTGCTAAAAACACTTTACGTTTACCTGCATTTCATAAGTGTGTGAATCTTAAGCAGTTCGCTCTAAACTGTTTCCACGATCTCATTTACAAGTGAATTCGAGTATCTGAGTGAAAAGGTTACTGCAAACATTAATCAAATCTGTCATATCTAAATGCTATATCATAATGTTGTCCTATATTGTGAAACGTAATACCATGCCATACCATAAATATCTATCTTCTCTTTGAAAACCCCTGCTTAATGCCAGTTATGTGACTGAATGGTTCGATTCTTTATATGTAAGCAAAAATTCGAAAATAATGCCCTTAAAATTAATCTAGTTTGCATCAAAATGTCGAGTATGCATAGTAAAAGACTGAAAGGAGGCTGATCAAAGATCAAGAATATATATATACTAATTTTATGGTTTAAAGATCTCTTGACTAGACAACGGCATGCAGTCCATGTTATTTACAATACAATAGAAGTAGACTAAGCTAAAGTCTGAAAATAAACAAATCTTAAAAGTTTTTTGCAGAATCTGAGAAATTTTGATGTTCGTTTAATTATTTTGTTTCTGGCCTAGACGCTCTCCATCAATTTGCCGCTTCTTATACGCAGTTCTTTTTGTTCAAGACGCCATAATTATTAGCTAGAGGGCCGCCAATTTGCAATCTTTACGCAGTTCGTTCAACTTTCGATCAATAATAGATATTTGTTTAGTCAACAACATGTTCGTTCGGCTTCCAACTTTCATGCTGTGATCACATTTCGCATTTCGTATCTCGCATTTCGATTTTCTCATTTCTATTGCCGTATCTTTGAATATTTATCATGCTCACAATGCGTTCCCGCTAATTAGGTACCAAAAGCCAAAGATTTTCAATGCCTTTTGCAGTTGTCTTTGTTCAATTTGGCCAGCTTTGAAATGCAAATAAGCAAATGATTCGCATTTAGCTCACATTTGTGAAGGGAAGTTCTTTGTGTTCGCTCAAACTGAGGTGAATACATCACCTGGCCGGCTCTCGGAGCGAAGTTATCTAATTAAATGCGTCAGATTTTGCCAAGTGATTATTATTTGGCATAGAGTTGTGACGACGTCGAGGCTGCGGATGCTTGACTCCAATTTGGCAACTGGTCAAGGTGAAAGTTGCGACACCTGCCACCGAGTAGTCTATAGTTATCTCGGAGCAGCGGCTGCGGTGGTGCAACTGCCGCTGCCGCTGGCACTGGCACCGATCACACAGCCCGCAGCCTCCAGCCTCCACGACGGGCCGGTTTAGTTTTGACAAATTAATTGTCTGGCTAAATTGCAATTTGCCTCAGCTATGCGCACAATTAAGTCGTGCTCTCTGGCCAAATCCTGACGCTTTTGTTGCTTATCAACCGAAATTAATGCATAAATTAGCATGCATTGCGTTACGCTCAAGTGGAAATGGTCATGGCCCGCAGACAGCCGGGCGAGGCAGTGCTCAAGCAAATTAACTTGAGCTTCATTTGCAGTGACATTTGCAGCAAATCAGCAGCAACTGACATACGGGACGAGCAAGTCGTAAGTTGCAAGTTGCAAGTTGCAAGTTGCGAGTTGCCGCGACGTTTTTGCTACCCAATGTTTTCTGCTCCATTGAAGCATTCAATTGTGGGGCGACTTGTGCGCGGACACCAAGCTGGACTGTTTGTTGGGCGTAGCCATGCTGTAAAAAGCAAATGATGCCACTCAACTCGTTTTTTGTAGAAAGTTGCAGCGCGTCCAAAGACTCATCTGTCTGCATTTCAAATGCTGTTGCATTGCCCAGTTAACGGTTAGAAAAGAACGGCACCGCCAACAGTCAACAGCCAACAGTCAACCAACACTCAACATTAACATCATTTGGTTTTTGGGAGATTGTGCCATTGACTGCGCATAAATAACCAATCATAAGAGCTGACATTTCATGCTGCTTCTCGGTAAGAAGTGCCCAACCGGTTTGCGACTAGCTCTCGAACCATTGATGCCACTTACAGTTACATTTAGCAGCAGCCATAAACAAATTTGTGCGTCTAAGAGTCCGAAATTATGGTAAATATATTAGCTCTTAAGTAGCAAGAATTTCGAGAATTCTTTTGAGCTGACTCGAGCTCCTAATCATATCAGCTGAAGCACGTTTCTAACGAGGATTTATAATACGTGATGCAACTATATTAGAGATTATTTAAGTCTATATGAACTGACTGATTCTTATGCTAATAATTGGGTGCAGCCTAAAGCCATTAAAGTCATCTCTAAGCTAAGCTGTCATGGAATAGATCTAGATTTATTGGTATATGAATTTTGTGTATAATTTTTCGATATAAAGTGAATCAGAATTAAAGCTCATTCAATAAATCAATTTAATTCAATTAAAATTCACATATGATAAACAATCGATCGCCAGCTTAATTATTCCATTATATTTTAGTAATATTGCTTAAATTTTGTATATATATATATCAGCTATATCAGCTACTTGCTCGTTTTGCAGTTAATCCCAGATTAGAATGGCTTACAAGAAATCTTATTTGAAATTCCGGTTTCCCACAGGTTGGCTAAATAAACTTTGAGTGCAAGTTTTTTGTAGCACGAGAATAGCTATAATTATAAATTAATTATTATTTTTAAGCTTATAGCAAGTCTGTTAGCTTATCGCTTCATGCTCAAGCTTAAAGATTGCGGCGCCACACAATGCCGTAATGTCGTCTTTATGCAAGTAGCCGGCGTTAACCTTTTACAAAATGCAGTTAAGTGTGAGCGGTCACAATGTTCAGTACCCAGCAGCTAACAGCAATGAGGCGTTGGCTTGGCGTGGGCTTGAAACACGGCTTCAATTGCCATGTCATCCCCGCCATCATCATTATCATCATCATCATCATCATCGTCGTCGTGTCGTAGATTCTCTGTCGAATGACAATTTGCAAATGTCTCTGGGCGCATAATTTATGCAGATGCAGTTGTTGTTGCTGCTGTTGTTGTTGCTGCTGCGGCTGCTGCTGTTGCTGCTGCCTTTTTTGATGGGGGCAACTGGAACAACAACTAGTAACTAGCAAGGGGCAACTAGCAACTGGCAACCGGCAACTGGCAACTGGCAACTGGCAACTGGCAACTGACAGCGTTAAGCGTTGGCCATTAAGGCGAACGCCCATGCATATTCAGTGCCATAATCCCAACGGTATTTTAATGCTAAATGCTTACTCACTTCGGTGGTGCAGACAACAGAAACCCGTTTTTCCGGTAATGACCTTCACTGTTTGCTTTATCATCTTGCCCCAACGGCCTCCCCTCCCCCACTCACTCGCACACACACACACACACACACACACACCCTCTTTCACAACAGCAACTGTGGGCTGGTTCACGTACTTCATTTGGAGCTCTTGAAATTCTGTTGAATCCACAAAAGGTAGCCAAAGTAACTTCCTGAACATGCGGCTACAGACAATTTGGAGCTCTTGCTATCGCCGCGGATAGAAACCAACGTTTGGCGTTAAACTGCCCATTTCGGAATCAAATTCTAGGTATCATATCCATGTTTGTAGGCTGCCCGACTGATACACATCGTGGTGTAGCGTAACAATTTTAAAGTTTACCAACTTTAAAGCCCGGGGCCATTAACTGCACTTGAGTGAGAGAGAGAAGGAGAGCGAGAGAAGGAGAGAATGCCAAACAATTAATTAAATATATATGTAGGTATATGACGGATTTCGATTCCGAGTCGAAATCCAGTTCTTAGCCTATCTCTCGGCACGCTTAGCCAACAGCCCACTGCTCGTGCTGTCGACTCGACTTGCTAATGAACAGATCTGGAAGCGGTTCAAGTGCTAAATGGAATGTCTGTTCATTAAACAGCCGTTAGCCGCACCACCGGGCGCAGCCACCCAACAATTTGACTGAGCAATGCAAAGCGCTGCGAACCACTGCTGTCTATGATTAAATTGTGATTGACCTTAAGGCTGATTAAAGCTGAAATGGATTATTTTTAATGGAAGTTGGCAAATTATCAAATTGACATCAGTCAAGCCTATTATTTAGTTTACCTAGATTTATTTGGGATTTCTTATTTATTATATTAATATTATATTAATAATAATTATTAAATTAATATTTAATTTTTAAGACAATACAAATTACTTAAATATGTAAATAGAACAATTAAATGACGAAATTCCGGAGTTTTTCTATAATTTTCGACTGTTGAATAATAATAATAGTTTATTTAATTTTTTTAGTAAAGTCTTTTTCAATATTAAATCAAGTATTGCCACATTGTAGAATATATAATAAATGTTATCTTAAGTATAATATAGCATACATTTAAAAACTGAACGCCATTTGGAGTTTAATTTTCTACTAAATGAACTAGGAAGTCTAAGCATATATTCTCTAGCTTGCCAATTATTATTATGCAAATTTGTGATATAAACATTCAACTTAAAGTTCAATTTATCAAGTTTAATTTACTCTATTACACATAGACACACAGACTACGCTTCTTAAGTTTATATTACTTAAATCTATTCTCTAGAACTAAATGCAAATTTCTGGGATTGCTGAGTTGATTTATTCCGTATATGACAATTAATTACTGGCTGGCAAACCAATAAGAATTAGACTTGAACAAGCACTTAAAGCGGAGTAGTTGGTTCGACGGGTCACTAGAACGAGTGCGCGCCATGGCCAACTATTAAAAGTGGTAAAAGCAAAAACCACTTGTGGCTTGGCATGTTAGCCTTGATAAAAGCTTCTACTTTTTGTCAGCAGCAAGCCAAGTGTTCAAGTGCATAAACTGGCTGCAACTTGGTCAACAACTCGAGAGTATGACAATAACAAATGTTCAGCTCATTCGGCTCGATTACAACTCGCTGGGACGACGACACTGATACTCTCTGGTGTCGATTAAATGTGCCCAAATGCCAAAATGTATATATATATACACACATACACATATATATGTATATATGTATGCATGTGCTGGGCATAACTTGAGTTGACTTGGCTGAAACGCAGACTCGAGCCGTAAGAAACAGCTGGTTGCATGCCAGGACGGGTATTGCCAATGGGCGGCACGAAACACGAGCGCAACGTGCATTGAATTCGGGTCATTGCTTGTATTTGGCCAGCCGAGCCAATGGGCCAGCCTTGGCGCCGTCAACTTGCGGGCGGGCAGACGGACGGACGGACGGCTTTAACATTTGGTAATTCGATTTGGCCAAAAATTGCATGCGCCCCAAGGGTATTGAACTGTGCCGCGTGTAGCTGTAGTTGTAATTGCTTTTGACAATCGTCAAATTAATGTTTATTATGCATTGCTTCATCTTTGCAGGCAAACGAACAACGATCAACCTAAGCGAACTGCAAACGTGCCAGGAACACAAGCCAAGCAGGTGAGACAAACACTTTTCCATTACGCCGCTTAGTTCACAGTATTCCCAGAGAATGCATGGAAATGCGTAAGCAAGAAATGAATCTTGGCATGCAACTTGGCCGCCAGACACGCCTCCAACAGCCATGATTCTCTGTAACTAGCCTCAAAGTGCTTGAGCATATATGTATATACATATGTATGTATGTATGTATGTAATTGAAGGCAAACTGCAATTGCCACTGCAAATGCAACGATAACAGCAACAGCAACTGCAATTGCAATTGCAAGTCCAATTGAAGACCTGCCAGACGCCTTCATGTAAAACACTTGTAATCCGAGGCGACTGCCACTAACAATGTGCTGTGCCGCTGCCAGGTAAGAAGTGAAAGGAGGGGGCGTTGCGGTGCCTGGGAGCCCCATGTCGCAACACCGGGAAGCAGCGCTGCCAACCACAATTACAATTGCCATCGACTGCAAATGGCATGCAAACCCTACTATTGTACACAACTTGCCAATTGCCGATGTCTTTCAGCAGCTGCAACATCGTTAGCAGCATATTTAATTAAACACCAGCATAATTGGCCCCACATTAAACAATGTGAGCGGCCCATTAGCCCATGAACTACAGAGCCAGCCAGACATTAGCTTCTATTTTGATTTCAATTTACCATGCTTAGCACGATAAACTCTGAGATTGTTGACAGTTTGTGAAATATTTGTAATGGATCTTACATAAGAAACCATTTTGAAGATCTACTGTGCTTATTTCTGGTTTCAGTTAGGAATTAATAATTAATATCTTTACATAACATATCTATTATAAAGAATTTTAATTATTAATTTAATTATTAAAAATTCAAGCCGCCTCCAAAAATTGTTTTTCCCTTTCCTCGCTTTTGTATTGCTTGAAAGAAATTCACGCCTACCACTTTATAATTGTTTTAATATTTTGGAATTTCTTTCTCCCACTCACATTACAAATGTGAACACAAACACTTAGAGTTAGAAAAAAAAATGGAAGCAAAAACAAAGAGCGAGCAACAAAAGCAAAAGGCAGCTGCATCAAAACGTTTAGTCTGAGAGATTTGCTTTGAAATAAATGACAACAACAATAAAAACTTTCCATTTCTAACAAAATTACACTCGCAAGTCAAACAAAGCAAGACAAATTTATCTCGTTATCCGATTTGCTTCTTCTTGCTGCTGCTGCTGCTGCTGCTGCTGCCGCTGCTGCTGCTTGGCCCCATGAAACTTGAATTTCTGTTGTCTGTGGTAAAAATATATTTTGAGTTTTTCAAGAGTCCCCTCAAATATATATATATATATATATGTATGTGTATATGTATGTTGTGTCTCTGTAGCACCTCATTCCACATGCAACACACGTTGCTGCCAGTGGCTAGAACCAATTTGTGGCGGCGCTCATGTGTCGGCGGAACTGGCTATTAATTAATGCCGCTGTTGCTTTTTGGTGGGCAGCAAATTATTGAGTGCTAAATGGTCAAAGTGGCGACTATTCAAATGACTTGATGCCAGTCAGACATGCAAGCGCTGCTCCCACTCCAACTCTCCGAGTTGCATTCCCTGTGACAAGCTGCAAAATTGCATTCGCTGGCACAAGGGCAAATACTCAACAGCAGCAGCAACAGCAGCATCTGCCAAACAAGAGCTGTTGACAATGTGTTTAATTTAATGAAGAAAAATGTCACTCACAGTTTATGCCATAAACTGACAGCGGAGACCCGAGCACTGTTGTTGTCAGCATTAAATGTACATTAAGTCAAATTGCACAAAAAGTATTACGAAAAGAAAAGAAGAAAAAAAAAAAACAGCAACCGAAACAGCAATAAAGCATTTTGCAGTGCGTGTGAAAAGCGACGCGATAAAAAACGCTAGAAAAACGCGCGTGCGCGCACCCAATGCAACAGTTGCGACAGCGCACTGTCAGGATGCAACTGTTGCTGGCGGGTGTTTCCAGTGGCCGTTAGCTAGATAAACAAGCGATAAGCAATATTGCTGCAGCTACTGCTTTAATTGAAACTGTCAATTGAGGTTTCACTCGCTCTCTCTCTCTCTCTTTCGCTGCGTTCGCCATTTGTGGCGTAGGCGACAGTGAAAGTTGCAAGCGGACATTCGCCAGTTGGCCGCAAAGTACAAATACAGGTAATTAATGCCAATTAAATGTCAAGTAGTCGCAGCCCAGCCGCTGTCCTAGGCGTGTTTCACTCTTTTTTTTCTCTCTAAGAAACAGCAACTCAATCGTTGACCGCGCCAACTTTGACTTTCAAATGTTGCACTGATTAATTATGCCACGCCGAACTGCACTTCGAGTTTGTTTAACGGCAACGCCAGACGCCAGTCGCTAGACGCTGGCAGCTCAATTGATTTCATTTCTCACGACCAAAGTCGCGACGTCAGCTGTCAGGCTCGTGAGTTTCTAGTTGACTGGCTTGCCTGCCAGACAGACTCTTCGCCAGTTGCGAGTTCGTTCAATTAAGCGCAGCCAAGCAGCTGGCAACGATTCCGCTCACCCCCACATATGCAGCCAGCCCAATGCGTTATGCACTTTCTACAAAGCTCTGAAAAGCGAAATACAAAACAAAAGAAATGAAAAGTGCAAGTTGCCGGCGGGTCGATGGGCAACATCAGCAACATCAGCAACTTGCAACTATGCGATTACCGCACTACAAAGTTATTTATGATTATTTAATGCTAAAGCTTGTTGCCACTGCTGCCTGCAGGTTCATTGCCCAAATGGTGAATTTTCCTGCAGTTGTTGTTTTGTGTTTTCCCTGCAATTGCTGACGGCATTCAAATAGCTCCCGGCCAAGCCCGCTGGCTGTCAACGAGCTTCTTCTTCCACAGTCCACGGACCATAATGGCTGCTTTTGTTTGCTATCGCGTCTCTCGTTGAACTTTGAACTTGGCCTGCCTGGCAGCGGCTTACTGGCTTTCTTTTATGGCATTGTCAGCAGCGCCAACAATGGGCACAGACCAGCTAGCTGCACACTCATTGTGCGCGAGATCGCTTGTCCTTGTGCACGCGGCGTATACGTAATATTTAATGTGCTTATTTTGCGAAACCTGTGCTAAATACAATATCGTTGCCACAGTTGCGTCTGTTGTAAGCTAATAATTGCATTTGGCCAACTCGCCGAGCAGCACAGAAACAAAGTTTGTAATTAATTGTTATTAAACAGTGCTTTGGCACAGTTTAGCAACAGAAATGATATCCATATGGATTTGCTGCCAGTGAATTTAATTAAAAACACAAACATGCTGAAGCTTCGAAGCTTCAGCTGGCAATAAGCACAAATTTGTATTTGTTCTGCCCAAATGTCAATTGCAGCCTTCGATTGTTGTCTCTCGCAATCTATCTGCAAATTGCATTGCATTTTGGGCTGCCCAACTGCAAATGCAATGCAAATAATTGCTCAACTCTGACATACAATTACATGGCACATCGCATACAACTACTGTATACAAATATATATTGTATATTTGTATTTATCTACTGTATACTTAATGCAGTCAAACATATTTAGTACAAATATTTTATTTCTTTTGTTGGACCAGTGCTTTGGCTGTTATTTTGGCCGCAATTGGCAAATTGTTCTGCTGTGGCATTTTGTGACCTAGTCATGCTCCCAGCTTGGCTTGATGAATCTAGTTCTTTTCTTATACCAATATTTGTTTGGACAAATTGGATTCTTTCATTGCACATTCGCTCAAGTCAGTTAAATAGAAACTAGAATACCAGATATAGTCGAGCTAAATGAAAGGAATACTGATTATTGTTTGGCTTCGCATTTATGCAGGTATATTTATCTTCAAGCCAGCAAAGTAGGGAAGTTATTTTTATTAATTTTTTTGTTGTGGTATTTTCTCATTGTTTATTAGAGACTTTTAGTTTTATTTGCGCTTCACACAGACGGCTGACAGCGTAGCATGAGTTTTTTTGATTGTCGGCTAGTTGTCTTAAATGTTTATTGTATACTAGAATTTAAGGCCGTAAAGAAGCTTCATAAATCTTCAAAAGCGACGAGTGCTAAGCATGCACTGAGTCACACTTAGTCGCTGCTTGGCTGCTATTGTTGTTTAGCTTTTAGTTTATTTAGTTGCTTTGGCTTTTAGTTTTCTCTGTTTTGCAAACTGTTGGGTGTTCATTATTTATGGGTTCTACATAGTCGAGATTTGAATGTGAACCGGTTGCAGGGCTTCAAAAAATAGTTGCCAGCTGAGCACAAAGCCAACCATTTCTGACACTGTGAACTATGCGGAATGGCTTAATGCCTGCGGCAGGCGCCCCAGAGCTTCTAAACCAAACCACAATTCGGACTAGGCTCTCGGCGCGCTAATGCAGCTGACAGAAATGTGTGCCGCCGCCGCCGGCTGCTGAACGAACCGCAAAACTACTCGACTCCAGGCTGGCCATGAGTCATGATTGCAACCCCAATTGCAACCGTATTGTCTACGACAGGCTGCCAGGCGGCTTGACAACCAACAAATGGTGCATGCAAATTTGTTGCACGTTACAAAACGGAGTCTGTGGACACTCCAATATCTTGAATATCTTTACAAAATATCCCACGCACAGGTTTGAATAGTTTTATTTCCTTTTCAGTTTTCGTGTGGCTGGCTTGTGGCCTGCCACAGCTGGTTTGTGTGTGACCCAGCTCAAGCAGAACCCTTGGGGCACACCATATACATACATACATATATTTTCTACGCATCATAAACATTTTTTACTGCACTTAATTTGGTATCAAGCAAAAACTAAAAAGTCTCGCCCAAAAACTTGACCGGCCAACCAAACAGTTGGTGTCTGTGTGTGGCCATAAATTGAAGTTACGATCCTCGTCTTCAGTGTGTGTGTGTGTGTGTGTGCGTTGCCTGTGGGAAACGAAACACGCAGTTGAAATGCGATGCCTCCGTCGAGCAAGTGACACAGTTCGCGCTTCTCTTTCGAATACCCTGTAAATTGGAGTTTTAGGCAAACAAGCTGCGAGTGCAAAGTCCATGTGCTTTATAAACTAATAAAAGTGAGTTAAATTTTTGCATAAACTCAAATTCAATTGGGAGTATTTAATTACAAATATATCTATTTGGTTTATCAACTATAATTTAAAGCCTTAAGAACAACAGTTACTCTCTTAGAGTAATTATCGCGTCGCCAAATCATCGAGAAAGCACTTTTACTCGTCTTATTGAGGGAGGGCAATTTTAATGAAGCTACATGTTGCGGCAACACATGTGCAACACAGAAAGTGGCAACTGGCTGAGGAAGCTGAACTCGCTCTGACACCAGACGCCGTTCGGTTGCATGAATGAATGCGTTTTCATTTATTAATTTGCAGTCTTTTGTTGCTGCCACAACAGCTGCACCCCAATGCAGTCGCCACGTTGGCGTCGCCTTCGCCAGTGCGTCACGCAAATGAAAACGAAGACGCCGCCAATCTGGCCATGGCAGCGACATGGGAACTTAACCTTGAAATATTTTAATACTTTGGCATAAAAAGAGTACCGACTGGGTGTTGTTCCATGCACAAAACTAATTTACGCAAATACATAAACATGCGAGCATACCACGCATGTGCATACAAGTCTCAAAAGTTCCAAAACAAATTCATGTCTTTGTGATATTATCTAAGAACCATAAATGTCCCGATCAATTAATGTCTCACATGGATACATTTTTTAATGTTTGAATATATAAATAGACTACATAAGCCAATTAGCTAAGTTTTATGAGCCAGCTGAGAATCATCTCTCTAGGCTTCCCCCAGTCTTGAGCACTGTTAATTTCGATTGTCATCAAAAAGCTCTCTGGCAACGCGAATCTTGCTATAGATACTACTGGCAAACAGCTCCATTAAACAGGTAGTTGGTTTCTTTCGCTCGGAATACACTTCTCTCCACAAAACTTGATAAACCGACTTCTTTGCACTTCAATTGTTGCCCAAGTTGTTGTTGTTGCTGTTGTGGCTATTGCTATTGTTATTGTTATTGTGGTCGCACAAGTTTGTTGAGTTACCTGTTGACAAAATCCCTCCGCCTGCCCCAACATCCGGCCAGTTGGAGTTCTCTAATGGCCAGTTCGAGGAACGAGTACCATTTGGCTAATGACATCTTTGGCTTGTGTTTAATTGTATAAACTTCACTGCCTGCTGGCAAGTGTCTCGGCTAGGAAATTAAATGGCTTATGTTAATTAATGTTTATGCCATATAACGCCCGCTGTGTCTCGCTTGGCTTTGCCATTGGCATTGGCCTTTGGTGCGCGCCAGGCCTACGCAGGGATCCAGTTTCTAGCTGACCAGCTGCTTGGTCAGTGCAATTACCTCTTGCTCCATAACAACTTTGATTTCCAATTATCCATTCAGGTGAAAATTCATGCTTAATATGAAGTACGTATTCAAAGAAGCTTTATTTTAAATAATTATTTAAATTAACAAAATGTAATATGATTTAATCTACTAAAACCGAGATGGAGATGGAGATTGACAATCTTCAAAATGAATTAAATATTTCGACCTAGAACTTTGCACTTTGATCGGCCCAATCGAGCTAAAATTTAAATATATGACATTATACTCAACCGGCTTTATTCATGAGAGAATATTTCTAATTGGAGTAGTCGAGAGCCAGTTTCGTTTCCTTGGCTCGAGACGACTTTGTTTCGCCTCTAATTGCCAACTGCCTTTTATGGCCAACTCCGAGACGTTGGCATTTAAGGCAGCGCCCACAACATCCGCTGAGGCAGGCGGCCCAACCCGAAACAAACACTTTAAGCTCAGGAATTTGTTCGGTTTTAGTATTTTTTGTTTTCGTATTATTATTACTTTTTTCAAATGCTCTTGCACAAATATTGAATCAGTCATCGCCCAGAAACTTCAAGTGCTTGGCTGAAGTCAAAGACTCTGCACAATTTCTATGCATAATGAGGTGAATAAAAATAAATTTTATATGCTCAGCATAATTTCAAAGGCAGAACTTTGGCATGCAGAGCGCAGGTGTATATAGGTATATACATATATTTACATAACGATAAACATATAAATAAACAGCAAAGCGAATGGGAAATGGAAGTTGGGGAATGGAGAATGGGCAGCAGAACAAACGGCAGCTGTCGACGCGGCCACGCATAAATCTCACGTGTAAATGTGGAACAAGCAACACGCACATCTCACCTATCTGAGATCAAAGTTTTATTTAAATATCTGCGCTCATCTCGCGTTTTCGATTTTTGGCTTCGGGGGGAATCTTCTTGTGGTAATTTGTAGATCTGTGAATTGGGTGAGGTTGCAGCTTGATCTATGGCTCTGACTTTTGACTCGAATGGTGAGCACTAATTGAGTGCAGCCCCGTTTCTGGATCGCTAATAGAGCGTTTGATTCGATTACAGCCTCAGCTGTGTGATTCAATCAACACACTCACTGCAGCGCATCCAACATTTATGGCTTCTGTTTTCTTTTTGTTGTTACACACACACTTATATATTTGGATTTATATACATATGTATAACGATCTCCACACATTCTTCGCATATTTGTGATGTGTAAAATGCGTTAAGAGTCCAGAGATTAGCCTCCTAGCGGCAATTGGCCAAGTGCAACAGACAAGAGAAAATACCGAATCGGGCGAGAAGAGAACTTTCTGCTTCTACTGCTGCTGCTGCTGTTGGCTAAACCTGTTGGCCCCAATTGGCAGTCGCAGACGAGGCGACGGTCAGTTAACTGTTTCGTAGCCTGTAAGCGGCACCAAAAGTTTTGTATGCCAACGATCAGATAAAGGCAAATACAAAGAGTCGAATGCAAAATATTAAAATGGCCTGGCGGCACGGAACGGGTTTAAGGCCTGGAACTGCTAAAAATACAAAAAATACCTGCATGTACTCTCTTACATACATACAGATTCACATATATACATACATATGTATATATAGCATTTGGCAAAGCAAATTCTCGGGCATCAATTAAATGGCGCGGAACCCGGCTGACCGACTTTTGCGCCAGTCGAATTCAACTTTATGGCTAACGAGCTGACACCCGTCCTGACTGGCCTGGCTAGATCCGCAAGTTCGGAGCATAAAATTTATGCAGATTTATTTGTGTTACATTTATCTGCAGCAACAGCAACAGCAACATCTCCATAGATATCTCTGTTCGCCTGGACTCATCTGATCTCATCGCATTCCGTGCGGCGAGAGTGCGATGGCTAAACTTGAAAACCAGCTGCAAGTTGTTGCTTGGCTGCCGCAACATGTTGTTGCGGTCGGATGTTGGCGGTCCTCTTTTAAAGTTGCCCATTTTTATGGTCAAATGGCACAACAATATGTTGCAAATTTTTCTACAGCGCCATGTGTGTCAGTTTTGCTCAAATTTGGTCAGCCGGCGAGGCACTTGTGAACCCTTTTCTGCGATATAGACCTACAGCAGCCTTCACTTGGTTAGCGCCTGGCTGAGAATTGGCGCACAGTTGCAGCCGCGTCTGTGGCCATAAACAAATCGAGTATCGATGCCGCAACCGAATGCAAATGAGTGAAAGAAAAAATGCCAACAATTAACAAACAAAACAAAAAATGAGTATAACAACAACAACAAACAGCAACTTGGGCAAATTTATGTGTAGCAGCGGCAAACAAATGCGATATGCAAAGCAAAAACACGGCAGCAACTGTTGGCAGTTATGCAATTAGCTGCGCGCTGAGTCCACCACCCTTTCCCCGCCCACAGCAGCCAGCTGATAGCGTTGGTATTCGCAAACGGATTGCACAAAGCCAAGATTTATGCATATTAACGCTTAACCAAAACGCTGACCCAAAAAATAACAGTAGCAGCAGCTGCTGCTGCTGTTGCTGCTGCTGCAAATGCAAAAATCAAGCGTAGCATCAGCAGCATCAGCCGCAGGGGCTGCACAACGGCAACCGTTTAACAATGGGTCAACTTTCGTTCGTGTTGGCGTTGATAAATGTGCCCAAGAAACAAACTCCATGAACTGAACGCTTGCTTGTTGTCATCTTTGTTGTGAAGCTGTTTTGAGCCGCTTTGTCTGGCGGCCGCTTTTGAGTTGTTGTTGTTGCTGTTTAGGGTGTTGTCGCTGCTGTCAGCAGCAACACTTTCCCAATTAGACGCCGCCACAATGTGCTGCTGGCCAAATTGATGTACAAACTCAGTTGCAATCTTAGCTGGCCTTAAACGGGGCTAATGGCTTAAAGACATAAATGCTGCATTGTTCGGAGCTTTGTTCTGTTGGCTGAGCTGTGAGCAATCCTAACTGTAACAGAAGTATTCTGAGAACGTCGCATTCGGTTACTAATACCTGCTCGCGGTATTTCGTCACTGGAATGAAACACTGTATGGGTATATAATTATGAGCCTAAAATGACAAATATATATTGAAGCAATGACCTCAAAATATAATTGCCAAATATCTGAACGATTATCTTATATTTGCCAGCAATTTTCTTGTTCAACGTTTTTCCGTTTCAATGAATTAAATTCTTGAGGAAATAGAAAAAATAATTAATATAGCTATTTCTGTTAAAGAAACTCGTTTGCCTTCCTGCCACGTTTATTTATAAGTATATACGATGCTGGACTTTTTGTTTATAAGTTTTCTAAGTTTTTACGCTTTTTGGGCAGGTTTAGTGTTCAGCAGTTTGTATGTTAATGTCATTTAATGTACACACACACATAGAGACTGTCACTTCCCTGGGCAATATTAGAAAGTCAGAGACACTGCAAGTTGAAACTAACTAGCAACAGCAGCAATGGCTAACAGCAACAACTGATTACCCAACAGCAATTGGAGACACTGTCCAAGTGCCGAGAGAGCAAAGCAAACACAGCAGCATTGTCGATGGCCATGTGACAAAGAGTGTGAGCAAAAAACATGCTCAGTGAATCCCCAACAACGACAACAGCAGCAACAACAGCAGCAGGCCAACAAATATGTCGAAAACAACAACAATCATTTCAATAATTTCATTATCAAGATGAAGATTGATTGATAGTCGCGATGGTAAATGAATGCTTGGCTGGCTGCTTGGCGAAGACATTGAATAGCCAGCCGCATGGCCACTTGGTCAATTGGTTTCGGCTGCCTGGGTAGTCGAAGGCGACTAATGCAAATTGCCCAGCTGGACTACTGCGAAATGTTGCTGTTAGCGCTCTTATATTTACATTCAATAATTTGGAATCATGATGCAGAAGCTGCACTTACGTAGTGAAAGTTGATTGCTGGCCCGGCCAGTGCAACGGCAACTTGAGTAGCAGCAACAGTTGCTGGTAGGGCTTGCGCAATCCGCGTCGCAATGAAAGTTTTTATCAGTCTTTTGAGTTGATGCGCTAATAACACGGCGCAACACTGTAATGACAATGACAACAACTGAAAGTAATACTCATTTGACTTTATTTTCTTTGCAATTGCAGAATATGGTGGAATAAGTTGGACAGCAGCAACGGCAACGGCGAAACAGCAACAGCAACAATCACAACAGCAACAGGCAGCAACCACACACAAGATGTCCTCCTCGATTTGCTCACACTTCACGCAAAATGCGTGGAAAAAGGATTTGTGCTCCAACTGCTTCAAGTCAAAGGATGAACACAAGGCAGCTGCTGCAGCCGCAGCTGCCGCACAGCAGGGCACCAAGCTGAGCGCTCTCAAGGCAGATAGCCACACAAAGACTGATTACCCCAACAAGCACAAAACGCCAGCCAAGAGCATCATCAAGAAGGCGTTTGGCGTGCGCCTCACCCCAACTAGCAGCAGCAGCAGCAGCAGCAGCGGCTTCAGCAAGTCGAGCAGCAGCTCCAAGTCAAGCAAGGTCTGCTTTCCCAAGCAGCTGCACGAGATCATCGGCTATGGCGGCGAGTGGTCGGAGGACGATGACGACGACGATGATCATGACTTTATGAATCTGGGCAACGAGCACGATGACATGGCCATCACAGAAACTGACGACGAGGAAGCCATCGAACTGAAGCGCATTACGCGCGCCAACACAGACTTCAATATGAACAATGGCAATCTGCTGGGCGATGCGCAGGACAACATCAAGAAGTCATTCGCTGCCCTCAAGCTGGGCGCGCCCCAGGTGGACAAGGAGGGCAAGAAGCAAACGCTGACAATAAATGTGATGCCCTTTGGACAGCCGCTAAAGTCAGCTGGCGCCAAGGCAGCGCCGTCCAAGTCAACGGAAGTGTCCAAGGCGACAACAACAACAACAACGACAACATCAGCTGCAACCACATGCAGCAGCACAGTAACAGCCAAGCCTGCAGCAGCAGCGACGAGCACAACAATCAAGAGCACCATCACCAGCACGGCCAACAAGAAAGTGACGACAACACTGACGCCCACGCTTGTGAAGCCAACGGCAGGAGCAGGGGCAGGTGCGTCGGCGCGCGATGGCAAGGACAGTCCGCCCATTGAGCGTGCGATGGAGAAGTCTCTGCTGGACGAGATCTCCGAGACGCTGCAGCAGAAGCAAAAGCAAAAGCAAAACGAAATCAACTCGGCGGCAGCAACCACAGTCACAACGACAACAACAACAGTTGCAAGCAGCAGCAGCAACAATAGCAACAACAGCAACAGCAGCAGCAAAATCAAATTCGAACTGAGCTCACTAACCGACTCGCCAAAGCCATTTCTCGACCTTAAAAAATCCATTGCGCGTAATGCGCCCATAACCAAGGATCACACCAAGCCAAAGGTGAACGTGTGCCACAAGTACTCCGACACGGACAGCAACTGCTCGGACTCGGAGAACGGTGTGTCCGCCTATTACGATGTGGTCGAGACGCAGCTGAGCTACGAGAACCTACCCGATGGCAAGTACAGTGAACAGGTGGGCGTGGCCAGCGCCCAGGCGGAGTCGAAGAGCTCGCACTATTCGAGCTCACAGTACATAACGGACATGCTGCTCAGCTCGAAGACACGAGCCGCCAGCTACAATCTGCACGAGGGCAACTTCATGACCAGCAAAATAACCTCGGACGGACTGATTGTCACCAAGTGCAGCTCGGACGACGCTCTGGACTCCACGGGCAGCAGCTTTGACGGCAGCTCCGATGAGGAGAATACCTACAACATGATACGCAGCGAGTCCGACTCGGGCATTGGCATCAGCATTGGCAGCGACTACAAGAATCTGCCCAGCGGCGCCGTGAAGGGCAGCATCGAGCAACGCTCGCAGGTGGAGAAGAAGCTCAGCGCCAGCACCAACAACTCGGACTACGAGGACATACAGATCGGCGATCAGTCTGGCAACCAGGCGGCGGTCAAGAGTCGCGAGCTGCATGGCGAGCCCGATGGCAGCGCCGATCCGGACAACAAGTTGGAGCAGCAGCAACAAGAGAAAAAGCAAGAGTCTGCGACAGAGGCGATGCCACAGCAGCTGCCAGCGCTGCCCAAGTCGCCGCCGCCGCCGATGAAAATCGATGCGCGTCCCTCGTTCTTGCACGGCCTCAAGAAGCCCGAGCTGCCCGCTAAGCCGCTCGTCAATGGCGGCAACAGCAACAGCAGCAGCAACAACAACAGCAGCAGCAATGGCAACAACAACAACAACAACTCGCCGCTGAAAACCTTTATGAGCAAGCGACTGCCCAGCAATGCCGAGCAGCAATTCATCAGCCAGCTCCAAACGGCCATTTCCAAATCAAGCGAGAATTTGCTATTAGCTGCTTCAGCTTCAGCAGCAGCGGCTGAGTCAGCCAAAGATGATGCCAAACTTAGAAAAGGCAAAGCTCCCAATCCGCCACCAGAGCCGAAGACGAGTGCACCGACTACGCCGGAGCGCGATTACAGTTTGGTAGTTGAATTCGAGCAGGCAATAACTGCGGAATCGTCTGCTGCCAAGCCAGCGGATACTGCGACTAGCACGGAGAAATCGTCAGCGGCAGCAGCAGCAGCAACAACTGAAAGTGTTGCCGGAACACCCACAACCACTAGAGCAACAACTGCAGCAACAACTGCTGCAGCAACGGCAACAGCAACTGCCACGATAGCATCTGGCAGCAGCAGCAATATGTATACCAGAAAGCCGCCCGTGGCAGCCGCTACACCGGTCATACGTGAAAAGGACAAGCGGGAGCGAGCAGTCATCAATCCCAAGTTCCGCAGTCTCAACAATTTCGTGATGCAACGTGCCAATGCAACGAAGCAGCTACAGTTGCAATCGTCCACCTCTGTGCTGAACCTGAAGCAGCCTTTGACGCCGGAGCCGACGCCGCGCAATCACCGACATCTGTCCATGTCCGAGGAGTGCCTGGCTGCCGCTGGCCTGACGGATTCGAGCACCAAATCTTCAAAGTCGCCGAATTCATCGCCGCCACAGAAACAGAAATCCAAGTTCTCGATCAAGAAGTTCTTGCGCATGGGCAGCAACGGAGGCAAGTCCAGCGAGCCGCTGGCCAAGAAGGAGGGCAGCGTCTACACCGAGATCTGCACGGGCGATGATGGCAGTGTTGTGGGCAAGCCGCGTCTGGTCATCATACATCCGATTGACATCAATCCCACGGCCGTTGAGGTTGTCAAGGACATCACGAAGACCAACGATGCTGTCTCCGCGCAGACGGTGGCCGTCGTCACCGCCAAGCCGCCAGCACCGCCGCTGCGCGCCAGCGAGGGGCAGCGCAGTCACGAGGCCAACAAGCCGGCACGCCCACCGCCGCCCAAGAGCGCTGAGCTGCGTCGCAAGCAGAAGACGGAGCTGACTGCCACGCTTAGCTCGAGCAGCGTGGATTCGGCAAAGATCAGCGGCAATCCCAATGCCGGCGGCTCCATCAAATCTAAAGCGGACAATGTCTATGCCAATTTGGGTGAGTTTGAGAATAGATGGCCTAAGTGGGTAACTGGCACGACCGCATTCCATAAATAATCAATCAGCGAAGTGCTGGCGTGGGTGTATCTCGCTCTTTCTGCGATCGTGATTGCGATCATGATCCAATTGCGATTCCAAAAGAAAGCGCAAACAGATCACGTTCCCTGACAGCGCCCAAACGTCATGGCATAAAGTCATGCGACCTTCAGAACGTGGCTCTAAAGGGCCTCTTGTGCGTCAATTGTGCCAGTTGGCCAAGTAGAAGCCGCAAAGAAAATATCATAACTTGAAAGTAGACCCAAAGCAAAACGAGTTACGCATTTCAATCAATATAACGGGCGCACGGCGATGTCGCTTCTTATAGCCATAAGTCGGGCAGGTAGCCAGATTAAAGTAGGTTAAGTGAGCCAGCCAAAGCTGAAAAGTAAAATATGTGTAGTTTAACAGATGAACAAGCAGAACAGCAACAGCAACAGCAACAGCAACGGCAACGGCAACGACAACAAAAATCGAAATGAAAACAAACCAAAGCCCAAAGCCAATGAGGTAACCACATGTGAGTGCCTAGCCTGGGCAACTAAGAGCGCGCCAGCGGAAAACTGGTGAGACGAGAATCGCTGGCAGTGAAAGATTTAGAATCTGAGACCCATTTCTTGGCTGTCATTTTGTGGTCAGGCCAAATGTGGCGAGAACTTGTTACACCTGTTGCGGCCGGCAGGTGGCAGGTGGCAACTGGTGAAGGGGCCAGCGCACAGCTCATCAGCTCAGCACTGTTGTCTGCGGAAAAGCTATTTACCAGAGATCTTGGCCACTAGGCACCATTATGCGAATTGTAATTTGGCATGAATTTGGGTCAAAATCACAATTAGTGTCGCAGGTTGTACAGAAAACAAAAAACAAAGCCAACAAACAAACAACAACAAAAACATGGCCAGCTGTTGCAGTCATTTGGCATTGTTGCGGCCATGAAACTTGGCCAGCAAATGTTTCGTATAGATTAGATTTATAGATTCGCATAGGAAATTCACTGGCATGCAAAGATGCAAACATTATATAGATAAGCATTAACAAATTCGTGGCTCTCTTATTTCGTATGCAGGCGAGATCCGCTCCTCGATAGCGCCACGCAAGCCGGAGCGCACGGCGAGCATGCGGGAGCGTGAGGCACAGCTAGAGCTGGTACGTAAGCGGGGCATACTTACCGATACTATCTCCATTTGCTCGTCAAACGGTGAGAATGTAACGGCCGAACAGTCCAAGGTGTGCAACACGAATCCCTTCGAGGTTGGCAATCCGCCGGCCAGCTCAGCCACAGCCGGAGCACCGCCCACTGTCAACAGCCGCACGAGCACATTCGAGAGGCAGCCGAAGAAGGCCGAGACCAAAATGTCCATATCCAGCAAGCTTGAGATCTTTGAGCAGCGCGCCCAAGGCGCAGCCGATGCCACAGACAACGCCCAGCGCAGTAGCCTGAAGGATTCGGTACGCAAGATCAACAGCACCATCGATAGCTACCTGAAGGACAAACGCGACTATGAGAACATGTACGAATTTGTCAAAATGGGCAATGGCAACAGCAGCTCGTCAACGGCAGCCCCGGCTACGTCAGCAGCACCCACGCCTCCACTGCCGCCCATTCGCAGCAGTAACCTAGATCTGACCGCTATTGCCGGACAGCGGCTCAATGGCCGATCTGCCGGACGCAACAATATCTACTCGGATACGGCTTCCATAGCTAGCTATACGCGCAGCGAGTACGGTCCCGTACGCAACTACGGCCTGAACAGCAGCTTAGGTAAGTTAAATGCTATATAGAAGTCTTGCGCCTAATCCTATCTGAACTGTCTTATTTCGTAGCCAACATTCCACGCGTCATCTCGGCTTCATATGCGGGCAGCGAAGTAGGTGACCTCGACATCTATGCACCGTACAGCTACTACGGCAGCGAGGCTGGGGGAGATGTGGCTACGGACATCAACGACAGCGTCTGGGGCATGCCAACGGTGAGCTAGATCAATTTTAATATTCGAGAAAACATCCTAAGATACGAACTGCTATTCCATTTAGGGCAACAAGAACCGCAGCAAGGCCACGAATCGTTTGCGCATGCGCAAGGGACGCAGTGTCGTGCACAAGAACATCGAAGACAACTACACAGCGGTTGTAGTGGCCAATCACGAGGCACTTGCCCAGGTGCTCGATCAGGTGCGTCCCAGCTGCACACCAAACCGACCCAAAACAATGTATATTAATGAATTGAATACCTCAACAGCTTCAACAAACGCCTGTTGTGCCAGCTTCACTGCGACCGCTGGCCAATGCGATTAACTTGCGCTACGAGGACTTTACCATTATTGAGGGCGCTCAGGCCTTTGTCGTGGGCAAGAAGGCCTTCCATGCGGCACTGTGGACCACATCGCCCGTGACCTTGGCGCTGTCGGCCGACTGTAATCAGCTGGCGGGCGTTGGGGGCGAGCTGAGCCAACTGACGGGAGGCGTTTGCGATGTGCTCAATCCCATCACGGAGTTCTGCGACCTGGTTCCCAGCTACCAGCTCCCACTGATGCCCACAACGGAGGTGACACTGCTGCAGGCCACAATATCGGTGCTGCCAAGGCTACAGCTGGAGACGCTGCAATCGATCGGCTCCATACTGAAGGGCAAGTCTCAAGTGCTGGACAAGAGCAACTTTAACTTCCGAGGCTCCATACCAAATCTGAATAGCCTGAAGGATGCAGCTGGTGGCAATGCGCTCCGAAATGTGGTTTCCGTGCAGAATCTCAGCACATTGAATGAGGAGTCGACATCGCCTGGCAACACCGAGGCCAAAGACGGTGAGGAGATCACAGCCACGCCCCATGCAATGCCCGCCTTCGATGATGTCATGACGCGTGAGGTGGCATTCATAATGCTACAGCTGGTCAACGGCATGAAGAATCTGCAGGCGAAGGCCATTGAGGAGACCCCATTAAGTCTGTCGAATGTGGTACTCTCCAAGGACATGGATAACAAGGATGCGCAGGCGCGACTCTGTGTCTTACAAGGGTACGAAAATCTGGTCATTTACGAACTCAACTATAACCTCTTATATTACAGCAATAACAACGACGACGACGAACCGATGGGTACGCTATGCAAGTGCGCTCACAGCGCGTTGACCGAGATGCTGCCCACCACGAAGATTACGCCCATTCTGGCCGATATTTTGCAACAAGAACGCGCCGAATCTCTGTCGAAGGCCAAGGCAGTGCTTGAGTTTGTGCTCTGGGGTCCGTCTGATGTGGCGCTCTCCGGCACGACAAAGGAACGTGAGCTCGCGCTGCAGCGCTGGCTGGACCTAGAGCGGGCTACAGTGCTGCACGGCCTAGTGCGCACGCGCGTCGAGCTGACCGTCTACGATGAGTGTCACCTGATGTTCCTTGTGCGCTCAACGGCCAAAATGATGAACGATGCGGCCAAAATCGTATGCAGCTATCAGCAACAGGCGTCCCAATGAACAACGAACAACGCCGACTTATCATAGCCTTATATTTATTATCCCAGATTGTCATAGGCTCTTAGTCCTCTGAGTTGTAGTTTAAGTATATTTTGATATGTTGGACTTTAATGTCCCAGAGAGACATATTCGATACGTTAAACTTCGTACATATAATCGATTTGGTATTTATCGAATACTTATTATGAACTATCCTTAAAACGATTTAAACGATACGACATTAACCATATACATTATGTAAACCCCATTTCGCCAAGCGTGCCAAATCGAACAACGCATGGAAATTAACTTGTAAAAACGTTGTCTACAGTGAAACTTGAATTAATTGTAGTTTACTTGTAATTCTAAGTTATTCTATGCGACTATTTATACTTACATAAATTACATACTTATACGTAATAACCGTTAACAACTCTTGAAAGTCTAATATCGGTTTGTAAAGGAAAACATTGGTGTTTGTTTTAAATATACATTCGATACGATATTGTATACCTATCAATATTCAAATAAATAAACTCGAAAGTCTATAAAATGATTATATTTATTTATATCTATTCTAATCTATGATTTGATAATTTAATGGTAATATACATAATTGATTGTATTTTATTTTACTGCTTCACAATTTTAAATACGAGTTTGTCTTTTAATGATCTTAATTAATTACATTCTGCGAGTATTCATACAATACTCATGAAAAATCTCTTGAAAAAACTATTTATGTATATATTTTTATGTATAGTATATTCTATAGAGAGATTGCTTAGACTCTTTAACGATCATATTTATAAAGAGAATCAGTTCAGCCCAAAGCTTTCATATCATTGTTAGATGTGCTAATATTTTGTGCTCTCCCATATACACAAATTGAAAAAGCTTTTGAGCAAATTTATAAAATCCGAAGTAAACAAACTTGTTGCTCAGTTCTCAATTGATCGTGAGTGTAAAATGTTTAGGCAGAGAGTCAAGCTACAGCAGCTGATACGGGCTATACCATTAGAACAGGTTATTTTATTTTCGGCATGAATTGCGATTATTACAATTATGATGTATATATTTGTTGTTTATCTTATCATTATTATTGATTTCGAGCTCAGCGCCAACAAACATATGCTGTGACTAAAGCATTAAACGTAGCGGAAAATGAGACAAACATAGGGAAGCCTATTGGATGGGACCAGGCACGCCCATACAATGAGATACCCAAGGTCTCCCTGTTTTACTTCATGCGCCATTTGATGCCTGGCGGAAAATACTATAAGATGCAGTTTCCAGATATTATGTTGGACATGCGTCGCCAGTATGGTCCTCTCTTCAGATTGCCCAATTTGGGATCCTATGAGTTTCTTGTATCGAACGATCCGCTACACTTTGAACAAGTTCTACGTGCCGAAGGACCCTGGCCGGAGCGTCCAGGCAATAACATATTGCACTATTTTCGAACAGTGACGCGAAAGGAATTTTACAAGGGTACCCCAGGAATATTATCAACGTAAGCTAAAACTCCCATTTTCTTAGATATGGAAATTTCAAAGAATATACGCAAATTCATGCATTTCACAGACAAGGTGAGGACTGGGCGAAGTTCCGATTTAGTGTTAATCCAGTAATGATGCAACCGAAAACTGTTCGTATGTACTATCAAAAAATGTCAGCAGTCAACAAAGAGTTCATTCAACGGTAAATGAATCTAAGAAACATGCTATTGTATAAATTGTTTCTATCAGCCTTACTGTACTCAATTAGAATACGAGAAGTTCGCAACAGCAGCACACTTGAAGTTCCCGAGAATTTTGAAGAGGAGATCAATCGATTTACTCTTGAATCCGTTTCGGTGGTTGCATTGGACAAGCAGTTGGGATTGATAAATGCCAATCGCAGCAATCCCCAAGCAAAGAAGCTTTTTGACGCACTCAATATATTCTTTGAGCTATCGGGTGAACTTGAAATGAAGCCAACGATTTGGCGTTACGTTGCCACGCCCAAATTCAAGAAGCTTATCAAAGTCCTGGACGAAATCCAGGATATAACATCAGGCTATGTAAACGAAGCTGTCGAGCGACTAGAACGCGAGCCCTCCAACAAACCGGACCACGAAAAGAGCGTACTCGAGAAACTCTTGAAAACTGACCAACAGATAGCTAAAGTTATGGCTGTAGACATGCTGATAGCAGGTGTAGATACGGTACGAAGCAGTCGTTAATAATGTTGTAGCTTGAAATATCTTCACTTAAAATCTGTCATTTCCAGACAACAACCGTTTTTACAGGTGCCCTTCTGTGTCTGGCTAAAAATCCGGAAAAGCAAGCGAAATTGCGTGAGGAAATTCGTCAAATTTTACCAAACAAGGATTCCGAATTCACAGAAGCCTCTATGAAAAATGTCCCATACTTGCGGGCCGTTATCAAGGAATCCCTGCGCCTTTATCCCTTAGCATTGGGCAATGCTCGTGTGATCAAATCGGACATTGTGCTAAATGGTTACCAGGTTCCCAGCAAAACAGCGGTCACGATGTTGTCCACTGGCTTGCTCACCGATGATCAGCACTATCCCAGAGGCAAAGAGTTCTTGCCCGAGCGATGGCTGCGACCGAGCAAAGAAGAAGCTTCAAAAGGGGAGTGCCCGCACGCTCTTAAAGCGAGCAGCCCATTTATTTACTTGCCCTTTGGTTTTGGCCCACGCATGTGCATTGGAAAACGTTTTGTCGAAATGGAGTTAGAATTGGGAATCGCACGACTTATTCGCAACTTCAATGTTGAGTTTAATTACTCCACGGAAAATGCATTCAAGAGTGTTTTAATAAATGTTCCCAATATACCTCTGAAATTCAAATTTACGGATGTAAAAGACTAAAATAATCTATGTATAGAAAGTACTTATATAGAGAATTACTTTCTATCTGGACATACTAATAAGATATATATTCTATTATTACAATCAAACATATATCATTAAGAAATATATTAATTATCCCTTCTGATGTACACTACTTTCAAGGATATTGTGTTTGTCTACTGAATTTGTAATTTATAAAAGTTACTGCCTGAAGGCCTTTGTTTTCTTTGTAACAATAAATAAATAAATAATTATAAAGGCTTATTCCACTGCTGACTCTTCTCAAAGATGTATATTTACAACATCAAATAATTTACATTTATAACACATTTACTTTATTAAATCATCATCAATCAAATGTGAAATGAAATTTAGAACCTACTTAAAAATATAACACGGACCTTCATTCTATACGCTGTGGTGTCCAAAGGTGATAAAGAAAATGTGCCTAAGAGAGCAAATGTGGCTGTGATATTCGCAGTTTGACGTCCTTAATTTCATCCACAGCCAGTAGCTCAACGTCCTGCTCCTCGCGATCGTATTTCAATGTCTCGGCGAGCATAACTGCATTCTGATGACATTTGGTCTCCTCGTGTTGGCGCATGTGATGTAGCAGGCGGAAATCCTTTTGGCAGTAGTCGCATCGATACAATTTGATGTCGGAGTGTATAAGCTCGTGCTTCGTCAAAGAGTGAGCGTATGCGAAAGCCTTGTCGCATACTTTGCACACATATGGCTTGATGCCGCGATGCACACTGTCAGATAAAAAAATTGCGTATAGTTAATAATTTATAATAATTACAATAATCGCCTGTAGCTACATACTTTTCATGCGATTTCAGCACGCTCTCGTAGAAGAATTGACGACTGCAGAAACTGCACTTATAGGGCTTGCTTCCTGTGTGGGAGTACATGTGCTTGCGCAGCTGTTCGCGAACCTGGAACTTGGCTTCACAGAGTCTGCATGCATGCAAATTATATTAAAACAGAAATTCAACATAGTGTGTATACTTATTGAAACTTACTCGCACTGATATTGGCAAATAGCATCGTGGCGCCGACGATGTTCCATCATGCGTCCACGCTTCTCATAGAAATTCCCACATACATCACAAACATAGCCACCTTTCTCGTTTCCATCCGATGTTCGCAG
This sequence comes from Drosophila navojoa, assembly GCF_054131105.1. NCBI lineage: Eukaryota > Metazoa > Arthropoda > Insecta > Diptera > Drosophilidae > Drosophila > Drosophila navojoa. Next base: position 13,416,595 of record NC_142890.1, read on the forward strand.
TGAGTTAAGGCCAGGCCGTTGCCGCCCACGCCTCGGTTTGATGTCAACCACTGCAGCCTCCAGGCCATATTGATGCTGTAATCCCCCTTGCTCGGACTTTACTATATTCATGCCGAACCGTGTTCGACCACGCCTCAATTTAATGTCGCCTTGCGTTACCGTGTTTTCATATTTCGTCTCAAGGACGACATCACCATGCTCAGGATTCATTTCTATGGTATAGTTGTCCTCCAAGTACTCAATATCATCTGTTATGACTTCTTGCTGTTCGTGGGAGCCATCGACTTCCAAAAATTCATCGCCCTGTACATGATCCTCAACCTCGGCATGACCCGAACTTTGTGCATCAGTCATCACAAATTCATTCATCTCATCATCTTGTTGGTGATGCTGTGAACCAAACTCTTCCTTTACAAGGTAATCCTCGGCTTCATCTAAGAGGCCCAGTTCGCGACAATAGTCTTCAATTTCCGCTTGCTTGCGCAAAGCCTTCTCACGAAACTGGAATGCCATATTGAGCTCCACCTTGCATGGTTTGCAAATACCATCAGGGATCTGATCCTTACCATTCAACTGTAGGCAGAGAAAATAAAAAGTAAATAGACTTCTTTTATGCGCATCTCATTTTATAACGAATATTACGCACCTTACTAAAAGAAATGCCCAGGAGCTGTATAAGCATTTCATTTGGGGTCTCCTCACCCTCCTCGCGGGATTCATCAATCCGTTGTAAACGTTGGCTGGGCTCTAAGCACACACGACAAGTGTTCGGACCAAGTTCAGCGCGCATCTTTTGTTTAATTGCGGTATAGAACAGTATTTTAGTGTTAAAATTTTGTCCGTGTTGTGTAAAGGTAAAGCGTCAGCCGTCTTAAGAAATCGCCATTTTTTCTGAGTAGCGATTACAGTTGTCTAATCGTTATCGATAACACTGGAGTTGTTCAAATTAGATAACAAAACAATTTTTCAGCATCAAAATTAAAACAAAAAAACAACCACTTTTACAAGTTTAAAACAAAAAGTCCACAACTAACAAATTTATATGCAAATATTTAATAGCTCTTAATATATATGTTATAAAATACTCATCTACGCATTTACTTTTCACGAATGGTACGCAGCAAAAATACTAAAATTTAAAAATACCAATAAATTAAAAATACATATACATATTTATCTAAAAGATTTTCATAATAATATAAAAAGATTTAATCTATGATTGTGTCATAAATCTAAGTAATTTTTAACTTTAGTCTATTGATTACTTATTATCCACTAAATTTTTTAATAAATTGTAAATCTATCGAGATACAACACGGTGTTTACAAATTAAATCATGGGGTATTTATCGGTACCATCAACTGTTGCAGTATCTGGCCACATACCGCGTATATTTTTCGAGACGCAGAAGAAACGGAGCTCTTATCTCCGCGAAAAATGGATTATTCCAATATATTTTGTAATCTTATTAGAATCTAGTTTGTGTATTGGAATTTAATAATCGTAGTATTTACTGTATCTGGCGCTCAAGGCGTATGCTCGCCTTAGACTTGGCTTGCCCATGCAGTTGGCAAAATGGTTTATTATCTTGCGTTGTTAACATCCGTGTCTTCCGTCGTCGCCAAAATGTTCGTTGCGCCAGTTATCGACTTCGCAATCTTCATCTCCTAAAACACGCGTCAATCATTTAGTGCGTAAGTTTTTAGACCAATACAAATTTGTTAGCATCGGGAAAAACAATAACAAACAAATAACGTTAAAAAGTCAAAGTGCGTCCAGAAGTAACGAAGAGTGGTTGCTGCTGGCTGGTGGCTCGCGGGTTAGTGTTTTGAGAGCCAGCCCACCAGCTACCATGTCCGAGAAGCATGGCCAAATTAGTGGAGCGCAGTGGACGGCGAAATCGGCAGCAGCAGCGGCGGCAACGGCAGCTTCAGCAGGGGGCACAACTGCATCGCTGCAGAAGCACCAGCCAACCAATCCCAATTCCAATTCAATATACGAAGCAACAGTTGCCACAAGCCCATATGGTATATGTGGTGTCACTGTTCCAGTGCCGGACATTCCGACCTATACCTCTGGACGGTTCCAGGCTCCATCCATTCATTTGCAAGCGGCTAAGTCATCGCCACTAACCATTGCACCGATTGTGCCACCATCTCTGGCACTCGCCCAGTCCCAGGTGTCACCCACACCTACAAATGTACCTGTTCCCAGCGGGGGCTTCGTGCCGCCTGCATTTCCAAGTGTGAATGCGCCAGGACAAGCCGTCAGTAATACCACATCTGTGCTGACGCCCAATCCCTTTGCAGCGGCCGCTGGCAATGCTGGTCTTGCGTTTGTCAATGCCTTTAACAGCGCTCAGCAGTTGGAGTTGGGCAAGATTATGCATGCAATGAATGCTTCTTCGGCATCAGGAACGCATGCAGCTGCAGCTATTCCAAAGCATCCACAACCTCCACAACACCATCCTCACACACATCCCGGTGAAAGTGGCTCAGTAACTACGCCACCGGCTGCTCCCAGTGGCGCCATCAATTCCACAATTGCGGAAAATGTAATGAATTCCCTAACCAGCGACGACGAACGCATGCGACGCGTCCAACAGGTCATCGAAGCTAGCTTGGAGTGAGTGGCTGTAACTGAATACTGGCTGTAGTAATACTTATTAATTATCCATTCCATTTAGTCATACTGCAAAAGTACAGATCGCTCAAATTCTGGAAAGTGTGGCAGCGCTGAAGCCTATTGAAAAATTGTTCTTATATCTGCGCCTGCCCGGCGAAAGTGCCGATACGGACCCACTGAGACAGCCGCAGAACCCATTGGGCACCCGATCCGAAATTAATCACACCATTAATTGGGTACGCTCACATCTTGAACATGATGCTCAGGTCTCCATTCCAAAACAGGACGTTTACAATGATTACATGTAAGTGACCTCAGATTTACATTTAGATGGATGAGTCGCTTAGCAAGACGCAATCGTTTAATACTAAGATGTTATGAAATATGTATATCTGACTTTTCAGAGCCTATTGTGAACGCCTGAGCATCAAGCCGCTGTCAACTGCGGACTTTGGTAAGGTCATGAAGCAGGTGTTCCCTGGCGTTCGACCACGACGTCTAGGCACGCGTGGCAATTCACGCTACTGCTATGCAGCTATGCGGAAGACCACGAAACTGCCGCCGCCACTGCTGCCGCAGCTGTGCAAAGATGAGCCACTCGATGACGCTCACACAACGGAGACCTCTCCCGCACAGATGATGCAAACACCGAATGTCGCTGCGGAGACACATGGCTCCAAAACAGATAACGAGTGCAACTGGGATGTGGTGCGCAGCTGGGCAGAAAAGCTTCTTAACACCAAGCTAGAAAGCGTTACCGAATTGGCCGCGCGAATCAAGAACAACAATGCCACAATTAATGCGGCATTGGCACCCAAAAAGTACACGCCCAGAGAGCCCAAAGAGAAGCGATCGCTTGCAGTAAGTTCACTAGTAATATATAAATACTACAATTTCTTATCAACATCGCATCAACAGGACATGGGACCGCTAAAGAAACGACGTAAAAAGAAACGCAAAGGCTCAACATCGTCGGAGTCGAGTTGCAATCAACTGAGCGGCGCTCAAGATGCAGGAAGTAGCCAGGAAGCAGTCATCGAAGAACACAAAACAGAGCAGTTGCTAAAGATCAAGCAGGAGATTATAGACTCACCCAGTGGTTTTGTGACTTCCCAGCCGCTTCAGCAGCCGCCGCAACAGCAGCAGCAGCAGGTTTTGCCGATGAATTTGGCCACAGAGCCGCGCAGTAATGCAGTCCGAAATCTAACTCCTAAGCTATTGGAGCTGCAAACTGCTGGAACAGTACCGCAGCCATTATCGCCCAGTGCACTGGTCATAAAGGACGAGGCAGAGGAATATAACACCACCAATATATTTTGCAAAAAAGTGCTAAAAGCACAGCAGACCAAAGGCTTTTGGGCCAACTCGCCCAGCAGTGCCAGTGCAACTGGCACCGGGACCGGCACCGGGACCGGCACCGGCACTTTACTTGTGCCTCCAGTAATAACGACAACAGCCGCGACTCCGCCGCCTCTCGCACAGCCAACAGTTGAAAGCGCACCCGCTAATGTAGCGGTGCTCTCAATGGGTCCACCAGCGCAAATGAATCATCCCAGCTCCATCAGCCCGTCAAGCAGTCTTGAGACGAACACTACCGTACCGAAGGTTGCGTCGCGGAATATGATGTCGCTGCGGGCCAAACGCTTGATTGCTGAGAATGCAGCAGCTCTAGCCGCCGCCACAGAGGATACTGGATTGGCTGAGAACCTCGGATTGCCACGTGAGCGCGTAATTAGCATATGCAATATGGACAAGCATGAGCTAGACGACTACTTTCTGCCCGGCGAGGATGAGGAAGAGAACTCTGAAGGGCCAGATACTGAGCTGCTTCAATATTTTCAGATGGGAGACGCTGAGGAAAAACAACTGAATTCCTTAGATGCTCAAGCAGAACAAAACAGAAATCCACAGGCTGCCTTAGCCACTGCAGTAACCAATGCAATGGCAACAGCAACAGCCAGATTGGCAACGGCAACAGCGACAACAACAGTGAAACCGACGCAACAACAATTACATCAGCAGCAACAACAGTCGCAGATGCGTCGATCAACGCCCTTGCCAACGACAGCAGCAACAACAGCGGCAGCAGCAAATGTTGTGGGTTCTGCCTCAGCGTCTCTGGCACTAATGTCACGAAAGCATCAACAACAACACCAGCAGCAGCAACAACAACAGCAACAGCTGCAAACGATCAGCAACAACAACAACAACAGTAATAAACGCAAAATTAGTCTAAGCAACGCGTCCAGCAACGGCAACAACAAGAACTGCATTTTTTTGCCCATTTCACCAAACATCAATAGCAGCGGTAACAGCAACAGCAACAGCAAAGTTCCAGCAGCTGCTGCACCAACTCCAGCTCTGGCAGCAACACCTTCAGCTGCAACAGGAACAGCAACAGCCGCAGTTGCAGCAACTGGTAAATCGACCACGCAGAACTGCTTTGCCAGTCCGGGCCTATCGTGCATGCGTCAGCGTTCCAGTCTGTTGACCAAACAGCAATCGCTTGACTTTGACAATAACAACGGCAATGGGGATCCCATGATTGGTGCGCATAGACGTAGACGCAGCTACGTTTACAGCTATCCCAGCACTTCTGCCTCGGCGCCGCCCAGTCCCTCGCTGCTGCAGCAGTGCATGGGCGTCAATTGGTCGTTTATGGGCGGCACTGGCAGCAGCAACAGCAACCAGTTCAACGAGAATAACGTCAGCGACAACAACAGCAATGTGGAACTGCTGGTTAACCAAAATTCGATGGATTTGGAAACAAGTCTGGCGCTAAGCGGCGCAAATATGGAGCTAAACGAAACGCAACGCTCGCAATCAGTGCCGTTGTCTCAGCTGCAACGCAGCAGTAACCACTCTCCCACGGCGGGCTACAACCGCTTGCTGAACCAGGCCGTCACCACTGGCGTAGTGAAAGATGCGCTCTTCTCGGAAAACAGCAACAGTCAGCAGTCGGTCGGCACATTGAAGCTAGGCGGCGGGGATGTGGATGTGTCGGCAGGTCTGCTCTACGATGATGTGGATGTCGGTGCGCTTATTTCACCAAGCTTCAATAACAAGTTTAGCGGCATACAGACAACAACCACATGCAGCTCCTCGGCTGGCTCCTCGAGCGGCTACAGCAGTGCCGGCAGTGCGGGCGGAATTGTGTCCCGTTCTGTACCCTCCACCCCGCTGCCGCATCAGCAGTCGCAGCTGCAGAGCTGCAGTAGTGGCCTGAGCACTGCCAATGGAAACGCCAATACGGCCAGTGGCTTCTTCAACATCTCACCAGCCTTCAATTGGGGCGCCAGCAATGTGGGATATGGCGGTCAATCATATACTGCACGCAATGCCTTGGATATTTCCAAATCAATGCCAACAACGCCCATAACGACGCCCTGTTTCCGCTATAGCCCAGTCGAGCTGCATCGCGACTTCTTGATCAACGGCAACACAATTGACAGTCTGTCGTCGCCAGCTGTGACAGCTTTTAATAGCGCCACAGATGTCGTCTTGGCGCTTAGCCCCGATACGCTGATTGATGACGGTGCGCCCAATAACAGCGATGTTGAGGCCATAATTGGCGCCGTCGATATACTCGACAGCTTGTAGAATTTGCCCGAAGAGAAAGCTCAAACGCAGACGGAGATTGCGAGCGAGACACAGCCAGAGGAGCTGGTTATGGCCTGTTTGCTGCAGCATGTGGATAAGCTATAAGTGTCTCTCACTCACTCTCCCGAATTTTCTCTGGCACCAGAAATTTCGAATCACAATTCGGATAGAGGAACATAACATAGTCTGTATTGTGCTTAACGTATTTCTGTTATGTTTATCTTAAGTAATTGTTGTATCATATTTAATGTGCCCTAACATGAGCTTTCTCTTCGCAATTCGCTAGCGGACGACCACAGAAACACAAAGAAATTTATTAAGCTAAGCTCCAATTGGTTTCACGTTTATCCAATAAGCAATTTGTGTAAATTGGAATGTCGATGTATTTGTTTTTGTATGTCATTGGAACCCTCCTGAACCAAGTATCCCTCAGGCCGTTGTTATCTGTATGTGCGTGCATATACACTTGTTTGTTTGTGTATGTAGTATCTATAATAATATATGCCTCTGCTGTAAATCTGGCATATTATTGTTATAAAGTGGAACTCAGCTGATAAAGGTTGACAATTTTCCACAGTTGAATACTTTATTTTTAGATGATCCAATGACCCTTGATTTAGAGACAAAACTGTAAACATAAACGATTAAGGATACAAAAGTACTAGAGTAGAGAACCTTACAAATGAAACGAACTTAAAGTCTGAATGAATTCGACGTGGAGCGGTTTTAAAAGAAGAATATTTATATACACATAGCTGATAAAAGATTGTAACATTTTAAATGCCCCCAGCAGGGACTGAGCTGGTTTACCGATTCCGAGAAGAGCCCAAACTAAACAAACAGAATAGTTCTAAGCTACCAAAAGTTGAGGGCCCAAACCAACAACCAAGCGTTCAACAATAATTATCAATTTTCAATATCTAAGTGTGTGTCTGAAATTACGTAACGTAACGTGGCGTATTTGTTATCAAATCAATTTATAATTTAAACTGTCTAATCAGATAACGTTGCTAGCTTAAGCGTACGTCTTAAATTGGTCGACCTTCTTTCGATTTTATTAACAGTCTATGTATTAGGTACTCTGTAATTTCGATTTTCTATTCAATTAAATTGTTATATTTTCTACCCTATCGCCAGACCATATTAAGTGGTCGTTGACTAGCATTAAGTGTTTGTTTGTTATTGAAAGTGTTTTGTTTGGAATGAGAATGCATAATGAGAGCAGTGACTCCTATTATAGCTAATTCTTTAGATTTAATTTTATATGTAATTCACGGTCTATTATCTATAAATTTAGTGTTACTAAAACCAATCCAATTCCTAATTCCTATGTTTAATCATCTATTCTTTGGGTTTTTACGGCTTTGAACAAAGTTTAACTTTAAGATTTCACTTATATAAATCACAAATTCTTAATTCTGCAAAATATTAACGTTAGTTTGTTTGTAAAACAAAGTAAAATTTTTAAATACACACAACTAAAGAAAAATGCGTTCTTTAAATTTTGAAATGTAAAAATTAAAAATAAAAAAAATTTAAAAATTTGTCATAAATGTGCCTCAGGCTTTATTGTAAAACAATTATATTCTTGCATATAAATTATATACACAGAAATAAAGAGGAAAATAAGCAGCGTATACATATACACATCTATATATATACATATATATACATATATGAAAATATACACTCATTTACAAAATGCAGCTAGAGCTAGGAAAACAATGAATTTGTCAAAGACCTCAGATTCAGCCAAGAATATAAATAGTCAGCAAAAATAATCCATTCAGAATATGTATGTATACAAATTCCCATGAATACAACCATTAACAGAGTCAGCTTAATTCTAAACTAAATCAATATCTATGTGCATCAGATCAAAGCAATCGAAGCTAAGAAACTGGATATGCAGGTCCCCCATCCCAACTGCTACCGCTTTAACATAAATAGGAATAGCCCGTAAGCAATATGAGTACGAGTGCATATACAATTATAAGTTTTTCTCCGGGAACACTTTGATAAACAAACAGACAACGATTATACATACTTACATACAATAGTTACATATAGATACAAATATAAACGAACCAAATTGTACTTTTTATAAAATATTTCAAAAATAAAATGCAGATAAAATAATACAAAGAATAACACAACAAATAAAGTCAATAAAAGACCTATGGAACAAGCAAATAACTGTGATTTCCTTCATTTGATATTGGAATTGGGAATCGGAAATTGGGTCGCAATCTAGTATTAATAAAAATGTTTCAATTAACGATAAATGAATGTGTTGTCGTTTTTTTTGCTAATAACCTGCAATTTCAGAGAATTAATCAACTTGACATATTGGGTCACTACAAATGTAAGCAAAGTCGTCTGATAGCTCTATGAAAAATCAAAAATTCCTCAGCAAAGATTATTTAAATTAAGAGAAATAACTATACTTTATTTTTCTAATAGGAGTCCCATTTTGTGCCCTATTATCTGCGAATTAAATCTCTTAAAGTCTAAAAGACTTGATTTTTTATACATTTTTCACGCACTTAATTCATATTTTTCGCAGATCGACTTTGTTTTTAAGTGAAGTAAAAATTAAACCCGGATATAAATAAAATTCGAAGTAATTAAAAACACGAGAGTTTTTGTTATTATTTTTTCTTTTATTAAACTGTTAAGTTTAAAATAATAATATTAATATGCAATAAATATTTGTTTTTTTTTTTATATATATACACATATGGTCAAATTAATAGGTGTGAAACTTTATTTTTATTTAAATGGTGATAACATCTATATTTTTTCATATATTTTAAAAATTCAACTGGCATTCAAAAATAGACATATCTTAGAATAATAAAAGCAAAAAAAAGTTTAAAAAATAATAACGTTTGACATAATTTTGGCAAATATCACAAAATACTCAAAATTTTGCTGGCCACATTAATAGGTGTATTTTATTTAAAAAAAAATATATTAAGAAATTAAAGAGTTTTTAAGTAAGCAAAGATAGTATTTTTGTTAAATATAATTAGATTTAAGCATAAAAATTTTTATTTTCAACATTTTAACAAAATTAGATGGGTCGTAGAGTTCACTGCAGTGCTGAAGAGAGAAACCTCGTTCGCGAGCTTCGTGAAGAGGATAAAACTTGTGAATGCATTTTCTCACTCATGGGACTATCTGAGAACTTCATCAGAAATGCCCTTAAATCAAAAAAAGACAAAAGGAAGCTAGGTTTCCGGCGGAAAACTACCGCAACCGACGATTCCCGTATAGTCACCTTCGCGAAAACGGGTCCTTTTCAGTCGTCGGGGCCGATTGCAGGCGAAATGGGCTATATGGTATCAGAAAAAACTGTTCGTCGACGGCTATTAAACTCGGATCTACCTGGGAGAGTTGTTCGCAGAGTTCCTCTTCTGCGTGGATCAAATATTCAGATGAGCAAACATTTTGCTCAAACTCACAAGGCCTGGTTTGGCTTAGAGAGAGAGCGTAAATGGAAGAATATTCTCTGGAGTGATGAAACAAAAACACAATTTGTTTGGGAATGTCTCAAATATAAATGTTCGAAGACTTAAAGGCAAAGAATTGGATCCTAGATATACAAAAAATACGGTTACGCACGTAGGAGGCGGCATAATGGTTTGGGACTGTTTTTCATGGCATGGGTTTTGAATTGGACTATCGACCATTTTCATAATGGACAGATTCCTGTAAAATGAATTATTGAGTAGTGTTATGCTACCATATGGCCACGACAACATGCCTCTAAAATGGAAATTTCAACAGGATAACGATCCTAAATAGGACTCCCCAGTAGCTAAGGACAGATTTCATGAAAATAGAATTGATGTTTATGAGTGGCCAAGTCAGTCTCCAGATCACAATCCAATTGAGAACCTTTGGGGACACCTAAAAAGACTAATTTCCAAGACTACCTGCTTCAATTACACCCAATTATTGGATCATACTCAGGAGGAATGAAGCACAATTCCCGTGGAAAGGTGTAGAAAGTTAATGCCCTCTATGCCCTCAAGGATCAACAAAATCTTTGCGAATAAAAGCGGGCATACGGGGTATTATCCACATTAATCGGAATATAACATAAATATTTCACAATATTTCCGAAAATTTAATTTTTTTTTTTTAATTTGTTAGGCACACCTATTAATGTGGCCAGCAAAATTTCGAGTATTTTGTGATGTATGCCAATATTATGTCAAACGTTATTATTTTTTAAACTTTTTTTTGCTTTTATTATTCTAAGATATGTCTATTTTTGAATGCCAGTTGAATTTTTAAAATATATGAAAAAATATAGACGTTATCACCATTTAAAAACAAAAAATATTTCACACCTATTAATTTGACCATATGTGTATATATATAATAATATACATAATAATACCTTTAAATTTAATATGCTTGTGTGCTAGATTATTTTTAAATATTTTCATTCATTTGTTGTCGTTATTAATTAGTTGCGTTTACTTACTCTTCAGTATAATACTTGTATGTTAATTTGTTTTATGTAAATTTAACTATATAGTTTTATATGCATTTTACATTACATTTAAATAGCGCCAAATAATATTCCATTTGCTACAACTGTTCTTTTGCATGTTGTCGGGGCTACCATTAATTGTTTATAAAATTATTGTTGTGTGTAATTAGTTTTATGCTTTGTTTGTTTGGTTTTTGTTTTTGTTTTTATTAGCCCTTCGACTTTGTATATATGACAATAAATATAGGTAAAATATGTATACGTATAAAAATCATTTATGCGCCATTATCTCCGTACTCGTCCTCATTTATTAATGCCACTTGTACACTACGCTAATAGCACATTTTGAAAATTCAATTAAATTGCTAATTATTTTATATTTATTTATTTGTTTATTATAATTAATGTTTTGCCGTTGCTGTTGCCCTTAAAACTATTTGTTAAATATGGTTTACGTATATATTTTATATATGTTTGTTACTAAATATTTATTAATATTATTATTTTAATTATTATTTTTTAAATGCTTGTAAATTATGTTATTCCGCTTGTTTACTCTTCAATTGGTTTCCTGATATTTGACTTGCGTGTTTTTTTTTTTTTCAATTTATTATCGAACCGATGCCGTTCGCTGTTTCATTTAAAACTGTCAGATTTCCCAATGAAACTGCGTAACGGTATGGCCATACATACATACATACATGTATGCTATATGTATGCACAATTATACATATAATTATACAATATATATGTGTTGTATATGCTGCTAATGCTATGCTAATTATGTATGTATATAATATATATAAAATTGTTGTTATTTCGCTGAGGTGGAAAATTCTTTAATTAATAAGGTTACTTGTTGTTGGTGTTGTTGTTGTTTTTGTTGTTGTTGTTATCCTGCTGCCTGATTATTGCTATTGCGAATGTTGCGCCACATCAGTTGCGTTCGTTTCGTTATTATTTTAGAATATAGTAAAGTATCGTCTTGTTTATTTTGAGCAAGGCGGATGCAGACCCGCCCTGTTTTCATTTAAAAAACTTGTATTTATATGTATATTTAATATATATTGTTGTAAATGTTTTTGCTAAGCGCACTGAAAATTAATTATTAAATGCAACAACAAAATATTCAATGTGCATCTGTCCCGTGATTTGTATTTGAAGCTAAATTTCATTTGAAGCTTTCACTGCAGTTTGACTATTTAATTATTGGTAATTGCATATATTTCATTTGTAATACGATTTTGGAAGCGACGCTGACGATTTGCGAACACGAACGGATCGAATTTTCTGAATTTGTTGTTGGTCCCAAAATGAAAATTTTGAACTGAAATCAACTGAACTGAAACAAAAAAGTCCATAGAGTAGTTTGTAATTAGTTTAAAAATTTATTTAAAAATCATAAAAAACACACAGAAATCCAATGTAAAGGACAAAACACGCAACTTAAAACGAACACAAATAAATCTATTAAACAATACGAAATCAGATAAAATTTGTTTAGATCTAATAATCATAATCGTAATAATTATAAGCTTGGTGATAATGAAGTCAGTAACATTGTTCATCAGTAATTGTTGGGGCTTGTTGTTGCGGTCGTTTGGTGCCTTAAGAGCTAACACACAAGTTCAGTTAAAAATATGCTACACTAATCTAATTACAATCAGTGAAAATCAAATGTACACACACATAATAGAAAATAAAACAAGGCAAAGAGCGCTGCTATACAATAAGTTAACTACAAACACAATTCATTTAGTTACAGATTACTAATCTAAATTAGCTCGATTCGAATCGATGCAAACGTGATTTTCACAAAAATAAAATTAAACATAAAGCAAAATAGACAATTCAATATTTTCATTTGTTGCGCATGTGGCCGCCTATCGATTGATTTTCCCCAGTGGAAAATCTCGCTACTATTTCCCATTCTCGTCGTACTATACTCGTCATTCTGTTCAGCAATTTAACTAAATTAATTTACATTAATTACTCGACGTGGTGGCATTCGCCGTCGGCTCGCCCGTGTTGCTGCGGCTGTCGAGCGACCAGTCCCAGTCCTTGCCCTTGGGCCGAAACTTTGAGGACTTGTGATGGTGATGATAGCTGGCATTTGCATTAGCATTGGCATTGGCATTGGCATTTGCATTGGCGCCATGATGGGGCGATGATTTCTCTTTTGGCGATTTGCCCGACTTGCTCAGCACAGCTGGCGGCGTTGCTGCCACCATGCCGGACGCGTCCAGTGCAGTTGGCGGCCCATTGCCCGCCGCATCGGCGGCCGTGGGCGGCGCACTGGAGTTGGAGTAGGCCAGCAGCTCGTCGCAGTCGTACTCCCAGTTCCGCTCGCAGAACTTCTTCTTGTAGTGCTTCTCGGATCCGCCCTTGAACTTGCGCTGGTATTTGAGCGGTATGCGCAGATCGTTGACCAGCGACGGTGCATGCACAGGTGGGGGCGTGGCCACGCTTGCCGCACTCGGACTGGGCGTACGTGGCAGACCCACGTCGGAGAGTGGCGGCGACTCGATTGCGCTCGGATCAACCGGCGAAATGGTCTTCAATGAGCTGCTTGCATGCAAGGATGAGGATGCAGTCGACTTCATGCTGCTGTCGCTCAAGTGGTCTGCCAAGTGTTGCTGCTGTTGGTGTTGATGTTGCTGCTGTGGCTGCTGTTGCTGCGGCTGCTGTTGTTGCTGCAATTGCTGTTGCATTGGCTGCTGCAGCGGCTGGTGGCCATGCTGATACGGATGATGGCTCAGATTGTGCACCTGGCTAGCGTAGAGGCTGCTGTTGGTGCTGCTGCTGCTGCCGCTGCTGCTGTTATTGATGGGCAACTCCAGCTGCGATGAGCTGGAGGAGGTGGACAAAAAGGTGCGCACTGCGTCCGAATTGCTGCTGCTGTGCGTGATGCCCGAGTCGGGCGAGGTGTTGCAACTGATCGAAGCGGGCACCGTGTCGCCGTCGATGGAACGGCGCGTCTTGTCCAGCTCGGTGCTGGCAAAGGCCACCAGCCGGTCAAAGCCGGAGCTGACGCGATGCTGCCAATGGGATTCCTCGTCGGCCGCAATGACATCGTCTGTCATGGAAAAACAAAGAAAATAGATTAGATATAATGCACGCTAAAAAATCGATTTAGTGAAAGGAGCAACAGCTGCAGCCGGAACTGCCGGCTGCTCTGTGTGCTGCTGCTCTTCGTGGTGGTGTGTGTGTGTTGGTTGTATTGGGTGTGGGTGACTGCTAGACTGTGTGAGTTCGATAACATTGGAGATGACGATTAACGATAGCGATTAAGCAAAGTGTAGCCAAGCCCTCAACATTTCATAAAGTTGGCTCAAATCAATGCTAAATGAAGTCTGCGCATGAAGTTGGGCTTGCGGCCTGTGCGTGTGTGTGTGTGTGTGTGCGGTTGTATGAATATTAAGATTAGAGCGTTACAAAAGAACAGGAAAATCATAAATCAAATCAAATAAAAATAAAAATTTAATGAAATAAATAAAATAAAAAATGTAAGGAGAGAAATTAACCAATTAGGCGCAACAGAACTTACCTCATGCTCATGTTTTAATTTTATATATGTGTATATAACAAATTATACTAGATAAATTTGTTTTTAATTCGGTTAGATTAAATTATTGAACGTAAAATAAATTATGTTTTGTCTTTTTATAGGTTTATTCGTTTCTCTTTTCTTTTCTTTTTTTTGTAAGTATATTAGCTGTGTTTTTATTTTGTACTCTGCTTCGCAACAACAACACAATACGTTTTACGTTTTGGCATTCTCTAGGGATTGTTCGTCTTGATTTTAATTATTATTATTATAATTTTTTTTTTTTTAAGTTAATTTGCAGTTTTTCTCATGTACTTTTTGGGTTTTGGCTTTTTGAAAATTTGGAGGTATTCAATGGTTGTTATTATTACTGTTACTACTACTATCGGCCACAACAAATCCATTTAAATTGGTAGCTGTTTGTTTCGTGGCACCAGACATAGTCGAAGTCGGTGTGCGAAGTCGACGTCTGGGATCGTAATTAGTTATAGAACGATGCGTTGCCGAATCGGTAACTGTATGGGAGTAGAGCATAATAGAAGGGATATAAAGACGAGTTTTGGATAAGTAACGGGGCGCTTTGTTGTTTAAGTTTTTTTTTTTTTTTTTTTTTTTTAATTAATTTGGTCCATTGTTCGATAAATATTTTATATATATATTTTTTTTAGTAATTTTTTGAAAATTAATTATGCAAAAATAACATTCCAGAGGAGATTGTTAATATCCAGGTAACAAAAATTATTTAAGTTGAATTATGTATGTTTCTTTTTTACAGAGAGCTGTTTGTGTATGTATGTATGCGTGTCTCATGTGTAAATTAATTTTGTTGCTTTTTATGAATTCAATGATAAATTTGACATGACGCGAGTAACTGAATGAGAATTAGCGTAGCATTTATTCGTTTATTTTTGTTATTTGATTATTTTTTATAATAACTTATTTACATTGACAGCAACGTGTCAATGGATCGGAGACTATGAACTGTTGCATTTGTGATAAGCATCTTTACATATTTATGTATAAACCAAAATACATATACTTAAAATCTTTTATAAATATATTTGACTTTATTTATTTCTAAGTCTATCAATTTCAAATTTTTCCTCATTGAATAATTTCAATATATTTCAAAACATTTATTATAAGCAACATATTTGATTTTTTGTTTGATTAACAATTTAACAGCGATAATAAAATAAATATATAAAAGATTTCTTTAGCATTTAATATCATCTTATTTTCATATCTTTCGGAAGATCTTGTTTCTTGTTAGGGAATGCAACTTGTTTATAAACGCGTGTGTTTCTTTATATTTATATTTTTATATTTTATTTTTGACTTTATATAAAAATGCGTTTATATGATTTCCGTTGTCCGTTAAGCAATATATGTTAACTATTTAATTTATTATTTGCATGTTAGTCAAGGGTAAGCATTAAATTTAGATGCAGGAAGGAACTACAAAGTCAAACTACAAAAAAATAAAAGTGCAAGCGATAAAATATTGAGAGGGAAACAAAACAAACTACGGACAGCACACAACATGGATAAAAATAAAATAATTGCAACTTAAAATCTTGCAGCATGACCGAAAGCATTTTTTGTTTTCGTTTATATATTTACAAATAATTATATTAATTAAAAAGTGTAATATGTATAAATTGTATAAAATGTGTAAAATATGCGTGTGGATCAAGCGATGGTATTGAGTTTAGCTAGTGGTGCTTGAGCTGGTAGTGGAGCTCGAGGATGAGACGCTTTCGGTTTCAGAGTCGTCATCCTTTGACGAAACGGAGACGTTTGACCGTCTGCTCGTAACGGTAAGATCTTGTGCCACCACTTGGGTGGCGAGTCGTGTTGGATAGTGGTGCAATTGATGGTATTGTACATGTGCTGGTGGTGCGTGTGGTGCGTGGAATTCGCGTGTGTGTGATGCTGTGGCTATGTCTTGGTCTTGGTATACAAATGGCTTACCGTCATCACCGGCATTGGATCGCTGGCCGCCCACAATGGTGGGCGTGATGCTGTGACTGGTCTGATGCAAGGCACGCACGTGCTGCTGGGCATGCTGATGTGGCTTCTGCTGGTGGTGGTGCAGCTGCTGATGGTTCGTCGATAGCTGCAGCGGCCGCTCATCGCCCATCAGTGAATTAATCTCGGGACTCATCAACAGCGGCGGCTCCACAAGCAGCTTGCTGCGTCTGCCACACGACGACGATGAAGACGACGGCGTCGGCGACGGCGTGGTGGCATCATGTGCCGGCGGCGGCAGCGCAGACCCACCGTTGCTATTCACATACAGATGCTGATGGGCATGGGCAGGCGGCTGCTGCTCGAAATGCGCCAATTTGGCAGGTCGCGAGGGCTGCTGATGTGAGGCCAAGGGCGAGCTCCGCTTCACGCCCACTATAAATAAAAAAGGAGAGCATTAATTAACTGTTGCAAGAGAGATGCATGCAGAAATATAGCTTACGCTCCACTTTGTGTGGCGTGCCATTGATAGCGCCAGCGGCTGGATGATGGTGATAGCTATGGGCGGGCGGCGCCTGATGCGCGAAATGCGGCGCCAATTCCAGTGCGGATGAAGTTGCTGCAGCAGCTCGCCGTTGTCGCTCCTCGTTCTCCTCCTTGTATTTGCGTGCTCGCACATGATCCTGCAGCGAGGCGGCTAGTCCTGTAAGCAATTAACAACGATAATTAGCAATGCGTATAAAGCAAAGTTTTCAGATTGTGGCGTCATCTCAGAAACAGATTTGCTTCAAGTCGAGTCACTTGATAACCAACTAACTAAGATGCCGCCACAATTAATATGTGCTTAAGGATCAAACAATGTAATACGAAAATTCATCTGTTCATCAATTCATCGATTCATCATCGTTGCATTATGTATGATCTAGGTAGTTAGAGTACTTCTGATACATAGGGATGACATCATTTGGAGTCTTCTTTCTAAATTTTTCGGTTTGTACATAAATAATGGGTATTTTGTATTATTTTTCAATGTTTACATATTCGAATATAATGAGAAGTAAATAATTCACTCTGTATTTTATTGAAACGTTAATTATGATAACGTTCAGCACCATCACGAATTTGCCTTCAATGAGATCGTCAGCTTTCTCTCTCTCTCTCACTGGCAATAGTTTCTCTTCACCTTTTCTATGCAAATCTTATTGGAATTCAGTTTGTCATAATTGAATTATTTTGTTTTTAATAAAATGATTAATTGAATATCCATTATTGATTTAGTTTAGGTTCATAATATAGTTTGGTATACTATTAATGAAATCAAGTTCTTTTAAACGCTTCGCTTTTGTACTACAAATCACTGCGAGTTGACTCAGTTCATCTTTTCTTATATAAATATAATATGATTTATAACATATACATGATCTCATACGATTCAACATCTCATTCCATTTTCATTAATGCATAATTCAAAAACTACAACAGCATACATAATTTTCTAATATTTCATTATTTGTTAGGGTATTCTCAAGTCAGTCATTCCCGACTAGGTTGTACTACTTACCTTCTAAGGGCGGATTAGCGCCGTTTAGGCGTGGTGCGCGCAACGTGCTGGCACCGCCCACTGTTCCTTTGGACTTTTGATGCTGTTGTTGCTGCTGCTGGTGTTGCTGCTGCTGCTGCTGCTCCTCGTGAAAGTAAGCCTCAATACAGCCCATCATTTCCGCTCGCGGCAATGCTACCGACTGATAATCACGTCCCGTGCGTCCCGTCGAGGCGCTCCTTGCTCCCGGCTGCGGCTTGTGGGCGTAGGCAACGTGCGCCAGGGTGGCCAGGTTGTTGCTGCTGCCGCTGGCTGCCGCCTGGCTGTAGTTGGTCGGCTGCGGCTCTGGCGCATCGTCGTTGAGGGGTCGAACGTGCACGCGCTCCGGCCGTTGGGCATTCAGATTGATGAGCAGCCGCTCGTTGGTGCGCTCGGCAAGGAACGCGCGCTCCATGAAGTGGGCAGCGCTGCTGCTGCTGCCGCTGCCCGTGCTCATGTTGACCGCCGCATTGATGATGCTCTGATGCGAGATCTCCAGTGTGCGCTCGATTTCGCCAGTGACCAGATCCCCGATGGTCTTGCCCGATGTTACTGGAGGCGCCAGTGCCATGGGCGGTGGTGTGGGCAACGCCTGCGGCGGCTGGTTGAGTTTCTCCTGCGAGAGGTGCCGACGCAGCGCCATCTTCGCTGGCGACACCTGCGTGTAGTCCGGCTGCGAGCTGTTGGAGCTGGGTCGACTCGGTGGTCGCACGGTCAGCCGTTCCACACGGTAGCCAGCATAGTCCGAGTTGGCCGAACTCGCTCGGGGCAATAGCTCCAGGCTGTGCTGCTGCGACTGTTGGTGTTGTTGGTGTTGCTGCTGCAGCTGTTGTTGCTGTTGCTGCTGGTGCTGCTCTGCCAGTTGCTCACGACTGCCTGAACGCTGCAGCAGATTCTCGGCTGGCGCCTTGAACTCTGCTGAGGTGCCCGCTCCCTGATGGTGATGATGTAAGTGTCCCAGTTGGGCATGATGTGCGAGTTGCTGCTGCTGCTGCAAGTGTTGCTGTTGTTGCTGCTGCTGTTGTTGTTGCTGCTGTTGTTGATGTTGCTGCTGTTGTTGCTGCTGCTGCTGCTGCTGGAGTCGCTGCTGTGCCACATGGGCCAGCATGAGCGCATGTTGCTGTTGCTGCTGCTGCTGCGCCATAAAGTGCTCGTAGCTGTTGGCGCTAACCGAGGCACGTCGTCGATGGAAGCCCAGATCTGCGGACGTGGGCGGCGCCGCTGTCGAGACGCCGTGGCTAGCGTAGAGCGTGGCCATGTGCGCCGACGACGCCGCTGACGACGACGGTGGCGGTGGTGGTGGCGGCGGCGGAGCAGCCGCACCTGGCCTTGCCGGCGAGTACTTGGACTCCTTGAGCAGAACCGTTTGCCCATACTTGCTCGACATCTGCTGCAATTGCTGCTGCTGCTGTTGGTGCTGTTGCTGTTGCTGCTGGTGATGTTGCTGCTGCTGCTTGCTGCTCATGTAGGCGCTGCCATAGGGCAAGTTGGCAGGCGGCGGCGGCGCCGTGGACGCAGCAGCTGCTGCCCGCGGTCCCGGCAACGGCGGTGTTATCGGCGATATCGTCGTGTTCGCATTCAAGTGCATCAGACCCTGCGTCGAGACGGTGATGATGTTGTGCAAATTGTTGGCGCTGGATGCTTGGCCCATTTGCTTGCTGCGCTTCGATGCGGGCGACTGCAGCGGAGCGGGCGGTGCCTCTATGATGGGCATCGCCTTGCTGCGCTGCTCCTGATCCTCGTTGAGCGCTGATGTGATGATGCTCTTCAGCCTGTCCTCGAAGTTGGCCACCTTCGGCGACTCCTGCTTGCGACCCAGTCCGGGCAGCTCGCACTTGGGCAACAGCACGGCTTGCTGCTGCGCCTGCTGTGGCGCCTGGGACTGCTGCTTGGGCGCCGGCATCAGCGTGCTGTCCTTGTACAGGGCAGGCGAGGTCTTCGGCTCCGCTTTGGGCTTGCCATTCACATAGCTGATGGGGTTGGCGGCGCTGCTGGTACTGCTGGCGCTGACCGCAGCTGGCGGCGGCTGGAATTTGCCCGCCTCCACCTGGCGACAGGTCTCGAGTATCTTTTGGGCCAGCACCTCGGGATTGCTCTCCTGTATCTTACCCACCTCCGGCACCTCGGGCCACTCCTGCGACCGTGCACGATGCTCGCGGCTGCGACGTGACGCCTTCCCGCTTGCCACCTTGCTGCAATTGGTTTGCGCCACCGGCGCTGCAGCATTTGTTGGCACGGTGGGGGCGCCACTGGCCAGGCTGATGTTGGTGCCCTGGGCCAGCAGAGCCGCCGCTGTGCTGCGCTCCTCGGCTGACTTTTGCAGCGAGCTGGTCTCCTGTTCGATGGTGGAGACCTGGGCAACGAGCTTCTTGCGCTGGCTCAGCGTGTTGGCTATTTCCTTCAGCACCAGTTCCTGGGCCGCCGTTTCGGACAGCTCCTGGGGCACTTCGAGCTTGATCTTGCTGTTGCCGCCATTGGTGGTAACGGTGCACAGTTTCTGATACTCGGGCAGATGCTTCAGATGCTTGCTCAGCAGCAATTTCTGTTCGCTCTCGTAGACGGTGACCTCGTTGCGCATCTTGCTGACCGCATGCTGCAGATCCTTGTGCCGTCCGACAATCTCCTTGGCCTGCGCAATCAGATCGTTGGGCGAGTTCACGTTAATGCCCAGCTCGTTCATGCGCACCTTGAGCAGCGTCACGCTGTCATCGATCAGCACCTTGATCTGCTTGTCCAGCTGGCTGGCTCGATTCTTCAAGCGCGACATCCGCTCCTGCTCCTGGGCAATTTGCTTCTGCACCTGCGGCATGTATGTGCTCGAGCGCATCTGCTCAATGATCGCCATATACTGAGAGCGGAACACATCCAGCAGAATCTGCAGCGCGTATGGCGTATCCTGCGGCGCCGCAGGAATGTCCAGTTCCCGATGCGACATGTCGCCAGTGAGCAGCGACGTCAGCTGCTGATCGACTGTGCCCGGTGCGGCGGGCAGCTTCTTTGTCATCGCATCCAACGAGGTGCTCAGCACCGTCTGCTTGTGCAGCACATCCAGGCCGGCGATCTTCAAGCACTTGCGACCGCGTTGTCCCTTCTTCATGCGGCCCTTGCGCCCGGGCCCGGCACTGGCCGCACGCGGCTGATCCTCCTTGCTGCTGGAGTCCTTGCTGGCCGAAGCGGACGTCGCGGATGCAGCAACAGCAGCGACTGCGGCTGCCTCCTCAGCCTCCCGCTGCGCAGCCGCTGCCGATTTGCTGGCAATGGCCGCCTTGCGCGTTAGCTTCTTGCGCTTCTTCAGCGTGGTGACGGCGCGTGGTGCACGTGCCTGGTGGCTGTTGCTATTGCTGTTGCTGTTGCTGTTGTTGCTATTATTGTTTTCCTCGTCATCTGACTGGGAGCTCTTGCCCTTGGAGCTGCACCAATCCGACCACACTTTGCGCGTCATTGGCCCGTTCGAGGCGGAAGTGGTGTTGGTCGCTGTGGTGGTATTTCCGCTATTTCCATTGTTCACCTCCCCATCCGCATCGCTTTCCGTGCTGCTGTCCATATTCAGATTTCGTTGCTGCAACTGTTGCTGCTGCTGCTGCTGCATCTGTTGCTGCTGACTTTGTTGCTGTTGCTGTTGTTGTTGCTGCTGTTGCTGCTGTGCACTTGCTAGCTGTTGGCGCGTCTTGGAGGCGGCCTGTCCACTGCCGTTGCCGTTGCCGTTGCCGTTGGAGCCGCTGACATTCGCCGGCGACTGCGACTGATGCCGCTGCTGAGCTGGACCGTTGAACATCTCCCTTTCCCGCTCGCGCTGCTGTTCCCGCTGCTCCCGCTGCTGGCTATTGTTGTTGTGCTGGTTGTTGTTATTGTGGTTGTTGTTGTGCTGGCCAGTGTTAGCCTCACGTTTGGCGCGATCTCGTGTGGTGCGAACGGTGCCTGAAAGAGATGAAGATCAAGATTTTTCAATTAGAAACGTTTGGCTGTGAATTTGCAATTCCTCCTCCTCAATTCCTATAAATGCTTTGCGTAGACCTAGCCACAGGTTGGTAAAATATATAAAAATATTTTTAAAATAAAATCCTAAACAGAAAACCTTTTCGAATAACTTATTTATTTAATAAATAATGTTTGTATATTAAAATAAATTATTTTAAATTTCATTAAAAGAAAGTCTGCTAAAAAAAATGCAAATTTTCACTTAAATTAATATCACATCTACATTTGCAGCGTTATGAAACATCAAACATAGACTTAAAGAGTAAATCGTTATAAACTTTTTTTTTATTCATATACTATAACATTTACTTAATAGCCAAGGAGCATGCAATCTTAGTTGAAGATCATAAATAATTCAAATCAGAGTATCTTAAACTCAATACTCTTTTGCCTATAGCCTTTCAAATACCTTTCCTTAAACACTCTTAGCCCTATCTGAACTTGTTCTTAGATATATATCGAATATAGATCTGTTCAGCTTAAGATACTTATCGAAAATGACTGATCATATAAATGACTGGAAATGATGATTTTCTGATTGATGATTGACTGACTGACTGTTTTGATCATGACTGAGATTCGAGATTGAGATTTGTGACTGAGTGAACGTGTGCTGTGTATATTTATAGTAACGCCTGCTTCTCCGTTAAGCTCCCAGCTTCCAGCTACTTACCCACATGCTCGTGATCACCGCCCTTGGTTTTCAGGCGCTGAAAATAGCGCTCCAAAATGGTGCGATCGATCACATGTAAATAATATGAAACCGGCTTGCAGGTCCACGAGACGGAGCCCTTCAGTGGCGGTATTTCGCTCACATGCATAATGGTGCCAATATCAGAAAGGTTTCTGCAATCAAGATGAATTCGTTTTTAGTTAAATTTGAATTTCTACATTTAAATATTACGACTTACCGATCTGTGATCCGAAAGTTGAGCGGGCAGAATGATTTGGATGAAACAACTCGTGCGCCATCTCGCAAATCGGCAAATCGCTCCTTCAGCTGATGATCCACGGTCGGACCGAAGGCAAAGTTGTTGACAAACACCAAAGTGGAGGAGGTGATTTTCTCTCGATGCTCGTCGACCAGAAAATCGCCCTTGATCAGTTTGTACTCGCAGTAGCGTTTGCCAAACCAGCCCATATACTGGCGAAATATCTGATCCATGCGTTCGGCATAGCGAGCGGGCGTATCGGCCTTCTCGATACCAATGCATGTTTTAAGCGGAAACGATCCGGCCATTTGTAGTACCACCTGTCCCACACCGGAACCGAGATCAATGAACGTGTCCTCCTTGCTAACGGTGACATGCTTGAGCATTTGCTGTACCAGCTCGTACGATGTCTCGCCATAGACCTCCGGCGAGAAGGGCTCGTACTGATTAAGCTTGTCCGGATCGAGCACGGCAGCATTGTAAACTAATTGCAGTATGTGTCTTAAAAGGCTAGGATGAGCGAATTTATTCAAACGCTCGGCGGGCAGTGAAGTTCCTTTTTCCTGTAAATATTGAAGCAAATAATTAGTTTATATTAGTTTATATATAATGGGGCGATGGCGTTGGGGATCTCTAATGAAAATGAGATGTACTTGGAAATTATATTTGAAAGTTGTTTTAAAATATATTTATTTGCAATTTTTTTTATTATTTTTAGTTTAAAAAATTTTTTCATGTTTATTTTAAATTTAAAATTTTTTTTTTTTAATTTAAAATTTTTTTATTTTTAATTTAACAAAAAAATGTTGTATTTTTAATTTTAAAAAAATATATTTTTTTTTAATTTAAAAAAAATATTTTTTTATTTAAATATTTTTTTTAATTTACATTTTTTTGAATCTAAATTGTTTAATTTTAAATTTTTTTAAGTTTAATTTAAGGTTTTTTATTTTTAATTTCTATAGTTGCTTTACGTTTACGAAACTCCCTTAATTTTATTTATTATTATTATTTTCTTTTTAGTATCGACATATATGGAGGCAAATATCATAGCTATCTGCATAAGGAAATTCGGGGTAACTGTATGTACTTACCAATGCAACAATACTGTCGACAGCTTTGTTGAAGCGATCGACAAGATTTGTCATAGTCTTATAGCAGGCAGTGTCAATGTGATTGAGGTTGATCTCCTCGAATGCGGATGAAATGGATGGCAGCTCATCACATACGAATTTAATTGTATCGATAATGTCGATGCCATTGTCGTGCTTATCCTGTCCATGTCCCACCTGCAGTGGCCAGGCAAAGGTGATGGTTTCGGAGGAGCCAGCTGGCGAGCGCAACACCAAGTCTTTGACTTGGGGTGTTGCCATATTTTTCCCTTGCCAGCTGTGCGGCAAAAGGTCAATGGGATTCGAAACACCAAAACAACGTCACGTTGTTGTTTTATGCTTCGCAATTGGTCGTCCAATTGTTATAGATGTTATTGTTATAGATGTATGTATATTGTATATATTGCTGATCAAATTATTTGAGTTGCTTGCAGTGTTGTTGTTGTATGATGAGCATGAGCGTTCATATATCATGGGCTATATATGCATAATGAATATATTGATGCTGATGCTGATGTGGATGCTGATGATAACTATGATGATGATGATGATCAATAAAGTTGGCAAAGGAGCAGTGTTGAGGAGTTACGCGTTACGTTACGTTACGTTTCTTTTTGTTTAACTTAAGGGTTTGCGTTACAATTACGATGACGATGATAGATTGGTTGTTTGTTTGTTTGTTTCTTTGTCGTCTTAGGAACAGTGGCAGCGTTGGGTTAATTATGTTAACGTCTATATTGGGCTAAATTAAAAACAAAACAAAAAGATGCAGTAGAACGAGAAACTATCCTCTACTTGATTCTGTGTGCGTGACGTTATGTTACGTTACGGCCGTTACGTTATGGCTGCTACAATCTCTGCTGCTTCTGCTTCTGCTGCTGCTGCTGCTGCTGCCGCTCCCACCCGCAAATTTGTCTCGCTCCGTCTTCTCTGCCTCCTCGGCGTCGTCGTCTTCCTCCAGCAGCAGTGGCAGCCAATGGAACAGCAACAAAATACAAAAGTAACTGATGATAGTTGCGTAATTTAATATTTTGCTGTATGTTAAGAAAGCGATGCATTTTCCTCAATGTGTGACAACATTTTCGACTATCATATGCCGAAGCTAGTGTTGCTGTTGTTGTTGTTTTTGTTTTTGTTGCTGTTGCTGTTGCTGTTGCTCTTGCATTAGTTGCCTCTCATCGACTTGCATTCCAGCAATTGCATTTCATTTCATTGCGTTGCTCGGCACGCGCGCTTCGCCTATTCACGTTACGCATGATGCGCGCGCGTCGTTCAGTGTTGCAAAACGTCGTATGTATGTGTAGAAGTCAGACAAGTTTCTTTACAAAGTATTTATTTTTTCTTATTGTTTGTTTGTTTTGGGTCTGCAAGAAGAAAGAGAAGAAACAGAGAAATGGTAGAACATAAATAAATAAGGCTGGAGAATGCTTTCAAAATAAAACAATCAAAAGAAAATGTCTATAACGCAAATTTACCCATTTCCAATGGGTTCAAATTATAAATTAAGATGTTAACAACGAAATTGTGAGTTACTGATTATGAGCGTGCTTTTAGCTAATGTTGGTATAAGGTAGAAGCTGTTTTAGAGATGCTGCACCATGCGTGTGTCTCGATGAAGGAATACGTAATTATTTATAATTATCATTAAATGAGTGCGCATAAATGTGAGAAACGAGGTAACGCACTAGGTTATTTAACACTATCAATTTAAGACTATATAACTAATTTAATCAGTTAGTAGTTGGCGATATCAGCGGCTTATCCAGTATACTCATAGCCTATGCATTACCAGAGTTTTGTAGAGTCAGGTAAAGTAATCAGAACAACACATATAATTTCATATACTTAGTTTAAAATATAGAAATAAAACAAATATATTTAATAATATTAGAAATTCAAATTTAGTTTAAGATATATTTTTGGTTCAGTTGAGCGGAAACGAAATTGTAAAAATCTATGGATTTATTTTAACTATATATATATATTCATAAATTCATTCAATAATAGATATGTATTTAATTCCTCAAGTGAATGAGCCGAATGAGAAGTTGCTGTCCAAATTTCTCCCATATTTTCCATATGCAGCCCCTAAAAGCTTTTCTTGTCCAGACTTAATGTTAGTTATTTAGCAATTCTTTGTATTTCTAATGCTCATTTATAAAACAACGCACGTTCCAAAATCTTTATAATTTTTTGCTTTTTTTCTCTTTTGCATACAATTTTATTTCCGTACGCATTGGGCGTGTGGGCGTGTCCCCCAGGACGACAATGGGACTTCATTAGCATAGCCAAAAATGTCGACGACAGCCAAAGTTATTTTAATGCCCGCCTCTAGAGGCGGGCGTGCTGGACGAATGCTTTAGAAAGAAAATCAATAACAACCCCAAAGCCGTTCGCCATTTGGGGAATGGAAAATGGGGCTTAATTAAAGCTTTTGGGCATTGGCAACATTTTTAAAGCAGCTCGCCTGGACATTCAAGCATTTGGTAGCTCCAGCGCCATATTAAAGTGTATATATCCACATGAATATGTGTATATATATATGTATAGATTATGCTGAAACTCAAACCAATCCTGTCTGGCAACTATTCTGACAACACACACACACACACACACACATGAAGCATACACGTTTATGCATATATACGTATACATAAATTCCGCTATGTATATACAATATTTGCTATGCATCCACGTGTGCCGTTTGTTTTGCATCTGTATGCGAAATTCTGTGCGAATGCCTCTCCATCTGTAGCTGTAGCTGTAGCTGTGTCTCTGTGTGTATCTGTATCTGTATCTGTATATGGTGGTACGACGGCACGCCAACAGACAACCATTGCGCTGCATTTGCCCGTCCCCTGTATCGATCCTACCACTTATCCTGCCCGGGCGGTTAACCTCACTGTGGCCAGAGACCCTTGTCTATCCAGACATGTCTGCAGTGTGCGTGCGCGCGTGAGTGTGTGCGTGTGAGTGTGTGTGTATGCGTGCGCCCGTTACTTGAGCTTAATGGCATAGCCACTTTGGCATCCGCCGGGTCAGACACAGCAGCTATTTAACTGCATTAATTTAATCAATAATAACAATTAATTTCTTGTAGTTCGTTTACTCCATTATTCAGATCATAATGCGATTGGAAGACCTAATGGCTCAGAAAGAATTACATGAATCACAGCCAAATTTAGTCTCTGTGCAGCATAACTAAATCATGTACAATTCCACTCAGGTGCAACCGAATTAAAGCGTGCTCAAATGCAACTAGAAATTATAGAAATTATCTTTGATTAGTTGCATTTCAGTTTTAGTTACATATACTAGACTTTAGCAGTAGAATGTAAGTCTATTTCCGACTATAATTAGCAACGACATAGCAGCTATACATACTCCAGTTCATCAACAGAACTTTGTATGCTTCGCATGCTCATGTCAAAGCAAATCTTTGTATAATTATATAAATTAGTCATAATCAAATTCTCATATATGTATTTTGTTTTAGCATTTATTGCTGTTTGTATGAAATGACTTTAGGCCTGGGTTGGCATTGAATAGATGTCGAATGTTGGGTTATAAAATCATTTACATGGTCAATAGGAAATGTGTTAGCTATATATATGCCAGTTGGAGTATGCTTAGTTATACTCTGTGCTAGAATAGAGATTATAGAATAGAATTCTATATGAAATTTCCACACAATTGCTGCAAATCTGTTTAATAGAATGAACTTTAAATAAATAAATTATATGGAAAAAAGTACTATAAGAAATATTTTCCTTTTACTCTTTCAATTACCAAGCTAAGAATTCGAAATAAATAAATAGATAGATTTAGATTGCATATCAGTTATATTTACACTATTTAGTCAGAGTATCTATGTACATCGATCAACATCGAAATGAATATCCCTTTTTAATCAATTACATTCAGTTATTTACACTATATAGTCAGGGTATCTGTCTAGCTTAATGCAGTTGAACAAACTTTCTTAATTGTTGTGCATGACTGTGAAGGCGTGACACACATTTCAATTCCATGCCTACTCATTCGCACTCACACACACACTTACACACACATACACACATACTCACACACACGCTAGTTGACACAATTACAGAGCGCAGGAACTTTGCCGCGCTTTTAATCAACTTAAAAAGCTCTCACAGTCCATGCCATGCCATTCTCTTACACTCGCTCAGCACACCAACCGCCCGCACCCTCCCCCCGCCCAGTCACTACGCTCGGCAACTCTATGGGGGGAGAGTACTTTTGCATACAATATGTCTGGGTGGCTGACACACGCGAGCAGCGCTGCCAACGCCCACGCGAGCAACTTATTTTCTGCTTCTTCTTGCAGCTGTTATTGTTCGTGTTGTTGTTGTTGTTGTTGTTGTTGCTGCTGTCGACTCTCGCCCTGTTTTTGTTTTACGACTTTTGCCTGCCACGCAGTCTGTGTCTGTGTCTGTGCTGTGTTCTGTTTGTTGATATCGCAACTGTAACAACAACAATAAAAATAAATCGCGAGCAAAAAATAAACTACAACTAAACTGAATAAAAATTTCTGATGTTTGTGCCCAATTCTCTCTCTCTATTTTCCTCGCTCTCTCTCTCTCCAACTCTCGCTGCTGTTTTGCTATTTTTATGAGCAACTTTTATTAATATGATTGGCCATTCTGATTGCTCATTTTTAGCCGTTAGCCGCTGTGGGTCAAGGTCATTGCGACAAATGTATAATTAAATACCGCACAACTGTCTGTTGCCGCAAGGCAAGCGAACAAATAATGCACAAATTCTGATGTGCGTAAGTGTATGTGTGTGTGTGTGTGTGTTTGCATCTGTCAGCTGAAATGTCTATTAAATGCCGTTGTTGTTCGCACGCCCACCTAGACCCTATATCACACACACTGCCCACTTGTTGGTCGACTGTAATTACATTATTTCATCGTTGACTACGAATACAATTTTTATTTTATTATTTAGAACTACATTTACATACATACAAACATACATACATATGTATACATACAACAATATATTCATGGTCACGTGTTTGTTGTGATTGCATGACTGAAGGTTAAATTAGTTTACGCTTTGATTTCGCGTTAATTTGTTTGACTTTTATTGCTGTTGTTTCTTCTTGTCGGCTCTAATTGTTGTTCTGCTTCTAATTGTTACACAAAAAAAAAAAAAAAAAAAAAAAAAAAAAAAATACAAAAAATACTTTAACTATACGTATTTCTGTTTAGGTTATTCGCGCAAGGTCTCCCCTTTTGGGGTCAAACATTCCGTATATAAATACTTGCCTTTGGAGAAGAGAACAAAATATTTATGAAAACAATAGAAGATGAATTCTTGCTAATGAAACAATTGAAACAATTTCCTTTTGCTTAAGAAATTCCAATGAAATTTTTGCAAGATTATAAATTTGTAAAAATATGCATGGAATTATCAAGTATTAAAAAAGAGAGAAAAAAAAACAAAAACAACAGCTGCAAACTGAGCTTTTCACAGAATTTATTTATTTTCGTGCTTTGCACAAATATATAAATATATATTTGAATTTATGCATATATGTATTCGCATGTGAATGTATGCATATATTTCTGGCATTAAGAAGAAAATTGTGTAAAGCGTCCGTCAGTCATATTGTTTTGTTGTTATTGTTGCAACGCGGTGGCATTCCGTGTTATCATTGAGGTCATGCGCTCAATATTGATAATCAATAATGCGCGCACACATACATACAAACATGCATGTGTGTGTGTGTGTGTGTTGTCTGTGCGCACAGACTTAACGCATTTTCTGTATAATGAGCAAGAGCATTGATTATTTCTGGCTGATAAGACATTTTTTCATGGAAATTATATAAAATTAAAAATTTTTTAAAATATATATATATAAATGCATTAAATATGGGCTCATTGTAAATGGGAAATCAGGGCATAATAGGCACAAGGGGACTTTCTTAGCTATCTGTAATTGTTATACAGATTTGCTTTGTTTGTTATATAAAAAAACTGTTATACTTCCTCATTTAAGTGAGCGCCAGCAGCAGAAATTTAAGGCTATCAAATGTTTGAGGCTGATTCTAATCAGAATCGCTGCACAAACAAAAACTCTGATAAGATAGGAATTTGACCTAGTTATGTTTAAGAGCTTTAGATATGTATACATACAGACAATCATATATATATATACCAGTATATACAAGAACAATAAAAATAAATAAAATAAATATAACAACAACAAAAACATATGTCTGCCAACCACAATCCGAAGTTGTATTTATTTTTATTAAAATTTAATTTCGAACAGCTTGCAACAAGTCAAACACCTGCTCCGCTGATCACCCGTAGAGAGAGAGAGAGAGAGAGCTATAGCAAGTGTGTGAGGGTAGAGGATATTTGTATGTTTGTATGTTTATATATATAGTACAAATTTATGAACTAAATCCAATCGAATTTGTATTATAGAGAATCGTCTAGTCGATCATCTTTGCGTATACTAGTTCATATGCTGCGCCATTAATGGAGCTTGTGTATCTATAATTTCTTGTTGCTGAAGGATTCCAGTTGTGCTTTAGGCTTGCGGTTCGACTTACCCCAAAAACAGCTGCCGCTTGCCGTTGCACGTTGCACTTTGCATGGTGCACGTTGCATGGTGCACAGGGGGAACTTATCAAGTGACCGCAGGACGGTTAAACACAGGAACAGCGGGCAACAAGTAGTATAACGGGGCACGTGGCCAACGGACGGACGGCCAAAACCATTTTGGCCAGGCTTTGACAGCAAAATTTAAGGCCAACAACATGTGCAATAAATGACAGCAGACTTGGACGAACGAAGATAACATTGTAATTATGTATGTACACATGTACATATGTATATAGAGCCTTGTATTTATGTGCTTATGTTGTTGTTGTTAATGCATGTATTTACTTCTCTTTCATTCTCATTTAAGGGGTGTATTCAATGAAAAATTTAGCTGAAGCTAAATATGTGTAAATTTGCTGCTAAAGTTAAACTTTATTGATTTTCAGTTAGGTTGATCTCTTCGATCTGACAAAGTATTTTCATATAATAATATATGAATATATATATTCACGAAAAATAAAACGATCGCTACAATATTATATTTATCTGGCACTAAATACTTTGCATAATTATCATTATGTTATTATATTTATTTACATGTATTTACACAAAATCCTACAAAAGTTTTAATCTTCTTTTATCTATAGAATATGCATACATATAAACAATATATCTAGATTTTTTATAAAAATCTCATTTTCGAAGCTCACAAACTTTTCTACACTCAAGTTTTATTTCTTCAGTCCTTCGCCATTGCAGAGTAAAGACCTTTTAATGGGATACAAACAGTTGGCACGCCCACAATGCACAGGCGACAAAAGTACAAACTTTTGCATGCTTAAATATAGTTCAAAGAATGTGGAGAGACCTTAAGAAGCTGCACGTCTGCAGCTTGGTAAATAATAGGAAACACAAACAGCTTTAAACAGTGGAAATGCGTTATTAAAGTGCAAGAGTTGGGCAAAGGCAGTGGCAAGGAATGAAGAGAAACGAATGGAATGGAACAGCTCTTGAGCGTTACTCAAGCCAAGAACACTTTCTGCTTGCTTTAAACTGATTTTATTTACTTTGAGGGTTGAGATTCCACAAGAGCTCCAACCCCTCACTCACACAGATACAAACACACACACACACACACATACACACGCATAGCCGCACACATATATATTAAGCGAACGTGGGAAAAATGTGGAAAATGCGAACAAAAACGAGCAAAGTCAAAAAGGAATGGCAAAATGTTGGGGCAAGTGATAATGATGATGATGATGATGATGATGATGATGATGACGATGATAATGATGATGATGAAGAGAAATAACTAAACTAATGCCAGAGGGCTCTTCTAACGGAGGCAAAACTGGGCCCAGCCAAACTTATAAAATATGTATACAATAATGTGGCGTGGCATGTGGGTGGTGCGTTGTTAGGCCGGGTGGTTGAGTGATTGGGTGGGGTTGGGTGGCTCGAAATATGCAAAAAGTTGTTGAAAACTTGCTAAGCAAAAGGCATAAAATGTTGACAGAGTACACGTGTGTGTGCGTGTGTGTGTGTGTGTGCTTAGGGATAGGCTGACTTGAGGTGGAGATGGATATGTATACCTAAATATATACATACGTATGTAAGTGTATAATAGAGTATGCCTGTCAGACGGATCTCAGCTTCATTTCTTTTTGCTCTATAAACTTGTTTTCCAGTTTATTTCGAATTCATAGATAAATTATAAATTCTGTTTGAGAATATGTAAATGTAAATCGAAGTTTTCATTTAACAAACCCCATTTTTGCTAAGAGATATTGGCTATGCATTTATTAGAATTTCTGCAAGAACTTTCGTTAGGTTTTTGGCCAGCTGAGCCAATATTGTTTATGGCTTCTGACCACAGAGAAAGAGAGCTTTTCGTATCAGTAAATTGTCTCCGAAACACCAAAGGCAAACTTTTTTCATATTGGCTTCAGTTTCATCTGCGACAAAAACAATGCGAGAAACTGTGAAAGGGGAGGGGGGGAGGGGGTTTTATGTATGCTTATAGTTTGAGCAGTTCTGACAGATTTCATTGGATAAATGTTGGCAGGGATTTTACTGTTAAAATCCGGCAAAAAGTTAATCAATATTGTTGGATGCCAGGCGACTAAGACCAGAGCGAATAGGACGAAAGCAAAAAGGGATTACAGCTAGAGAAAATTTCACAAAATCCTTTCATATGCTGTGAGACCCGAAGATTATTTCACAAAATTGCAATTTATGGCCAGATGAAAGTTTTCCACATGCTTTGCACATTTGCGATGAAGCAGAGGAGTTCATAAATATTTATCAAATATAAAAGCAAAATATTAATTAAATACGAAATACAGTTGGCCAATTATAATTTTATTTTCAAAGTTAAGATTTCGTTTGTAAATATGAATTTATTTGCTTTTAAAAGCATTATTTATTTGATAAGTAATTAAATAAACAATTTATAAATTAAATATAAGGCGTTATTTGATTACTTTTGATTATATAAATACAATTTTAATAAAACTATGTATATTTAATTTTTTATTTTCTTTTTCTGTTTATCTACTTAAAAATGCAAATTTGAATATCAAATATATTTTAATAAATTTAATTTAGTTATCTTAATTATTTAATTATTATTCAATAAGCCCACATTTCTCGCTATCAGCACACACATACAATAATACATATATAGATTATTATCTATCAGAGCATATATTATTATATATGTTTTATGTACTCTTGCATGATTATTAATAAGCTTCCTCTCTCAATTCATTTATCTATGTATGTGTGTTTCCCGTATAACTTCACTGTTATATCGCTTGTTGGGCACAATGTTAAGTGAAAAAAATTATATGAAATTAAATGCATTAAAGTCGCCCCAAAACACACACATACGCACACACTCACACACACGCAGTAAATTTTCATTAAAGTAAAGTGCGCGCTTTAGCGTCTCCCATGGTAATGCTTTCCTTTTCGCTCGCATGGTCGGCGCGTGGCCCACCCAACGAAATTCCGCCTGCCTGGCAACGCAACGAACGTGGCTGCCGACAAACGAGGGTTGCTGCAGCAAAAACAACAAGTAATAAACACGACAGAGCAAAACAGAATACATACATATACAAACAAACAGAGCAGTGCAGAGAGCAGTGGGTGGAAGACAAAAAAGACGAAAGAAAAAAAAAACAGAAATAAAAGGAATACAAAAAGCGCGCTCTCTGTGGACTGGGCTTGGCTTGGGTCGCGTTGGGTTGGGTTGTGCTCTTGTGGGTGGGTGGGTAGGTATGTTTATTTCTGTCCATAGGGTTGCAGATGTGCTGAGCTGTGCTCTGCCGCTGCCACAGCCGCTGCATCTGCCTCTGCTGCGGGGGTTGGGTGGGTTGCCAGCCACTTTTTGCATTAATTGCTTTATCGATTTTGTGCAGCATTTTCAACCTCTTTTTCTGCATGCTCGACGTCGTCGTCGTCGCTGTTGTTTTTAGCACAAGGACGTGGAATAAATATGAAAAGCAACAGAGAGCAGTCAAATGGAAAAAATCCTCTGTTTGTTATTGTGAATGAAATGTGGCAACAGAAACGACAACGACTACGACGACAGCAGCAACGGCAACAACAGCAACAACAACAACTATCTGAGAAAGTACATTCCCTCAATGACGGCTTTTTGAAAAGCAACGCAAACGCTTTCAGCGCCACCTGCCTGCATTTTATGAAGGCTCAAAACAAAACAAAGCCCAAAATGTAGGACACCACGTCCCCTGACCGTACCAAAACACCCCCCCAGCCACCCCCTCTCACTTTCCCGCCCTGAAGCCATCGCCAGCAACGTCAGCAGAACAGCGACAGAGTTGCCAAATGCATGCATGCAAAATGAGCGCAGCTCGAATGTGCAGGCAGCAAATAGACCAATGAGCGAAGGAGAAAAGAGGAGATGGTGGAGGAGAGAAAGCAAAGCGCACTGGAAGCGACAACAAAACGCCCGCCAGGCGGCGCCCTAGTGAATGTGGAAAAAAAGTTGCAGTAAAATTGTGCACAATCCTAAAAAATGAGGTCAACTATTTTTGCTCTATGTGAGTGCGCGAGTGTGGGTGTGTGTGTGTTTGAGAGTGAGAGAGTGAGAGAGAGAGAGGTAGAGCGGGACGATTACTGTTAACCGGGGCTGCGTTTGTTTCAATAGCGTGCTTAGTTAGTAGGTTATGTTTATGTAAATTTGCATAATTGCATGTACATAAAGCATATTTACTTTCCAGCACAGCACGTACATAAGATGCACATGCACACATATATACATATACACACATATATGTTAAATATATATATATATGCATAGAAGCACACTCGTCAAGCTCTTTAAAATGTTCGCCACTTTAAAGCTTTGCCTGTGAAATGTGGCAACAGCGCCGCCAGCCAATGCATTGAATAAAACGTGTTAAGAACACGGTAAATAGGTCAATGAGTAAAAAAGCAACGCTTGCGGCTTTCAATACCTTTTGAATATCGAAATGTAGCAACAATGCGAAAAAAAGTGAATTGAAAGTAAAACATAATGACGTTTCAATGTAGAAAAGATTTTTTTGCCATTAATAAATACGTTGGATGTACATAAGTCTACTTGATAAATGTCTAAATGTTATTATCTATTCCATAAGTTCTATTTTGTATTCCATACGACTGTTAAGTATTCTTAGACTATACAACATTTAATAATTACTTTCATTTAGAAATAAATTGTTTTATTTATTAATAATTTAATATGTTTTATTTAAGGTTATTCCATAATTATTAAGAAGACATTCTTCGCTCCTATGAATATTTAAGTTTTTTTTTTTTTTAGATTTAATTCTTTTTCACATAACTCTCTATACTTTTCACCAAACAATACATTCACGATTTAGCTTACTCCATTTGCAACATTCTTATAGCATTGCCTGGTTATATTTATTCAGAGTTCACTGTACAATTAGTTTTAGCACGTTTCCAATAGTCACGTAACGCGACCAGACAATAAACACAATCAGCTTGCCGATTGTATTTGCGAAAACATATCAGAAACACGGCTAGCACAACAATGAGCAATGAACAATGCACAAGAATACCAATAACAACAACAACAACAACAATAAGAACAAGAAATGCCCAGTACAATTCGGAGTTTAGTTAAAAGAAATTCGCAAAGAGCCTTAAATAAATAAAAAGTCCTTCTCATTTACTGAGTAGGTAGATAAAGAGAGCTAGAAGAAGAAGAATAGCGAATCAAAAGGCTAGCGACGGTAACAAAGACAAAATCTCGAATCGAATAGAAGAGCTGGCAGCTATGTGCGACGTTGCCAATTTTCACAGCTATACTTCTAAGCAGAAGCGTGAGCGTGAGAGAGCCCTAGAAGTGAGCTGGGGAATTGGGGAGGTTTATGTCATTTGCACACACACACACACACACACACAGTGACACGTTACATAGAGCACAAACGACCGATAAAAACAGGAAGAGAAGAATAAAACAAAATAGAAATTGAAACATCCTTCCTGGCAAAGGATTTCTGCTTTTTGTGCGCCCTACCAGGGTTGGCTAAACTATTTGCTTTCGAAATTGATATGGGAAAAACTATGCACAATATGACAGGGTGTGGTGGGGTGTGCTGTGCGGGTGACTTGACATGCAACAATTTTTGGTGTGTATGAAAAGAACCTGCCACAAGGGTTGCCAGGCGGACGGACAGACGGGAGGACGGGCGCATGGACGTAAAAACCTGAATAATAATAACACCCATGAAGGAGAAATTCAGCTTAGCCCAAGAGGGTTGCCAGAGGTTGTCTGGCTCTGTGTGTGTGTGAGCTCATATATACATTTATGTGTGTGTGTGTGTGTGTTTATTTGGGTGGCAAGGGTGCGACAGGCATTTCCGGGTAACTGGCAATGGTAGCTGGTAATAAAATCTGTCTAACGCTGTTGGACGCCAGCCAGTTGGCCGAGTGGGCGGCAGATGGGGGAGAGGCGTGCCGTCGCGCACTTGAAACTGTTGGCAACAACAAAAGTCGTTGGATACGTTGCTGGAATACCAGAGTGACGAGAAAAAAGGGCGGATAAAATATGGTTAAAATGTAAATTGAAAAAATTTGTTGTCTGTGCGAGATGAAAAAGAAAGAAAAGTAAGAAATAATAGCAAAAAAAAAAAACTCACTAAAATTTATGTGCAGTGAACAGCGATAAAGTACGAAACTTGAGATATATAAAAGAAAAACCTAAGCACAGTAGGTTGAGAAAGGCGATTAAATTGCATAAATTATGGCTGGTAGAGAGGGACGTTCGTTCATACAGCAGCTGGAAGCTGCGTAGCCGAGATGAGTTATTATAGATAAAGAAAACCCAACAACGAAAGCTTTAAGCCATGGGAAAGGTTGATAAGAGATGAAATGTGGCAACGCCGCCCCCGGGCTATGTGTCAAAATGCATATACTTTGCGGTGGCGGTACCAGTTTTAGAGCGCCACATACTAAGAAATGCGCTTGACTCACGAAGAAAGTCGTATTTCTTCCTATTTGCTATGATTTAAGCAGTGCCAATTTTACAATATTTCTGTTCAAATTACAAATCTGTTTGATATAAGATTTACTTTAAATGTGAAAGCAATTTGAATTCGAATAATCTAATCTTGGATTACCTTTCTGAGACATATCTGACTCTATTCCTAGGATCTATATTTCGTTTACTCTGAGTTTTTTAGGATTAAGCTACGAGAGCATGATTCAAATGGTTCAAACTATTGAATTTGAAACCAATTGAAATTTAGACGCCCATTAAATATTAATGTGCATAGATAAAGACCTAGCTAGAGGAACTATTTATGATCATCTTATTTTTAAAGAGTGGACTCTTTTCATTATACTTTTCCAATTTTGTTTATAGACTCATAAAAAACAATGTTATAGAATTTAAAATTGTAACTTTTTTTTTATGTAAAATTAAATTAAAAACCCTGAGGGTAATTCAAAATGAATATTTGCAATCAAGTGAAATATGGCAACGCTGCATTGCACAAACACACAACTGTTTTTCTTTCAATTTTACCAATTAAAATGAATATCACGTCGAGTCATCATAAATAAAACATATGTATATACATACATAAGTATGTGTATATAAATACATATTGAAATGCTAAAAATAGATGCCCACATCAAATGCAGCACAAAGAATTCAAATTTTATATTTAT
This sequence comes from Drosophila navojoa, assembly GCF_054131105.1. Lineage (NCBI taxonomy): Eukaryota > Metazoa > Arthropoda > Insecta > Diptera > Drosophilidae > Drosophila > Drosophila navojoa. The sequence goes on from NC_142890.1 coordinate 13,454,248, forward strand.
TTTTTATGGTAAAAATGTGGAGAAAAAAACCATTGTGTAAAAGCAACAGCGACAAAATTTTGTATATTAAATGAACGATATAAAAATGGAAATATGAAATTGTAGCACACATATATACACACACGTAGACACGCACACATGCAAGTTTCTGGGACGAGTCGTTGACAGTTCCAATTTCAGTTCATTGAACTGAACTTAATTAAAAATCAAGTTGAAGGTCATTTGCGTGCCGCACGCGTCTCTTTCTTATTCACAGTTGTTTTCATGGTGAATTATTAAGCAAAAATCAACACGACACTCAAAAGAAACAAATGTATATTAAAAAGAAAAAAACAAATGCAAACTGGAAATTTCGACAAAGGTCAGTGAACATATTTAACAAAGAATTTCAAGCCGCTTCCAGAGACAACAACAAGTGAAACACAATAAAAAGCCAAAACGTAAAATAAGAAAGACAAAATAAAAAAGCCAAAGATATCATGACGATCATGGATCATGATCGCTGCTCCATCTCACTCGCACTCTCAGCTGAAAACCTGTTTCAATTGAAGCTATTGCGTGAGTAAGCCCGTGAAATATGGCAACGACGCACAAGCCACTAATTGTAGACAGTTGGCAACGCTGCAGACAACAAACAATCAATACATACATATATATAAGCACACACACACACACACACACACATGCACATGTACATATGTATGTGCGTACTATGTTAATAATACCCAATCAGAATTTCAAACATTTTTATATGAAGAACGTGACACAGCAACATTAGAAGAAACGGCAGACGAACGGGAACAATGTGAAAATGAAACATAAGCAGCTGCTTGCTGCTGCGGCCGTTGCTTTTGCTATCGCTGCCATTGCTACTAATGGAGGCCCCTCTGTGCAAGCGAGATGGCTGAAAGGCATTAGAGCGATTGACGCTCTACTGTGCAAGCGTATGCATTTGACAGGTGTTCGCCAGTGCGTATCTGTAAGTGTGTGTGTGTGTGTGTGCCTGGGATTGTGTGCATAGCATAGACGACGTAATAGCTGCATAACTGCATTGACTGAGTGAAGTGCACAAGCACGTAGGCCACAACAAACAAAATATAAAAAGAGAGAGAGAGAGAGAGCGAGAGAGAGAGATAGAGAGAGCGAAAAGGAAGCAAACTGCCCGAACAACAACAACGCGCAGGTGTTTATTTTCACTTAGATAGACAAGCCAGAAAGAGAGAGGGAGCGAGAGGCAGAGTGAGAAAGAGAACGAGTATACAATAAACGCTGTCTTCTCAATTTCAATGCAATTTCTTAAAGTGTCACGTTAAATAAGGAAGTGACGATAAAAACGCAAAATGTTTATGTGCGTGTGTGTGTGTGTGTGCACTAAAACTAGTTCTGGCTGTAGTTATCATCTCAGGGGTATTAGATTATTATTAAGTTATGCAATAAAACAACAACTAGAAGGTTGTTAAAAAAAATACTGTTGTATGAACACATTTGTATTTAGTAATATTATATTTGATGTATGTATGTATTAGTACGATCATATATTACAAAAATGATGCGTATTGGCTCAAGCGAAAGGTCAAATTTTCAAATGATCAATGATTTAATTATTTAATTTTACAACAAATTTGTTTTTTTTTTTTTTTATAATACGATTTTAGCCTTAAAGCCGAAATTGCTAAACTAAAAAAAATTAAGTTAATTACTTAGTTTTTTTTCTCTTTTTTTAATTTAGCATGATCTCATCTCATCTTTGAGACTGAAAAGCTCCAAACAAGTTTCTAAGCCAAAACATCCACATAATAAATTTGTTTTATTTGACTCTTGGTAGTTCTCACTAATTGGATTTTGGTATTAATAGAATATGATGTTATAATTGATGATGCACTCAAGTAATATAAAATATGCAGCTATTATAATACCTGAATTTTTAGTGCACGAATTGCTTTTACTCCAGATGTACTATCTCATATATGTGAATGTATATACATTTTTATTTACTGACTGATTGAACTGAAAAACAACCTTGAAATTTGTTATAGGCGTATTTCTGTATGTACATATGTATATATGTATGTAGTGTACTGTCAACCTGTGTGTAAAGATCGGAATTGATTGTTGAAAAACATTTTAATGAGAGTAAATTGATGCTATGTAAAATATATGTACGCATGTCTGTAGATATATATATATATTTATATACATACACATATTTATGTACAACTGTGTGTGGATCGAGGATAAAATATCAATAATTATGAGAGTTTTTTTAAAGCCTTTCTGTGCAATTCTCATATACCAATCTGTTATATTTTAGGGCTTCATTTCAGCTTAAATGTTTTTAAATGCATGCCCTCCATTTAACACTTTCAATCTACAGTTTTATAGAACCGAAATACATTTCATTTAATAACTGTATATCCATTTAGGCACCTTAAAAGGTTTCAGCACTTTAATTTGATGTGAATTTATTGGGCTCGTAGGTGTTGAGCTGAACTCGTTGACTCGCTGTCACTTTGTAAATATTAAAGCCCACTAAAGTTGTTGCATTGACTGACAGCAGGCGGTGCATGATAACGGCCTTAAAGGCAACAAAACAGCAACAGCACTCACACTCACACACACACACACACATAGAGAGAGAGCCGACATGCATGCACAGCCGCCCACATTTGCCCTCAACTTTGTTCGTTTTGTCTATTTGTTTGACGCGGGCTGTGCACAAAAAACGTGTTTCAGCCTTTTTAAATGCAACTAAAAACTGCTGAGGACGCCTATATATAGACACATGTGCTGGCATTATGTATAGATACATATGTACATAAGTATAGATATATACACAGATATATATGAATCCCACACTGTATATGTATTGGAGTGTTTAAATAAACTTGTAGCCAGAGTCTACAATAAGAGCAGCGTTGTTGGCCAACAGAAACCTGCAACACATTTTATGCCCTTAGGCTAAATACGTCGCCGTCGCGTTTATTCTCTGCCAACGTGTTGTTGTTTTTGCTTCAACGTTGCCGCATGGCCAACGACCTTTATCACACACACACACACATATAAACATGCATACATACATACAGACACACCTCTGCACACATAGAGATACTTGCGCTCACGTTTTTGTATGGCGCTCTTCTTCTTCATTTTGTGGTCTTTTTTTTCCCCCAGCAACTCCACTTCAACTCGTTCGACGACTGCGCGCGCGGACTCAGCCAGACGTTTTTAGCTTTTGTCTGTTGTTCCATCGCTTGCTGGTGTGCGTGACTCTTTCGCTCACTTTCCACATACTCCCGCTCTGTCTAACACACACACACACACACAAGCACACAGCCACGCACACTTAAACACATACATATGAATCCATACGCGGGTAAGCGTCTGCAATTTAATAATTTCGAGTTTCGACTTTTCTCGCTCTCGCTCTTGCTCACGCGCTCTCTCGCTCTCTTTCACACTTTGCCCGCTCTTCGGAACTTTCAAATAACGCAACCTGTCTGGCAGACAAACACACACACACACATACCCACAGTCACTCTACTTGAATTTGTTATTGCTTGTTTCTCTTGTTTGGCTTGCTTTTATTTGTTTGTCTTTTGCTGGCCAGAGCATTTCAATTAAAGTGCAAAGCTACCATATTCGCTTCCTTTATTGCTGTCTCGCTTGCACGCACTCATAATCACATTGCCATCTATTTGCGTATGCATGAGCAAGCGAGCATGTGTGTGTATGTATGTTTGTATATATGTATGTTGTAATAATCGTCACTTACAATTTACCGTTGCAAGCCGGTGTATTTATAAACCAACAACAACAGCTCACAAACACAACAACAAAAACAACTGTTGCTTTTTCACTTGTCACTTGGTTCTCTTGCTTTTGGCATTTCTCGTTTTCTTAGAATTCCACTTAATGCAGCTGGCACGCATGCAAATAGGCATACACACATACATACATAATACACATTCACATTCGTATATATGTACATATATTAATGCATTTTATTGCCGTTTTATTTGCTAATTTCTTTTCGCCTGAACTTGGTACCGCTTTATGAATCATGCGGAGGTCCGTCAAAAGCAGGTCAACCCGTACGTAAATGAGACATAAAACGCAACAACAACAACAAAACTGTCAACAAAATGGCATTGCAGAAATTCGCTATAAACATGCAAAGTTTATTTGGCACAGATTTTATTTATACACGCACACAAGTTTACCTATTTATCTGTGTGTGCGTGTGTGTGTGTGTGTGTGTGTGTGTGTGTGTGTGTGTGTGTGTGTGTGAGTGTGCCACGATATTAATATTTGTTGTAGTTGCTCCTATAGTTTTTGATTGTTTACATTACAGTTAACAGCTGCATGCGGCAGAAATTATTCAATTTTTCGCATTCCCATAAATACAAATGTCTTAAACATAAACAAATAACAAAACGTACGATTCTTTGTAGCAATATTTTAAACTCTTTTTTTTTTTTTTAGGTCTTATCGGATTGCACTTGATATTCTTTATTTACTGATAATAGATTAATTGGGTTCCAAGTGCTATTTTTATCTGTCACGGAAGTGTGAGCTAATAAATAAATTGCAGTTCTTAAGAAATCTTAATTAAATTATAAATATTTATAAATGACGAAAAATGCCAAATATATTTCGTGAGACCATTCAAAATATTGTTTGTTTAGTTCAATTTAACTCCGAATGGTTTTCTCTAATTCTCTAATTCATCGAATACATTTAAAATATAAAACCTCTACTTCTGTCACGCCTTCAAGCAAATACAAGTACCATATATATTTTATTTACATATGCAAATTTTAGAAAATTCCAAAGGTTTTTTCTTCAATATTATGATTATTTTGTATCTATTTATAGTGTATTATTCATTACAAATAGAAAACTGTACAATGGGAAACTTTATTTGACTACAATGAAAAAATTACATTTAAAGTATATTGTTGTTGTTGTAATGGGAAAGCTAGTAATTAACGCTTGCATCTACCTAATAATAGAGTCTAGGTTGAGTCAAGCTTGACTCACCTGAATAATTTTTGAAACGGGAATTTTGTGTCTTATGATTTACAATAGGGCTTATTATAAATTGCGCCAATTAATTGCAATAATTATAGAGTAATATATCAATCTTAAAGTAATAACCGAATCAAAAACAATCGAAGCCTTTGTATTCATTTTATTTGACTAAGAGATAAGATAAGCTCTCGGGCTGGAACTTGTCATTTATTAAAGGGGTGTGGATTCTCTATTTGTATTTATCATTTTTTTGAAATTTCTTCAATTTAAACTATAAATATTTAATATATATATTTTTTTATAACAATTAATAAGTTTCCAGCTGTATTCTATTTTCTTGAACATTTTATTTGAGGTATAGCCTTTTTTCTAGTGGAACTGACCTATAACAAGACACATTTACCACTCTCCCAGTGTATCTGCTTATCCCGCTCTCTCTTCCACTCTCTCTCTCTCTTTGGCTCACGCTCTCGCCCTCTAGGTTACGATTTTACAGTCGCTTTAAAACTTTTAGCAACGGAAATTACGCAACAACACATGCAAAATGGAAATGAAGCAAACTGAAAAAAACCGTCGATGTCGCAGTCGCAGTCGCCGTCGTCGTCGCCGTCACTTACTGCTAAGATGTACATAAATAATGCAAATGTGGGCAGCGCAGTCGATGTCGAGGCCAGAGCGAGGCAATTGAACTTTCGGTGCAACTTTCTTAAGCCAGAGCCAAACAGCTGTTGCAGAGCGCACGAGGGGAGAGAGCGAGTGAGAGATCGAGTGAGAGAGAGAGAGAGAGAACGAGTGCAATAACTTGGCGCTTGTTGCCCACCATTTATTATCGCTTTATTTTTATCGCATAAATAAAAGTCGCTGCGCGAAAAAAGGGCTTGTCAGCAGCGCAGAATGTGAATCGAATGAATAAATGAATGAAGCGAGCGCCGCAGAGAGACGAATAGTGAACAGCACAGCAATAAAACACACAAGAAAAAAAAAACGTTATTTGTATTGCTAAAGTGAGTGCTAAAAGTTTAAGGACATTTTAGCTATGCTTGCATCTCGCGTGAGTGTGGAGGCCGGAGAGCGGAGGGTCGCTGCCCTTTTCCCATTGCACTTTCCTTCCCCTTAAATAGGGCGGATTTACGGCCACTTCTCGGGCTGCCAGGCATTGCCGGTTGTTAAATTCATGACGTCTGAGCACGCGACGACTGTTTATTACGCTTCATTTTGTTTTTCGCACGAGGCAAGGCTGCCCCAGCCACACCCCGAAACGTCATAAAACAAAAAACGCAGCCCAGAGTCACGGGCTAACTCACGAACTGCAAGTAACTCGTGCTGCCTGCTCATCGACTTGGTTGTTTACAACTTAACGGTGTTAATGGTTCTCCCCTCTGGCTGCAGTCAACTTCCCCTTTCGAGTTACATTTGTAATTGCTATGGACACGTCGGCTTATCTAGTATCTGATCCAAGCGAATTTATTAAATTGATTGAGAAAAGTTAATTGATTCACATGGATATTGACTAAAGTAAACCCAGAGAAAATAAATAATTGACAAATCTTTCTTGTTTTATTAACAATTGTGGGCTTTAAAATAGTAATGATACCACTATACAAATTATTAAAATAAACATAAATTTTCTGATGGAAAGCAGTAGGATAGCACCTTTAAATTCGTAATGGAATGTAAACATAGGAATTGGGAAACTATTGAAAATTGGCTGTTTCTAGAAATAGAATCGGATGGATTATGAGAAAAATAAACAATAAATTATAATAATAATGTACAGTAAGTTTGGATATCTCAATAGTAGTCCGATTGAGCACGAAATATTGCACAAAACAAACTTTACTCTATTTCAATATCTAAATTTATAGCAACAAATATTAATCTTAATATTCGTTTCAAATTTATTTTATAGCTATATATACTTCATGACCACAGCTTTATGTATGTAAGTATCATTCTCCTTCTTATTTATTTTATTCGTGTTATTTATTTAGTTTTACATTAGATACATACGTAAATCCAGTATCACAATCCCATTATGCCCCTCTCATAATTTGCTACATTAATTACCTATTTTCCAATTCAAATAATTTGCGTTTGCTCATTTATTCCTTTAGAACTAACTAACTGCAATTGGATTGATCCTTTAAGCGGAATGTATAATTGGGCAGCTGCTTGGTTTATACTCTAAGACTCAAGGCACAAACAATCAAGACAAGTCATTAATTATGGCTGGTGTAAATAATTGATGCTTCAATTATTTGCAAACACTTCAAAGAATTTAGTAATTTACCTCATTCATTCGATTGTGGCCGAGTAGAGAACTTAACTTTAATTGAAAATTCCTAAAGACGACCTCGCACAACATCAGCAAAACATCGCTCTGAGGGAGAGGGAGAGTGGGAGTGGGTGGTTTAACGAGGGTGTTACAGGGGTGGGTGAGTTCAGGTCAGTTAAAGTGAGACGAGAGAGTTGTGCTAAAAATTGAAAGCTTAAATGCAACAAAAATTGACGCAAGGGACATGAAATAAGAGTCAGACTGGTTCATGTACACATAACGGCAAAATTTAAATTGTATGAAAATTGGTCGGCAAAAGATTAAAGCGCGCCACACGCAAACTGTAAATGTACACACACACACACAAGCAATTTAAGTGAGTGGTGGGTGGTTGGGCGGTCGTGGGGTTAAATGCCAAAAATAACAACGCAGCCTCGACGACAGCAGCCAGCACATAAAAACATGTGCAAAACCCAGAGCACATTATGTACCAACGACCGGCCGGAATACGTGCATACAAGTAAATATACATATACATACATATATGTATATATCATATACAACAATGGAGCCAACACACAAAAAAAAACACACACACACATACAAATAGTAGAGCTTAGCATAAAATACAAGAGCGCGCGCTTTTATGTGAGTGCCATTTTGCTATGGAAGAGAGAGAGAGAGGGAGAGAGAGAGAGAAGACGAAAAAACAGGCGGAGAGCAAAAAGCGCCGCATGCGGCGAGAGCGAAAATCGATAAAATCAAGGGCAGACAATGTGTTGGGCGGCAGGCAGCCATTTGATGTGGGAGAGACAGAGAGAGAGAGAGAGAGAGAGAGAGAACGAGCAAGTAGTAAGCAAGCCACTGTGAGCAGGCAGCAATAACAACAACAACGAGGCGAGCGTCAACTTCAGGCGCACGTGAGGCGGCGGCGGCTGCTGCTGCTGCTGCTTCTTCTTCTTCTCTTCGCTTTATTTTCCTTCATTTTTTTTTTTTTGTAACGGAGCGGGTGGAGACGCTGACATCGCTCAAAAGCAGCAACCCTCCATAGGCAGAGAGGCGTATTGTGAAAGTTTTACTGTGTGTGTGTGCGTGTGTGTCAGGCAGTAAAATGAAATGGGAAAGCATGAAAAATAATCAGGCACCTACCTCCCCCTGGCGGTCCTAAAATGTGCTACTTGCAGAAACTTTTGGGGCGGTGCCTGGCGAAAAATGTTCTAACTGGAGAAACCGTCTTTAATATATATATGTACATACAAGTATATACATACATATATAGACAAATATATATGTATATATCTGTTTATATAAATATATACATACATATATAAGAGCAGAGGGCTCCGTTATGTGCCTTGGCTGCCGCGCCTCGTTTTGGGCGCAGCTCTGGCTTCTTCTCGCAGTTGCCTTTTGTGCGAGTCATGATTTTATTTTCGGTTCGAAAGGTTGGCTTTTGGGCCTTGGGGGTTGAGCGGGCAGCTGGGCATATTGGCAGGATATCGCGTTTGGCAACAGCGCGTGGTATAATTTAATGTGCGGAGTAATAGAAATGGCGTCTGCACTTCAATTTAACAGCAAGGACGAAACTCGAACCGAAACTCGACTGGGGCGTCGCCGGCTCCTCTGTGCAATTGCGCTTGGGGTCCTTTTCGTGTTTGTTACGGACGTCGTTGTTGTTGTTGTAGCTGCTGTAGTTGTGGCTGCTTGAACTTTTGCCTTGCTGGAGCGCATTAATTTAATGTGAATTGTGAAAAGTTTGCTTTAGCTTCAAAGCGAACCGGGCGCATTGGTAATGCGACACCCCCATTGGGGCGTGGCCGGTTTGCTTTTTAGCTCATTTAAATGCTGTGACGAAGTCTTTAACTTAATTCAATAAACAAACAGTTAGACTTGGTCTTTAACCAGGCTTTACTCAAGGCAAAATTTGGAAATTCTGTTTGGAATGTGATACGATGGTATAATTGTATAATAAAAATTTAAATACAGTAAAATATTCAATTGACAAAAAAATAGATAAAACGTGAAGCCAAATTAATATATGTACGTTCTTTATAAAACAATCAATTTACAGACTGTTATTAACAGTATGTTAAGTCAAACCTTCAGGTAACACTCATAACATATTCATAGCCATTTATTTCTATACATGAATGTAAATAAAAGACATATTAATACAATATTTAAATACTGCATCGAGCTGAAATATTTATAGCTTATAAAAGCAGTCTTAAGCAATCTTTCAAATTCAAAGAATTATCTAACAAATTTACATTTTATCAGCAATTTCCTTACATGTATCTAAAATATTTCGCTCACATATTTACGCTCTAAGCAAATATCTTTCAAACTAAATATCAAGTGTCAAACTAAACGGTAAATTTCACAAGTGACTCGTTAGCCAAACACAGTTTAGTTGACACAATTACAATTCCAATTAGATGAACAGAGCCGAAACTTTTGTGATTATCAAATGGAATTAAAGTTGATGCCTTAACTTAAATTAAGGCAAAAAGCTCTTCAAGCCGATAGAGATATGGCAAAGTGGGCGGGGTTGGAGCTTCGAACGTGTTCATCTTCAGCCTGAATGAATGAAATTATTGACGTTGTTTGCGAGAGCGATAGAGAGACAGAGAGAAAGAGAGGGCAATAGCCTGAGTTGCCTAGCTTTCAAAGAGCTTAGCCGAAGTGAAAATTGGCAACGCTGCAAAAGCCAAGAATGCCAAAGTAAAAACGAACGCAAAAAACTAGTTACAGCGCACACACACATACACACACACACACACACACACACACACGTGCACAAACATATAAAAGCAGACAAAAGCCTGGGCCAGCGTCTTGTCTGCTCCATTCCACCCACTGACCTGGCACGTTCTCCTTCCCCAGCTCTGCCCCGCCCAGCGCCTCGCTTGTGCCTCGTGCTGTTTGGTGCGTTGTTGCCGCATTATTTTTATCACAAATGTTATCAAAATGTGCGTTGCCAGCTGCGGCCTTAAGCGACACGGGCTGCTAAGCGTACCCAGGGAAGAAGCAGCAGCAGCAGCAGCACCAGAAGAAGAAGAGTCAGTGTGGAAGCGACGCCATTCCTCGGCGAATGAGGTCGCCTGTGTGCCGGAGGAGCAGGAGGCGGGCTGCCAGCAGCATTAGTCAAGAAGCAGAATAAAAAGTTGAAAATGAAAATAATGCAGCAGCAGCAGCAGCGACAACGTCGGGCAGAGGCAGGGGCAGAGAGCGAGAGTGTTGAGTGGGAGGCAAGAAAAAAGAAAACAGAGAGCAAGAGCGAGAGAGAGAGCGCGCTTAACGAAAAAAAGACTCAGCGTAGGCAGCACAGCAAACCTTGTGGGTGGCTAAGCTTCTGCTCCTACTCTTCCACTCTGTTATTCTTGTTTGCCGTCCTTTTTTTCAAATCGTTGTTTTGTTTTGTCTACGAAAAGGAACAGAAAAAAAAAAGAAAAATAATAATACAGTCTCTGCCAAAGTCTTTTCCATCTGCACTCTATGGGATGTGGGAATTTTGCGCATGTACATCAAATACATAATGCATGAAGTAAGTATGTGTGTGTGTGGCAGCGTATAAAATACCCACACAGACACACACACACACACATCACATACACAGCTATGCATAGTGACAGACGCATGGTAAATTGTCATCGATTTTCTGTTCTGTTGCCATGTAAAAAGCATTTAAGCTGTTACGAGTAATGATAAGGGAGCTATACCAGAGCGAAGGGTGGAGGGTGAAGAGTGGGGCCAGCATGTCGCCTGTTTAGATGGTGTTTATGTTTACGGCATTTTATGCATGCATGTTGTACACACATACAGTATCTCAAAGATACACACACACACACACACTGGGGCAGCTCTAACGCTAGTTATAACGGTTGACTGGGCCAAGCTAAGTAGCCTGCCAACTTTACCCAGTATCCGTATCTCATATGGCAGCTAGCTGTGTGTATCCATTGGATACCTTCCTTTTGACTTGACTTTAGCTTTTATGCGGGCTCAACAAAGAAATTTCTATTCATTATTTATTTTTTTCTTTCATACTCTGCACAAAGTACGCCAAAAAGTTCCACAGAAAACGTCGGTTGACAGCAAGTCAACTGATAAGAGAACTCATTCGAATGACCCCAATTAGAGTCATGTGGACAGGAAAGAAAACTAGTAAAGTGACTATAGAAATAATGGAATACTAAGAAAATATTGTATGCAGTAAATTAGATAGATTGTTATTATGTATAATCAATAATGGTATTTGTTTTAAATTTAGTTCACATTAGTTCATAAATAAAATTGGACTGCTCAAGTTGAAAAAAGCCCCGCTCTAACCTACGCGGAGCTACTAACTAGTCCCAGCATTGGGTGCTTGTTTGTATAAGTACATATAGCCACATACATATATACATAACTATGCATATATTCATAGCCAATAATTTCTGAGAAAACCTTTTTCTAATACACAGTATAAATTTGCAACGGGAAATCGTGGTAAAGGCAAACACCGAAAAACGAAACAACAAAAGGCAACTTTATTAGTATTTCCTTTTTCATTTTATTTTATTCTTTTATGTATTTTTGTTTGCTATTTACAGTTTGTTTCAGTCAAGATCCTAACAGAGCACCGTTATTGCCCAAAGACTGCTGCTTGACTGACAGCGCCGCCAGCTTGTCTTGGCTCTCTTTCAAGCACATGTCGTCTCTGTATCTCTCTCTCTCTATCCCTCTCCCTCGCTCTCATGAAGTATATGATTTCCTTTGCTTAGCGTGGCAGCTGCTGCCAAAGTAGAAAAAGCAGCAAAGCCCAAAATGAAAAGTGGTTTTTAGTGTGAAAAACTGGAGCGCAACATTTGCAAAAGTCTCAAATTGAGAGCCCGTTTTGGCAGGTGTGATATATCAGATGCTATTCATCCATTGCCAACTGTCAAATGGCGAACGTGAGAAAAAGCGACCGAAAAATGTCGAACGATTTAAAGCTGAGAAAAAACGCGTTCAATTTGCGTGCGATTAAAGTAGAGCACATACAGCAATTCAAATGGACAGAGATTATTGCAAAAGGGACCTATTAAAGAGCAGTTAATGTAATAAATATGACAATAAAGTCGAGTAGCAGAGAAAAGGGAGAAAGAGCAAAATGAGAGAACTAGGTCGAAAGTATTTCATTTCATTGGCAACGAATGCTATCGGCTGCAACTGTATTTATTCAGTATTAATTACTGATTCACAAGAATGATCTAAAAATACCAAAATTGAATGTTTGTTTTGGTATTTTTGTATTACTACCAATAGAATACAAGTTGATTCACTATCTTATTGGTAATTCTCTAAAAATATCAAGTATCTTCCAATATAGAACCCTCATAATTTTTATCTCTTCTACAATCAGCAATTTTGTTTAATTGTATAACTGTAAATGCCTTGCATTTATTTAAAAGCTACAAATTTTTCCAATTCGTTATTTTGTTGTTTCTCTTCTTCTTCGTAAGCCTATCTCCATCTCTCTTTCTGATTCATTCACTCACTCACTGTTGCTCTCTTGAATAACTTTCAAGTTGTTTAACTTTAAAACCGTTATTATTTACTTATATGCTGGTTAGCCTATCGCTTCTATTTCTTTATTTTTTCACAAACAGCTGCTTTTGCTGTGAGTTCATTCAACTGTCAAAAAAAGAAGCAATACAAACAATTAACAAAAAAAAAGAGACAAACGCACACACACTTATATATGTAGATAAATACATACATACATAGAAAGACACTCGCGTCGTGCATAGAAAATGAAATAAAATTAAAAGTAGCTGCTGCGAGCTATAGCACACACACATACATATGTATATGCAACCATTCATACATATACATATATTCACAGACACACACACATACACATACATACATATAGGAATCTGTGAGCTTTGCCTTTTTAATGGCATTGCTATGATTGTTGTTTTTGTTGCCATTGTTTTCCCCTCTACTTTTGTTCGGTTTTTCGTTTTCTGCATCGCATCTAAATTTAACTTTCAATTCTAAACAGTCAACAATTTGCAGCAGGCAGAGATCTGACCTCCCGTTCCACCATTCCGAATTTATTTCTGTAAGATTTTCGTTGTTTTTGGTCTTTTACTTTGTGGTTTCTATTTTCATTGCATATATGTACATGTATAAAAATGTATGTATATGTATATACATATATACTTTATGGCATTGTTGCTTGCATTTGTGTTCGGGCCAGACCTCCAAAATGCTTCACAGATACATATAGAGCAAAGATATTTTTGTATCCTATAGATACGATACTCTAATATGCAGATATTATCTCAAAATAAAACAAGAGACGTTCGCGTGTAAACATTGAGATAAATTAATTTTTGTTAACTGTATATCGAAACGAATTTTTAAATATTTATAGAAATGAAGAAACCGTTTTTTATTTAATGAAATAAAATATAATTTATATTATATATAAATATATTTTCATTATACAAAATTCAAATCCATCATTCCTTTAATCTTATCAAAATTATTATTGTTTTTTTTTTATTAAATTCAAACCGTATTTAACAGATCTCAATTTAGAGGGCATCAACATCATAAAAACGGCACATTGCACATATACATAGATTATCTATGTATCTAACTGAAGTCTAAAGCTTTCTTGCTTTTTTTTTAGTTGTTGCTGCAGTAAACGCAGTGAAGCGCACAGAGACCGCAACAGCACAAAAACAACGCAATATAATAGACAACAGACAACAACAAACAACACATAGACAGCGATTGCTGCAAGCACAATCACACAAACACACACCCACATGCACAACATACACAATCGCATGAAACACACAAAGAGAAGGAGTCAGAATTGAGGCAGCGAACGCAAGTAAAGTTGCTGCTGCTGCTGTAGCTGCTGCCGCCGCTGACGTCGACTGAGGCCGTTGTCTGTTTTTCGTGTGTATCCAACTCTGCTGCATCGACACAAACAACAACAGCTACGAGAAGAAAACAGAGCAACTTATTTTTGTTTAGCTGCCACGTTTTTTCTTCTCTTTCTCTTTTGTTGTTATTCGTATTTAATTTTTTTTGTTTGCCTGCTTCTTTGGAGTTTTTCGTTTTGTGCTTTGTTCGCTGTTTTTTTTAATGGATTTCTCTTTCGGCATGAAATTGTGCAGCCGCAGCAACAAAGCAGAGGCCACCAAAACGGAAAGAGAAATGATTAAACCGAAGACTTTTAAGCCGCAGTCAGAGGCAACCGCGGCGGCTGCTGCGTGGGCTTATTGAAGAGAAAAAAATCATAGAAACGAAAAGCAACAATAACTGTGAATTGGAAGTGCAATTTAATTGACAAGCGAATGCAAACAGGCAAGCATCATACATACATACATATGTATATACATAAATAGAATGGCCAATTGGCACGTATAAAAATATATATATGTATATATGTATATGTATGCATGTGTGTGTGTGTGTACTCTGATCAAATCCAAGTAGTTGGCACAGTTGTTATTTTACTTATTTTTTTTTTTTTTTGTACATGTCTTTCGGCATTCGCTGCTTGTTTTGTTTTGAGCTTTAATTGGATTTTTCGTTTGATTGACAGCGTAACAGAACGTTTAGTTGTTGAAATCTTACATGTATATGTATACATAAATATGTATTTTGTTATAATAATCGATCAAATCTTATACAGAATAAATCAATTTATAAACAGTTACAACAGCAAAGGTCTGTTCCGCTTCCGCTCATTAACAGCTGTGGCTCTCTATCATTAATAACCACAAGAGAAGAGAAAAGAAAATTAAGAATTTGTTCTATTCCATTGTAAACGGAAAGATTGCGCGACCGCAAACTTACAAAGTCGCAATGCATAGGCAATGAACAAAAAATATAAGAATCGCTACTGATACGTCGCATACAAAAAGAAACACAATACATACGCACACATATGCATATGTATGTAATAGAAAAAATAAGAGCGTTTATACGCTCTTCATTGGGTGGTGGTACTCACATTTTTCTCCGCCCTCGCCCGATCACCGTTAGCTCCTTACTTCTGCTGCTTCGTTCTCCTCTCTTTCTCTCACTCTCTCTCGCGCCGTCGTTCAGTATTTTTTTATACTTGATCAAAGTCTTTAGTACTTATTCCATTCGTTGTTACTGTTATGTGACATTTTAGGCGGGCTCAACCGAGCCGAGTTGGTGAGGAAGACAAAAATACCATTTGGCGAAACCTTAGTTTGTTTTGGTATTTGCTACCCACACTTTTGCACTTTAATTATATTTACTTCGTTGTTATGTGATTGATATTTAACAAGCTCTGCAAGAAAATTGCAATATTAAATAATTTTGTATTTTTTAAAGGATATTTTTGTTTCAGATTTTTTTTTTGCGATATTACACTTTTCAGCTGCTGTTGCTGCTTTTGTATACATATACCCGCACACATGCATGTTCATATGCATGCACACGCATACACACATTCACAACGATCGCACTCACGTACACAACGACGAGAGCGGCATGCGCTTCTTCTTATTTTCTTTGCACTTATTGAACAGCAGACGACGCAGCGTCTTATTTTCTTCTTGCTGCTTATGGCTGCTCAAATTTTGTATTGCAAATATTTTAAATATTATACATCAACTGATAATAAATTTCATTTTAACTCGAAGCAAACAAAGGCATACACTACACATACAAAAACACAAATCCACACACAAACACAAAGACAGCACACACACGCGCGTGCCGACTCCGAATATTTTACTTTTTCTTTAAGCCATTTTCGTCGTCACATTTACAACAAGAAGCACAAGCAATTTAGACGCTCTGCTTCTCTTTCACACGGCTACGCGGCTATGTTGGGCACTGATTTGCTGGCTCGCTCTATCGCGTGCACCGCATACAAACACTCACGTAATTTAAATTATGTATTTTGCTTAGTATAGCATTTGCCTGCCATGCCGTACGCTGTGTATGTAGATCAACCCCACTGCACTTGTATACTGGATGCAATTTGTTGCATATTAAAGAACAAAATACATGTGTATTGTATAATTAAGTATTTTTTCCTTAAGCCAAGTTAAAATACACACGCGCAGCGGCAGTACACGTCCGTACTGTTCAAGCGAGAGCGAGAAACAATACACAAAAGAAAATATGAAAAAGAGATACGTTCCAAGTGCGACCATACTTGGAAACCATTCTATATACTAAATATGCCTAAAAAATACCAATTTGTTATGGTACATGAAAAACTTGTAATTCTTGAAAAAATAAAAGCTTATAATATATAATAATATCAACAAAGTTAGCTGAGCTTTTATAGCTACGAAATATTGATATATGTTGGAATTTTTTAAACAATTTTAAATTTCAGTAACGTGGGTTTCATATCATTTAGCCCTTGCGTGCATGCTTTAGGCACTTTCCAGCACTTATCATCTCCCCACTGACAGGGTTGTACATTGATACTAAATTCGGCAACATCGATAGCTTGCCATAGCAATTAGTGTGTGTTGATTTCGAGCGGTGAGAAGAGTTATGTTACGGACCGCATTATTAAAATACATAACTAATTTTGGTATACAGTTAAAGTGCACCTAATAAATACAAAGGAAATGTTCAAAACTATCGTGCAGTGAATCCGAAATTAACATTCAAATTTGATCAATCACTTGCAATGCGGATTTTGCGGCAGATTTTGTGATGCGCACAGAGCAGCGCCTATCAACGCGTAAAGAAAACGGCCAAAAAAGTAAAGCAAATGAAAATCGAAGAATACCAGTGAAAATTTTCGAATAGTTGGCAATATTAATAATCAAGTGCAGGCAATATATATGTATATAGATGAAAATACATATATACTTGCGTATATACATATGCATTTGAATAATATTGTTCTCTCTCTATATGTGTGTGTGTCAGTGAGTGTTTGCTTGTTCATGTGCCAAACAAAAAAGGGCGTCACAAAAAAAAATTGAATGCAGCCCAAGTCAAATCAACACTAAAATCGAGACCTAAACGGACTCTAAGGTGAGTGCGTGCCGAATATTGTTTATAGTCGCTTATTTTCATGTGGCCACACCTACATACACACACTCACAGTGGCATGCACACAGCCAAACAAGTTTTGTACCTTGCACTTACACGCTCTCATTTAAGTGCGTGTATGTGTGTTAGTGTATTGTATACAGTGCATTTTTATTGTTGACTGATTTCTGCATTCCTTCTCTTTCTCAGTCTCTGTCCGTCAGTCAGTCAGTCTTCATTGCTTTCCTCATACTGCATAGAATGATTCTCAATTACAGTTAATAACAAGTTAAATTTAATTCATCACAATGGATAACTGTAACAGGCTGCGCTCTCAGTTTTGACAATCAGCGCTTCGTTGAGTGACTCTCAATTCAATTAGCTGCACTTCCCGCTCTCCAAGTGAGAGTAAATAGTGCAGGAATATGTGGAAGCTGTTTGCCTGCTCTCCATCTTGTCTTTCTTTATGGTTGTTGTTATTGTATTGTAGTTCTTGTTGTTGTTTTGATAGGAGACAGGCACCGTTATATGTATGTACAACAGTAACAACAGCTCAGCAGCAGCAACAATCGCAGGTTATGTCTGCAATTGAATTAAATTTAAAAATAAAACGCAACTAAAGAGAATTATTTACTGTTTTGTATAGTTGTTGCTGTCGCTGCTGGTGCTCCTGCTGCTATTTCTGCTCAATGTCTGAGCATAGCAATTTGTTGTATTTTATTTAATTTATACATGTATGTATGTTTGTATGTACATATATATCTTTATGTATTTATATTCATACATACATACACGCTGCTCATCTTCCCTCTTCAACTAATCCCGTAGATTTTTTGTTGGTGAAATTATTTATGATGCTCTCTCTCTGTTTCTGTCTCTCTTACACCCTCTCTCTACCCTTGGCTAGCATAAATGATTATTCGTATATGCATGTGGTTGTCAAATATATTTTATTGAACGAAATATGTTGTATGTTATATGTTATATATGCGTTCATCTGACATTTATTCGATTTGAATAATTTCGTTGCTAAGAGCTGGCCAAATACATAGATACAGACACAGGTACATATATATCCATATCCATATGTATATACAATGTACACATATGTGTGTATACATAGGCATATATACATACATAAATATATTGTAGCTAGCCAAGATTTGCAGCGTCACAGTCGTGCAATACGTGACGTCAGGAAATTTAAATAAATCATCTTCATTAATCAAGCAGCCTCATAAAATACACTAAGAAACATTTAATATCTATAACATAATATTTATATATATTACTTTAAATATTTTGTCGATTCTTATAACATTTTTGAAATGCCTTAGATTATACAATTTCATTGGAACTTATAACCATCGGCAATGACCATATGAAGAATTTTTTATATAGATTAGATTTTTATGGGAAAATGATATATACATACATATTTTTCCCTTACAAATCTAATCTATAAACCTTATCAATCGGTACATAAAAGAAATGCACGTGGATTCAACCTAGCAACAAACGTACAAAAAAAAAAAAAAAAAAGAAAAGCAGATTATGCTTAAAATGATTGTGTATATTCTAATAAATGTGCTCGACTAGCTGTTACTACAAATATAAATATATAGTATATACATACATATGTATATGATCTAAATATTGATTAGAACTATATTAAAGAAATTAATTAAAACAGAGTGGAGACACTATATACAGTATGTGTATGTGTATGTATGTATGTATTTGTGCATATAATAAAAAATGTAATAAAAAACATTTTAATATAAACAAACATTAAAATGCTACATAAAAAAAGGCAAAATTATTTTTGGGTGCGCCGTTGCCCCGTTGCCAGGTCGCATATTTTGTTGTTGTTGTTTCTCAATTTTTGGGAGTTGCGGCACCAGGTGTACAATTGGCCCTTTCTTGCCCTCGTTTTGGGCACACGCCCAACAACGCTGTTGTGTGGCTAACATGGCCAATATGTGCGCAATAAAAACTAAAAACACAAACAGAATCTAAAACCAACAACGAACCAACAAGCAACACCAAACATTAATAACAAATAAAAACAAACCTATACGAGCTTCAAAGGCCAACGACAAAAGCAATTAAATAGTTCGCAAAGTTCAAGAACAGAATCTCTGGTTTTTTTTTTTTTAATTTTTGGCAAATGTAAAGTAAGAGAAAAGGAGAGAGAGAGCAAGCTATACATAGAGAGAGCAACACAAATTAAATTAACTTAATTAGATATGCAAATATTTGCGTGTTATTTGGTGCTTTGTTTGGCTTTAATGCTCTGATTATATTGCATATTGCATGACATTACGATATGGCTTATATTGTGAGCGAGCGGGTAGCTTATAATAATAATAAAATAATAATATTGCTTACGCTTAGCATGCAAAGGAACTTTGAACTTTGTTTTATATTGTTTTCTTCTCTTTTAAATAGAAATGGGTGAATAATATGTACTTTTTTAATGCCCTTAATCATCTGAATCAATTTGGAAATAAATATATAATAAATACAATTAGAATTCTTGTAATATGCGGGTCACTTATATCATGCCCGTATCATCTTTTCAATCTACAATTTCTTGGTGAATATAATTTGGATTGACATAGACATGAACCCCTTTCATGATTGATTAATTGCTGCAAATAATATTGCTTAAATTGATATATTCAATTTCAGTTTAATTCAATATAAAATAATAGAAACTCTATCTCTTTTCAAATGGTTTATTAACCCTCGATCAATCGGCTTATGGGCTTTAATGTCTTTCGGCATTTCTTCGGCCATTTGTGCAGCTCAATCGCAATAAGCTGCTTAAAATCTACTTTCCTTGAGCCATTTGAATGACTCAAATTGAATTTCAAGAGGTGTGGTGAGTGACTGCTCACATATACATACATATATGTTTGTATTTTGTTCAGAACATCTCAATTGCTCTTCTCTGTGTGAGTCATCCAAGCATCAACGCATAAAATTGTCACACAACAACAAGGAGAAATAGTGCCAATTATGAAAGCGGCGTTTGGATGACCAAATCTGACTTTGACCTTTTGAGTGACAACGGCAGCAAAAACAACAACAACAACTGTAACAATAGCAATAAAAAGTTGCCGTTTGCCTCGCTCAAGTTAAACAACTTCCGCTGCTTATTTATGCACTCAAACAAATTGCAGAGAATAAAAAAAAAAAAAAAAAAACAAAAATTGTTTAAAATATACAAGAGCTAAAATAACCACAAAAACAACAATAATAATAATGATAATACATATTACTAACGAAAATAACAACAGCAACTGTCATAGCAAGTAAGAGTGCTCGACTAGCAGATGCCCTAAGGCTTAAAATATCTAATATTCCACTCATTCTACGTTGCATTCACAATTATAAAGTCCATAATCTCCATCTTAAACATAAAATATCACGCCTGTTACATAAGCTTTGAGAAAACCAGTATACCCATTTTCAAAGGGGTTTAGGGTATAACAAAGTAACATCAACTGTGTTCACTTTCACCCATTCGCAGTGCCTCGGGGGATCTGCTGCCCCACACTGATTGACGGCGGCACAGGCGGCACTCCGTCAGGCTGTCAATCAACGATTTATAATAATACGCACTAGCATATATTTAAAACATTTCAAATGTCAAACACGTGCATCAAAACTGAGAAATATTAATAAATAAACAAATTTAAAGGCTTACACAATTAAATTGTCTAGTGAATGAGTTTGTTTTGAGTTATGAAACAATATTTTCCACTTGAAAGAAAGTAGTAAACATATATATAAAATACTATTAGATTGATTTACAGCCTTAAAAATTCATTTTACAGTTGATAATTTCTATTCACTTGAGCCATAAAAACACACAAATTTTGGACAGAGAACTCAAACAAAAGATAAGCATTATTTATTATGGGTCTTGTGCAGATGATTCATCATGAACACATCAGCATCCCAGTTGGGGTACAAAGTTCGCAAACCCGTTTCAGTTTCAGGACCCCCATATAGGAATATGTATGGGTATATATTGGAGGCTGGTCTGAAGTGGCATTTGGGGTCCCGCATTTCGCATTGATTTTTGCCGAGCAAGCTGAACAGCATAATAACCATATATGTATGTATGTTTTATGCGCACATATATAGTAAATTTATGTATATATATATATACAGATTTATTTTGACTCGTGTGAAGTTTTTGCGATTTATTTGCTTTGTTGTTATTTTTGCTTTTCCGGTTTCTCTGTATTTGGTATTTGTTTTTGTTTATATTCCATGCACGAAGTTGTCAAAGTAGCTTTTGTTGTTGTTGTTTTCTCTTTGTGTTTTATTTAGTTTTAGCTATGTATGTATATTTATTTACATGTTGGTCAGGCAACAGGGCAGCGGCGTCACTCATTGAGCATTCGGTGTAAAAGTGTTTAGCATTCTGATCTTTGTACTTTGAATACGCCTTTTAATTTGTAAATGTATTTACTCTGCCAGTATATATATATATATATGTATATTATATAAATATGATGATGACAGCGAATGGGGAAATTCGTGGAAAAACAAATGAATGCTTTCGCTAAATAATTATATAAATAAAATTATGTTTCAATATCGTGACGGTATATATTTAAGTTTTAGTTAGTCATCTCTTCAGAGAAATATAATTATTCCGCAATAAAATTATAATATAGTTATGTTCTTATTTCCGGGAATTCGCGATGAGTGCCTGAATTTAATCAAAACTTAATTTACTTAAATTATGTTATTTATTCGAATTTGATAAGCTAGAGTGATTCACTGGGATTACATTTTTACAATCTAGAATAGATTATGTCTTATGATAAATACTTAAAAATAAATATCTATCTTAAAAATAAATATCTAGAATAGATTATGCCTTATAATAAATACTTAAAAATAAATATCTAGAATAGATTATGCCTTATAATAAATAATTATTCAAATATAAAAGAATGATTGATATAATATATTGATTTGGCAAAGAAAGTAAATGAAAATGGTATTGGAGATAAATTCGGACTACTATTGATCTATAAGAATCTCAAGCATTTATGTTCTACGAAATCGTATTTATAAGGACTAACGAACATGAACTCAACTCAACTGTTTGATCAAGAATATATGTATATACTTAATGGATGCCTTCTTCCGACTGATTTATTCCATTTTCAATAAATATATAACATCAATTTAAAAGAAAATAAATAACATGGGAAAAGAAATGTCTGCAGGAATATACAAACATTTCTAAATTTACTCAGATTATTTTAAATATATATTTATTATTCGCCTTCTGTCTGTTGTTACATAAATTGTCAGAAAATTATCTAATTTCCCATTTTATTTCATATTTATAAATTCTTTTATTAAACACACTTTAAACTATAAGCAAGCCAAATAAAAATGACAAATAAAATCAAATTAAAGGTAAATAAAAAACGTAGAATATCTAGAATATAACTCGTGGAAAAATAAATTGAGGCCTGTTCTAGCTCGGGCTCAATTTGCATGTGTGTCAACCCAATGTGAATCATCGCGCTGACAAAGTCCAGGCCTCGACCAAAATAGAGCTTAAAGTTCACTTTGAAATTTAATTCATTATTGCTGTTGTTGTTGTTGCTGTTGTTGCTGTTGTTGTTTGGTGTCTCAGTTGACAAATGTGGTGACACAGAAAGTATTTCGAAAAGTTATTGACCCGCCTGTCAAATGTCAATTATATGATCCGACATGTGATGATGCAATGCATCTCATCCCCAGCTCGGTCCGTTAAGGGCGTTGTCGATTTCGCTGTCTGCATAATTTGCTTAATCTGAAAACATTGAGAATTGTGTAATTTATCTGTGTGTGTGCTTGTGTGTGTGTGTGTTTTCTGAGCTCTTTAAGTGTTGCAACAAGCCAAAGCGTATAATGGGCATCGACTTCACGTTCCCGCAATTTTTGGGCTGACTTTGAAGTGGGGCATAAATGGCGTCTCGAATTGTCATTGGGCTTGCTTTAAATCGCCAGCAATTGTTTACATGCGGTTCGGCGGGCTTGCAAAACAATTAGCCATAAACGCTAAGTAATGGGCCATTGGAGGCCACGTGCCAAATGAATCGGACCTAATGGCCATAGTCAAGGTAGGGTAAAAGCTAAGAAAGATAGAGAGAGACAGAGAGAGTGTGTGAGAGAGAGAATATCGAGAACAGAATGAAAAATGTTGAGCATTGCTGCTGGCAAAACAATTTTGTGATTTGTTTACAAACGACTTTGATTGTTTATTAAATACGTATATATAAATATTTGCATTATTTAAACAAACAGATAAAGGCAAAAGTCTTTTTTTTTTTGCTTTGATGTGCATTTGTTTTTGTGTTTACCTTGTTGAGTATATTAAATTTCATTAAGAACATAAAAAACGTGAAATAAATCAGATCAGCAAAAAGAAGAGTCTAGTTAGATACGATCTGGTAGATTTGTTGTCTTTTTTAGATATATGATAACTAGAGCAACAGTAGTAAATAATAATAATAATAATAATAATGATGATGACTATGGATTAGGTTTTACTGGAAACCAATAAAAATTAACTTAACTTACTCAAGTTTGTATATAAATTATTAAATATTCCCCATTTCACAATGGAGTTCATTCCAGTTAAAAAAAAAAAAAGCATTTATAAAAACACATTTCTTAAAAATAAAATCGCTAAATAATTTTTTTTTTTTTTTTTTTTTTTTTTTTTTTTTTTTTTGTAAAAATGTTTATATTTTATTAACGAGCTTACTGCTACCATAATGGCAACTTAATCTAGTTCTACATTAAAAATAATAACAAACAGATCTAGACTTAGATTATAAATTTATGTGTTAATTTTTAATATTACTTTAACATTACTATTAGTATTATATTAATTAATTTAATTATGTTATTACTCTTTTGGGCAAGTCCGTTGGGTGGCACTTCTTGAGTCGTCTCTTCCTCGGCTTGGCAGTTAGCCGTCTGGCTAGTACGTTGCTGTGGCTGCCAAGGCGTTCTATATACCTTGCGGAACGTGATTGTAGGACATCTCCCACCTTTGGAACCTCTAGATCCTTTTCGATGTCTCGAGTCCTCATGTACCATGGGGCATCGCAGATTCGCCTCAGGATCTTTGCTTGGGCGACTCTAATTTTTTCCAAGTTTGATTTGGATGCAATGCCGTATATTTCTAGGGCGTATTTCCAGATCGGGCTTAGGATGCTTTTGTATATCGTAGTTTTACT
Organism: Drosophila navojoa; assembly: GCF_054131105.1. Lineage (NCBI taxonomy): Eukaryota > Metazoa > Arthropoda > Insecta > Diptera > Drosophilidae > Drosophila > Drosophila navojoa. The sequence continues at coordinate 13,478,851 of NC_142890.1, forward strand.
ATAAAGCGACAGCTTGTTTTTTGGAGCAAGAAGCCATGCCATTTTTCTGGATTTTGCCATTATTGACTGCCGTACCATGGTTGTATGGGCCTTAAAGTTTAGCTTCCTGTCCAGTAAAACTCCAAGGTACTTGTATGAGCTCTTTTGTGGGATTCTGGAGCCAAGCATGGTGATGCCGCTGCAAGACAAAGTTCGTGTGGTAAACGTGACATTTACGCACTTGCTGGTGTTGATGCCTATGTTCCATTTTCTGGTCCATCCTTCAAAGCTATTTACATACTGCTGCAAGGATTCCGTGGCTATGTTGATGCTAGGACTTCTGGTCAAAACTGCAGTGTCATCTGCGTAGGTTGCTATCAGGACGTGTTCCTCATCTAGTCCAGTAACTACATTTGTGGTTGGCATGTCAGCTGTGTATAGGTTGTATAGCGTGGGTCCAAGCACGCTACCCTGTGGGACACCTGCGCAAACTGAGCGCTTCGAGGACTTTTCTCCACTCACAACGACTCTAAAGTACCTGTCCGTGAGGAAGCTTGAGACAAGCTGGAATAGCTGCGGTGGTAATATGTTCTTCAGTTTAAATCGGAGACCATCGTGCCACACTCTGTCAAAAGCTTGTCGGATGTCCATAAAAACAGCAGCCGCATACATTTTTTGTTCCATAGCGTCGAGGGAGAAGTTGACTACACGATGAAGTTGTTCCGGCGTGCCGTGCCCTTGTCTAAATCCGAACTGCCAATTCGGTATTTTTTGCTTTACAGGCTCGAGCTTTATGATACGATCCAGGATCACTCTCTCTGCCATCTTCCCTAGCGCCGAAAGTAAGCTGATTGGACGGAATCCCTCAACTTCCGTGTGGTTTTTTCCAGGTTTGGGTACCATCGTGATCAACGCCATTTTCCAGCAGGTTGGGAAGTATCTCAGTCTAAGCATGCTGTTGAGTATTAGGACAATAAACAATAACGCTTTTTTGGGCAGTAGTTTTAAAGTTCTATTATCCAGCAAGTCCTCTCCAGGAGATTTTTTGGTTTTCAGTTTTTTGATTTGCTGCACAATCTCTTGGAGAGTGACTGGAGTTGCAGGCAGTGACATCTGAAAGGGCGTCTCCAAACTTAGCTCAACGTCTCTTCTGGTCCTATCAGAAGTGAGATTAAATGGCTTAAATCTTTCCTCTAAGCTGTCTGCAAAGACTTCGGCTTTCTGTTGACTGGAGTAACACCAACCACCCAATGGATTTTTAATTGGCTAAATAATTAAAAAAAAAAAAACATATTTAAAAAAAAATTTTTTTTTTTTCAAATAAAATTTTTCAATAATTAAGTATAAGTAAAATTAATAATTCCATTACAAAATTTATGGTTTAAGCTCTCTTGACCACAGAAGTTTCTATTATAAAATGTAAGCTCGTTTTTAGCCATATTTGAGTTGAGGCCCACACAGATGCCTACACTCAAGAGAGCTTGACCATTTGTGGTCTTCAGCTCATATAGCTAGATACTCTGTAGGTGTTTCTATTCGAGCAGCTTGCATCTCGCCCAACTTTTTTTTGTCTCATAGAGCAGTTATCGACATACTCACGTATTTTTCTAGACGTATATAATGGAGCTTTACTACCTGAGGTCAAGGTTTAGAGGAGAGCACGTACCTAAGCGAGCTTATGACACTGATTTATCGCCAAGTAGATGACGAGCAAAACACCCGCATGGCCGCATGGTTTGACCAGTGGCCAATGGCCCCCACTCATAAACATCGAAAACGTGACATCAGTTATACGACCAAATGGCCAAAAGCCAATGGCCAACTGGAGAGGCTGAGAAACTGCAGCATCATTCGGCAGAACAACAGCAGTTGGCGCTTTTTTTTTTTTTTTTTTTTGCAAGAATGTGGCTCAAACCAATTGCGCTAATAGACCAACTGGGCGAACCGGTTGGCAGCAAAGCTCATGTATTGAATAACTGTCAGATAGATAATTGCCGAACTGGTCCGGACTCGAAGATACAAAGCAATATTGCTTTCTATGAATTTTGTTTTCGATATGTTTTCGCTTATCTAAATGACAATACGAATTTTGCATATATCGAGATGATGGAAAAGAGATCAATCCGCAAACTAGATTAATGGGCTGGGTATAAAGAAATCTTTGATAAGCAAGAATTTTTATTGACAATTTTTAACACTTTTATGCCAACGGGAGATTTGATATTATATATATAAATTCAGGGTTTTATAGTAAATTATTATTATTATTATTATTATTATTATTATTATATTATTATATTATTATTATTTATTGACAAATTGAAGTAAATTGACCTGGGCTCAATTACGTGCTGGCCCCGGCCAAGGCTTTACATTGACTGCAGTTGATTAAGAATGTATATACCATATATGTATGGACTTTATATGGCAGATTATGTCATGAAATATGCAACAGCGGATACCCTTTAGTTCCGCCTTTGTTGAGATAATTGTCTGGGCGGCCAGACGTCGTGGCCACAGTCGAGACTGTGTGGGCGCGCATTGCTTAATGCAATTTTCTAGATAATAGAACCACTGAAAGGAGAGAGACATATTGACAATTGTTGCTACTGATTGCATTCCAGCTATTCACAGGAAGTATTTGTTATTGTTCTTTTTGTTTTATTATCAATGGTACGAAACAAAAAACGCAAAAAACCAATACAAAGTAAAAAAAAAAAAAAAAAAAAAATACTGTATCCAAATAAGGAGCTCGGGACTCTGAATCATAACGGAGCTAACAAAGTACGATATCACGTAGCAGCCTGACGAATTTATTCGTCATGCAGTTCATTCTGATGATTTCAACATATTATCGAAGTGTGTGTGTGTGTGTGCGTGTGTGTAATCAGTACCAGATTCGCATGGGCTCAACTAGCTGGGCAATCATAGAGGTATTTATGATTTGTTGCTGTGCACCTGATTATGAGCTGCTCATGGCTTAACAGATAAGAAACTCAAATAATCAATAGGGCCAGGTGTTGTCCAGATGTTTGTGTATATAGATATATACATATAGGTCTAACAGAATATCAATAAATCATTTTATTACCGAGAATTTCGCATAGCAAACGATTGAAGTAAAGGGATACAAATATTGATGACAGAATTAAAGTTCAGTTTGTAAATAATATATTGTAATCTTATTTACAATTTGTTACTGTTAATTGTTTAATATAAGACAGATTACAAATAAATTTATTACTATATTTCTGTATTGATGCGGCTCAAGCCGGATTAAGATATGTTTTAAGTAAAGAATGAAATATTTATTCCTATAAATTAAAAAAAATAAATATAGAGTATTTAGTCCTTAAACGCATATTTTATGGATCTCTATTCCTCTCGATTTTCCTTTAGCCAAAATGCAGAATAATCTATGTTGTTGCTCATTTGTCTTACCTGTTAATATATTTCCGTTAGTCAAGATTTCGCCAGTTGAGCACACACAAACAACCTTTTTTTACCTGTCGCTAATGACTTGCTAGGAAAACGCAAATTCATTGCACTGTCATTTGTTTATTATTTCCCTTTATATTTTGTTATTACATTTTTAGAAATCAGAGACTAATCACGGCATCCACTTAGCTGCCAGACAAGTTACTCTAGCTAGCTTTTCTCTACAATGCTGAGTCAGGCAGCGTCGCTTCTGGCTTGGTGTAGGTTATCTGAAGTATAGAATTAGTATAAAGCTGCATATCAGCTAACACTTATTCAACAGTTTTAGAAATCATGCCGCATTTAATTTAATTTAGCCACTGTGCAGATAACGAAAAATTCCTGATTGTGAAAAAATAAATGCAAATGATAATATCTAAAGCTAATTTTTTGTGCGCTCCGCCTGTGACATGCCCATTGATAAGAATCGTTGTAATTAAAAAGCAATTGCAAGCCCATCAACAGAATGCTAGTGGAATATTGTATAACTGGAAATAAAAGTAAATTCAAACATTTCTTTCTGATGCGATAACACAGGTGCTAAACAACAACAAAAAAATGTGACACTATTTCAGTTACTCAATTAGAACAGTTTAAAGTTCTTATCTAAATCAGTAACAACAAAATTGCGACACTTGCTTGTGTAGTGCCCCAACTAAGTGAATCACACACAAGTTTCACTCCAGCGAACAAATATCACCTAAGCTACAGCTACAGCTGTCCGCCTCGAATTGAGGCGTGTAATTAGCTGAAATTGGAAATGTTAATTATCACGATGTGCTGACCTAATGGATTAAACCGAAATAATACCAGTTAATTAAGATCAGACACTAGATTATATAGCCGCAGCAGAAATTTATTACTTACTGTTATTAATATTTAATGCCATATCAATCAAATTTTGTTTGTTTTCTATAATTTAGATAATGCAAAAAGTAATATTTAGTAATTTTGTTTTGCTTTGAAATGTGAGTGAGTGTTATATAGCCGATTGCCGTCTACTGGAATAGAGTAGGGTAGTTTTATAAATACAAGGGGAGCACATTTGTCTCATGTCTTATCAATTGACTTCATTGCATATCTTCCTCTCTCTCTAAACATCTCTTTAATTACAATGTCTTTATCACTTGATATTTGCTGTTTCACTATCTCTCTCTCTCTCTCTCTCTCTCTCTCTCTCTCTCTCTCTCTCTCTCTTTCATCATCTTTCTCTATCTCCTATAGCATTTTCTTTATTTGTCTCTCTTACTAATTGACTCTCTCTTCCTCTTTCTTACTATCGTTCTCTCTCCCTCTTTCATAGTATCGCTCTCTCTTTCTTTTTCGATTGGCTTCTGTATCCTTATATATTTTTAGTTTACTCTCCCTCTATCTCTCTCTCTCTCTCTCTTTTACTCTAACTCACTCTCTCTCTCTTTTACTCTAACTCACTCTCTCTCTCTCTCTATGTCACTCTCCCACTCTCTCTAACTCGCTCTCTCTCTCTCTCTCTCTCTCTCACTCTCTCTCTCTCTCTCTCTCTCGCTCTGACTACTCTTCTATATTTGTATCTCTCTAACACTATTCCACTTGCTTCTCCTTCCTGTTCTCCCAATTCCACTTCCCTGAAATACAAATTTAAACACTTACGTCTATATGTTACTTCCCTGTCGCTTTGACATTTGTTTTCATTTTAAACGACTCCAACTAACAGTAAACATCACATAATGCAATTTAATAGTACAAGTTGAGGCAACACCGACACCGACACCGACACCGACACCGACACCGACAACAAAAGCAAAGCAACTTGAACAATTTTTGCATAAACAGCGCCGAGTTATGTATTAAAGTCTGCTGGCCAAGCAGCGCCGGTACGTGCCAGCCAAGTTCAATGGTTGGCTTTAGGGCTGACCTAGCTAACAGTTAACTGATTTAGCTTTTAATTTTGTAGGCCAACAGCGGTGCGAGCTGTGATTATGTTTTACATAATCAAAGTGCTTTAATTAATGGCGAACATTTGGTATCAACTTGAAACAAGCTGACGTGTCTAATCACATTATATAAAAGGAAACTTCGTTAACGAGCATCTTGCAACTCGTGTTGCCAAGCTTCAAACTAAACTGATAATCAAATTAATTAGACCTAAATTGTGTGCTTGATTTCACTAAGTGAGCTTATGAAAGGCAGCTAACTTATCGACAAGATGTAAAACGGTCGATTGTTCAAGAACAGCAGGAAGGAAGGAGGCAGAAAGGGCATCCTTGAGGCCTTAGAAAGTAAGCTGTAAGGTCAGACAACAAGACTGACGCTCGTTGATGTCGTTGATGTCTACGGCGCATTGCCGCATTGTATTTCTAATGTTAGATCTTTTATGTATTACTTAGAAGCAACTGCGGTTCTTTATATATATTTATAAACCGGCCATAGTCACGGCGACGCCAGCCGCGCCGTGACCTTCACAAATAGTTGCTGCGGCCGGCCGCACCAGATTGTGCTGCGGTGGGTGGCGCAGTCCGTTGAGAGTACGCATACTTAGAATATGTACTGTACGTACGTATACACATTTATAGACTTCAAACCAGATGCGGGCAACAAGTCTCGGTTGGCCAACGAGCTACCCAAGACGAGGATGCTCATTAGCAAATGGCTGTGACGCTGTGGCGCACAGATAGTATATCTAATAAATGCAAATCAACAATCTCACATGCACACACAGATGATGTACATATGTATATGTGTAGATATATTATGTACACACAATATGTGTACTTGGGCAATTATCATCCCGTAGCCAGTTCTTTGATAAATAGAAATTTTCCCGCCAGTCATGCGGAAGTTGTCGTTGCCTTTGACTGATAGCTGAATCGATTTGTAGTGCTCGAAATGCTGACGAGACGCTCTGCTCATCATGCGACCCGGTCTAATTGGCCCGTGATAGTACACCTCAGCGGACCCTATCTAACTGCTGCCTCAGCGCTCGTGCCGACGTCTCCGAGTGCAATAACCCTAAACACAATTGAACACGTTTTTTTGTTTTTGTTTGTACATGATTTCAATATACGTCTCTTGTTGTTTACATTTCATTCTTTTGTAACTTTATCAGCAAGTGTGCAACAGCTTTATGTCGGATCTTTCGACATGCCTATATTTATATTACTTTCTTTATATATAAATTGTTTTCCTTCAAATTCTCGAAAGAAAATGTATATATAGTCAAACATTTATTTCCTTAATTGATTTGTTTATTGCTTCTTTAAAAAAAAAAAGAAAAAAAAAAAACAATTACGAAGAAAGCAACTGGGGTGAGAGGTGTAAAGTAATAAAGCAGCTACAAAAAAATAATAATAATAAAAAATTGTTACAAAATGCGATGATTATCATTTTCAAGCAGCCACAGGTGAATCGAGGGGTTCACACAACAACAACAACAACAACTGCAACAAGAAACATGATAAAATGTGGCAACCGAGAGAGTTGGCTCAATAGGCTGGAAGGCAGGCGGAAAGAGTTTCTCCTGCAGCTGGAACGCACTGAAGTGCAGATGAGCATTTGGGTTGAAAGCGCAGTCGAAGAAATTTGTGTTGAGTCCAAGCGCTTTATGAAAATGGGAAATTAACCCAAAAGTCATTGAAGCATTGTGGAAATGATTTCCAAGAAATTAAGCTTTAAATGCATATATATGTATGTATGTATATAAAGAGAGATATACATATATAACAGGTGCTGCTTTCTTTACTAACATTTGTTTATACATATCTTCAATTACGTTTTAGTTGTTTATATTTATTTTAATTATACTGAAATTTTTGTGCTTCATTATAAAAGCTATTTGCTAATTGGAAAAGTATAGAGAAAACTGACATTAGGTAATTTATAAAGTGTATATGCAGATTAGTTAAGTTATTAAACCACTCACATGGAATAGACTTAGCTATGAGTATGCATACGTCAGAGTTTTATATTAGTCTTCATATGAGTGCAAGATTATCCCATCATGAATTAGATCATTTTCTATATTAAAAGTCATGGTCGGCTCAGAAGCCCAAGAATTCGGGTTATTATGATAACATAATAATAAAGATAAAAGCAATCCGATGTTAATCACATCTACGACGCAGTCCAGCGTATCAGTATATAACACCACAATTACTCAAGAGGGATTTTAAGAATTTATATTTTTATAATTGGCAATAAATAATGTCCTTTGTTAGCTATCGTGCAAGTCGGATGTCAAGAGGGATTGAACTAGTTAATGAACCTGTAACAACTAAACGATAAAAACAGAGAGGGAATATATTGAATTTGTATTAATTAAACGCCACTTGTGCAGTTAAATATTTGATTAGTTATTAGTTTGCCCAGTATTAGCTCCGAAAAGTAAATATGGTTAGCGAGCTTAAAACACACTTTTGTTGCACACAGTCAGAACAAATTCTAAATTATTAATAAAGCTTCAACCTTGGAGCACTTGGAAAGGTTGTTCTAGCTTTGCAAAAACCACATTTTCAGCTTCATTTAAAATGAAAATTGAGCACCCTGTTATGGAAGGTGGAAGTGGAGTGGGCCCCGCTACCCAGCCCATAAAATATACGAAGCTTTTTAATTTTGAGAACCGTAGCACATGCATCGGAATGTATGTATATATAATCTGTTTTATATAGAGACAGGAAAAGAAGGAATGAAAGGGAAATAGCTGGAACGTTGCTATATAAATATTTATAGTGAATTATAAACAATTGTTATCTTTGTATGCCATCATCGCAGCGCTGTCATCGGAATACAATGCACGGCACTTGAGTTGTGTATTCCCGTCTCGATCTAAATGCGTCTCGCCTGAGGTCGAGAGCAAGCACATATAGATATGGTGTCACACTCTGGAGAGCCCAATACCCATCCTTATCAGGTGCATGGGTACACTTGCACTGTGGGCCGGCAGTATCGATTGTATTTATAGAACATCGAACGTCGACCGTCACCTAACGTCAGCCAATCGGTATTTGGTATTGATCGAGCTACATTACTCAGTCTCTTTATAAACAAAATCTATAATATGCTATATATTTGATATGTATACAGTACAAAGGTCTCGCTGTACCACACTACAGTGGGTTGAATCAAACTATTAATGGCATTTGAATGGAATTGATTATTCAGTCTTTATCAGTTTCATTTATTCATTTTGTAGAGATTAAAATAAAAAAGCAAAATAAATTGCAAAAAATATATAAATCTATAGCAAATATTTTTAAAGCGTTATTTTAAACATAAAGTAAAGCTATAAAGCTATAAAAAAGTTAATATATAAATGAACCATATATTATTTAATATTATATTTTCCCTTCAATTTTATTTTTTATTTTTATTTTATTTATATTATTTAATTTAGACTTCATATTCTTTAACAAACAAATCAAATCAGCATTTCTATTCAATAAACAATAGATTTATACAATTCCAATAAACAATATTAACCACCCTCGCAATACCCTTGACATGTGTTTTCAATCAGCCGACAAGCGCTGAGAACACGACCAAATATGTGAAGAATTTGAAAACTTTTCTTGAATTATTTCACTATGAAATATTATGAAATGCCCTCTCGTATATGAAATTGGCAAGTGGTCGAGTATTTGGTCCAGTTTTCAGCGATTGTGAGTGTGTGAGATTATCAGCAGCCGAAGTTGATTCACCTTTTGACTTTGGACTCTCGCGCCTTGTGCCTCGCGATTGTTTGTGTGCGCTAGCATTGGGCGCAATCTCTTATTCAATGACAATATTTAATAATAATCACAATAATAATCGTATTATATTGCTTTCCGTTTGTGTATTTGCAGGCCACTGAAGGCAACTTGTTGAGATCTTTGGCAAGCAATATGCAAATATGGATTCGTTGCCACCAGTGAGTCGGGATCATTTAATGCTGCAGCCGTTGCAACCGTTGCGCTCGTCTCGCGGCTCCAGTTCGAATTTGCGGGCCAGCCGTTCGCCCTCGACCACCAGAAGCAGTGAGCAAAGTAATTCGAATTATAATTATAAGCAGCCTAATCTTTTGGCAAGCAGACACCAAAAGCTCACTCCTGTTAGTCGTGCTCTAGCCGTAATAGCTTAATCACTTGGCCCATAATTGGTTTTATGCGACACGCTCATCAACAGTGTTATCAGCATACGGCTAGAGCTCGGTCTGGATGCCATGCTGCTCTGAGTGATAGCGAATCTCTGTAGCTTATTCACTTAGCACTTCCGTTGCTGATAATCATGTTGAGAGATTTGTCGCTAGGCAGAAGCCAATAAACCTTTAAAGATTGACTACGCTTCATTAAATTAAAAATGAGTTCGCAAATAGCATGCTCTTAGACGAATTTCGAATTATATAAAATAATTTTATAAATGTAGCTAGTAAATTTTCGCGGCTGTTCAAATTTGATTTTTGTAAATTTATCTGATCATATTTGATATTCCTAAATTTATTCTATATCTAAAAACTGTTCAAAGCAGCTTTTACAATCATGGAAATTGAGTGAGCAAAAAATAAAAATTTTTGAGAATACCTTCTTAAAAAACAATTTAAGAAATTAAGGGAAATTTTTTTAAAAAAGAATTTCACATTTGTAAACTCTAATCAATATATACCTTATGGTATACTAAAAACTTTTGTCAGAAAAACATGTTATGTAACTGGATTCAAATACGAATTTCTTTAGGAAATTGAATTTCGAGAAGATTAGAGATTGTCTTAAGCTGCTTTGAATCAGACTCATCTTTATTTACTGATTTCGTCCGTTTCTTGCTTTATAATACTTTAGGGAGATTTTGTGGCCCACTAATGGCACACAAAGGGCTTAAAGGCTCACAAGTGCAAATATGTGCTGTGTGCTGTTAAGCGTTTCATTAGCTCTCTGTGTAGTTTATATGCACATCTATAGTACATACATATATACACATATATAAATGTGTATTTGCTTATTTTGATTATGGCTGCTGAAAATATATTTATTCTATGTGACTTTTGTGTTCTTGCTTATCGCTATTTGTATTGCATTTGACTTGTGTGTGTTGATTATCCTTTTGTTCTCGTTTCTATTTTATTTCTTTTGTGTCTTTGAACAGCTTTGTAACCGTTGACCGCACTTATATACATACAAACGTAGACCCACACACGTATATATTTATATATATATACATATTTATATTTATATATATAAATACAAAAAGGTATAAAAATAGCATAAAATATTTCAAGCAGCACTCATACTTACATATATGTCTTACAGTATGTGAAAAATAATAGAAAATATGGTAAAATATTGCATATTACTGTAATACATACACATTTATCACAGCCAGCCTAACTTAAATCTTGAATTCTTTGATTATAGATTATTTAAAAACATGAAAAATTGTCGATAAAATTTAATAATTTAATAAATTTAAAGGCTAGGAAAATAGTTTCTTGTTCAAATATATAAATTTAAAATAAAATTCTTTAAATTGAATTTTCCTACATTTCCAATATGATGGAAATAATAACATCAGTTTGTTTCTCAAGATTTAAATCAAATTAAAACTACTTTTTCCGTTGCATAGTATTTTCTATTATTACTTACATAACTGTAGTACCACAACACCAAACACAAACATACATACATTCATAACTACATATTTACATACATACATACATACATTCATTCATATACATATACGCATTCACTCACACATTTCTCGCATTTTCAACATTTTTCTATTCACAGCAACGCAGACGCGATTTTAAACGCCATTAAATCGCTAACACTTTCTGCTGCTGCTTTTTAACTGTTCGTCTTTCTCTATCTCTCTCTCTTTCTCTCTCTCTCTCGCTCTGTCTCTCGTGCTTTCTCTCACTGTCTCTTTTGACGCACAGCTGTCTGTAAGGCTGTCATTAACATACACATATGCACACATACGCTTACAAGCGCAGCCGCAACAACAATAACAGCAACAACAAGAAGAACAACAGCAGCAAATTGAACATTTCTTTTCTTTGTGGTATTTTGAGACTTGGTTTTTGTTATTATTGCTTTATCACTGTGTTTGATGTTATCGTTTGCTGCGACTGCACCTGTGCCTCGCCTTCATCCATTCGACAATTGAAGTTTGAGTAGAGCCAAAGCCATAAGCTACATACATATATACGTACCATACTGACTTTCTATGCGCAACAACTCGACAGTGTCCAGGGAGCGCACCAGCGACTCAGCGACAGCAGCGTCGTCGGGAACAGCAGCCACAACACCAACGGTCGCGATTGCAACAGCGACGACGACGACGACGCCATCAGCGGCAGCAGCAGCAGCGGCAGCGGCAGCGGGAGCGTTGGCCACACCGACGGCAGCCAACAGCAATTCGTCGGCCTCGTCCAGCACAGTGGCAGCTGCACAGGCGGCTGTCTACAGCGGCGGCAACACGGTGACCGGCAGCCTGGGTAGCAGCGGGGGCGTGGCAGTGCGCGGTTTTCGCAGCCACAGCCCCACACACCGGCGACACAGCCGTGAGCGCCAGCGACGCACACATGGCTCCGACCAAGGCGGTCTCCTGGCCTACAGCGGCATGGTAGGCGATATGACAGACTTTGGCGTCAGTCTCAGCCACGGCGGCGGCGGTGGCAGCGCCGGCACCGGCAGTGGCCTAGAGGACTCGCGTCTGTCCGGCAACGAGGACTACTACGCTTCTATGGCATCGGATGAGTTTGATAGCAGCAAGAAGCTGCACCATCGACGCCATGAGCGCAGCTCCAGCGTGCAGGCCATAGATCGTCTGAATACGAAAATACAGTGCACCAAGGAATCCATCAGGCAGGAGCAAACAGCTCGGGATGGTGAGTACAATTCCTTTCACAATGGTATATGTCTGGGAACTTTAATTTGATAGCATACTTATTGGGGGTGGAAATGGAGATTTCAATTGATTACATTTAATATCCATAATTTAGATAGACAAATATAATATAATATATTTAATATATAAGGCAACCCTGGGAACATAAAATTCTATGCATTTTTTCTGTAAATTTAATCAAATATATCTAAAATCCTTAATATTTATCCTTGTAGATAATGTGAACGAGTATCTGAAACTAGCAGCCAGCGCCGATAAACAGCAATTGCAACGCATTAAGGTAAAAATCAAGAAAGAAATTCAATGTTTGCGGCGAATTCTATAGACGTTGTCCGATTGCAGGCGGTGTTCGAGAAGAAGAACCAGAAAAGCGCACACAGCATATCGCAGCTGCAAAAGAAACTGGACAATTATACCAAGCGAGCCAAGGATCTGCAGAATCATCAATTTCAAACCAAGAGCCAGCACCGGCAACCGCGCGAGGTGTTACGCGACGTCGGCCAGGGACTACGTAATGTGGGCGGCAATATACGGGACGGCATTACGGGTTTCTCCGGTTCGGTGATGTCGAAGCCGCGCGAATTCGCGCATCTCATTAAGAACAAATTCGGCAGCGCGGACAATATAAATCAGATTGCTGACGCTGAGCTTCAAGCCATTCAAGCGGCAAATGCGGACGCCCTGACAGCGGCCAATGAGCGATTGCTGCATCAACCCGGCCCTGGCACCTCCACGGGCTCCGGTGGTGGCAACAACGTGAACAACAACAACGCGGGCACTGGCAGCGGCACCGGCAAATTCAACAGCGACAACGGCAGTGAGTGCAGCAGCGTAACCAGCGAAAGCATACCAGCGGGGTAAGTGCAATGGTTGTGGCCAACTCAAACTGCATCGTTACTATATAAATCATTATATGAGTACAGATCTGGCAAGAGTCAGTCGGGCGCCAGCCAGTACCACATTGTGCTCAAGTCCCTACTCACTGAACTGTCCGAGCGCAAAGCGGAGATCGAGAAGCTTAAAGAGCGAGTCGAGCGACTTGAGGTTAGTAGTAATATATTAGAATATACAAATATATCCAATTGAATCCTAACTAACAAATCTATCGAATTTCAGACTAGCCAAAAGGAGTTTAACAATTTGACAGCCACTCTCGAAAGTGAACGCTTCCGTGCTGAGGGACTGGAGGAGCAAATCAATGACCTGACGGAATTGCATCAGGTGCGTTTCATTGATTGTTTAATTAAAAATTCTTGAAACAATATCGATTAATATGCCTCCTTTTGCAGAATGAAATCGAGAATCTGAAACAAACAATTGCTGACATGGAAGAGAAAGTACAATACCAAAGCGATGAAAGACTACGTGACGTCAACGAAGTGCTCGAGAATTGTCAAACAAGGGTAAGTTGTTAGTTGGCTTTGGCCAAAGTGCTTGAAATATGTTAAACAATAAAATGTCATCCATCGCCAATAGATATCGAAAATGGAGCATATGTCTCAGCAGCAATATGTCACCGTCGAGGGCATTGACAATTCAAACGCTCGCGCCCTGGTTGTGAAACTCATCAATGTGGTCTTAACAATATTGCAAGTGGTGCTTCTGTTGGTGGCAACCGCTGCTGGCATTATAATGCCCTTTCTCAAAACGAGGTATAGTGTATATATGCGCATATGTGTATATATAATGAGCTGTTTGTAATTTATGAATTGTTTTGTATTTATAGGCTTCGCGTGCTGACCACATTTTTAACGATTTGCTTTATAATCTTTGTGATACGCCAATGGCCGGATGTGCAGGATATAGGCTCAGGCCTTGTGCGGTATCTCAAACAGTCGCTGGTGGTGAAATGAGACGGCGGTGATGACTCCATGTTCGACTAGTAGTTTCGTAATATTGATAGTATTAAGTTAAAAAGTACATATTTTGTATATAACTTATAAATACACAAAACGTAATAGTTTAAAATTTAATTAGTGTCAAGACAACACACACGCATCACATTAACGAATCACATATACATATTCATATCTATATATATGCATATATATATACATATGAATATATGTGTATACACATGCATTATTGCATACGAGTTGTACAAACAAAAAGAAAACTATATCGCACACATCTACACATTCATAAAACACATAAGTAAATCATAAATGTATACACTTAGCGAAATTCGATTTAAAAACTCTGCTAATGGTTTAGTCTAATAGCTGCAATGCTGACAAGATTATGTGCATTACTCAATACTATAAATAAATATGTATATCTAACTACTATATATATATGAGCTCTGTTTATAGTTATCGTATATATTAAATCCATTTGTATTTGTACAAAACCAATTTATTTGTATTTTTTTACTTTCATTGCTTTTATATATAAATTTAACAGTCCATGCCCACCATATTTCGCTCAATTATTTACGTGGACTTTATAATTCAACAGAACTTCCCACATGCCTATTAAATACACTTACCAAAGAGGATAAATATAGAGAAATAATAACGTTCAAGTATACTTGCTCTTTCAAACAGCTGCTGTAGTTCCCAGGTGAAAATTATAATTAACACAGATTGAAACACCTGCCGAAGTCTTTAGTTGTTAGCGTCATTAATAGGCATATTCTGGCGAGCTTTTCTTAGATCCTATTAAAAAAAAACTCGTTAATAATGGGAAATATTCTTAAGACTAATTATTAAAGTTACATAGTTTAGGCCTTGAATTTACACATTGATTATTGTAGATGTTGGATAAGCGCTTGCCTCACAGCCTTCCTATTTAAGGGAATAGACCCAACCGAATTATGTTCAATCTATCCACAACAATCGTTGGATGCGTGTTCTACATAGCATTCAGATTTTGTCTGTTCACATGATTGTTGCATACTTTCAGGCAGCGACTAGAATATATAAACAAAAAGTCCCTAATATAAAGCAAAAGTCAAATTGTAAATACTTTTTTTAATTGTTGCTTGCTCTGGTAGACAGGGTATTATTTCTTATAATAATTCGATGACTTTTCATTAAAGCTGAATTGGTAATTGAAATACAATTACAATAGTTGGCTATATATAAAATATATAACTCTTAATCAAGCCCCCCCATTGTTATTTACCTATGCAAGCATTTTTCTAATAAGCTTTCAAATTAAAATCTACAAACGATACCAATTTATTCATTTACGTTTAGTTTATTGTAAATTAACTTTAGATTACACGTTGAAACATAATTGTTATAGTGTCTTTATATTTAATTGATTCCGTTTTACAATATTTATATTCATAGTTGTGAACAGTTTTCATCAGTTAATCTTGATTCTTTTAAATTTATCATTTTTACGAAAATAATCACAAACTAGCACTTACCTTAAAGCTTATGATTTCGAAACTTTCATTTCTACAAAGTACGTAGTTCTAAACACTTTTTTCTTTTTATTATTCGTAATACAGATCTATAATTCGTATGGCCATTTTAATAATAAAAGATCGAATTTGGAGAACTTGAATATATATTACAAAGGAAAACTTAGAATTAGTTGAATATACGGTAACATCATACAAAGTCAATGAATCGATTGCTTTTGATTGATGAAAGCTTTGAGTTCCTGGCCTGAAAACAACTTTCACGTGCACATTAAAACTAGTGGCTATTAATAAGTTTAATTACACATGTTTGATTATTTTTTGTTTCTTGGAGTGTTGAGTGGTTAAAAACAAACAAAATTTAAATACGTAATCAGAATCAGGTAAACAATTTCAATCTTATACGAAGGTAAATGGTATTTTCTTTTTCATTTTAGTTTTTTTGTGTTTCGACTTTAGTTATACAAGCCAATAATGTTAATAATATATAAGGTATATAAAATAAATCACAATTTGTATACGCATATTTATGTTTGTTTGTTGTATATGTGTTTGTATGTGTGAATGTAATGTGTTCTGCGATGCAAACCATAATCATCCATGATCCATGATTCATGACAATGATGATTACAAATACAATTACAATTACATAGTATGTGTATTGAGGGTAAACATTTGTTAATTGTTTAAAACAAAGCAGTTGGCAGCCACAACTTTGCCGCTTACAAGTGACTTTTACTGTACTACTCCCAATAATGGGATTTCTTTTAGTCGTATTGCCTGCTTGGTGTGAACTATGTCCTAGAAAATTACTATACTTTCTTGTTCGCCTCTACTCATATTAGAAATTGGCGATCTGTGCCGCTATGTGGTAGCGCGGCAACGCCAATGCCACCCTGGGTGGGCGTCTGTAGAAATTCCGAGTCGGCAACGCCGGCCGCACCAGTAGAGACACCTTGCTCTGTTGTGGGCGCACTAATTGCGATAGGTTCGTAAATTGAACGATGCGGTGGCATATCGTCATCATCTTTGAAAGAGCCGCTTAAATTCGGATTTAGTATGTTGTTCGATGTAGGATTGGAGATAACGGTAATTTGGGCTGTCTCTGTTGTATCTCGAATAGCTGCCTCACTTGTACCGGCCTCAACATGATCGAGATAAGCTGGCGCTGCAACACTAATACCTGTGGACTCGCGGCGAAATAGGGAGCTGCAAACAGGGTATACAAGTTTTTATTCGGCTGATAATAAACTGTAGAAAAACTTACCTAAAGTTAATACGCGACCAAAGTGAGGGCCTTGGCTGATTCAGCTGATTTGCCAAATGTGCTGGCAAATTTATTGCCCGATCGAAGGGATTGACGCGTCGTTGAACAGATGATGATGTACTAGCCTGAGCCCCTGTGGAATGCAGTAGCGCTGTGTTGGATATTCACAAAGTGCGAGACAGATAACAAAATATTAATGAATTAATTTGATATGATCATTAAATAAATCAAATGCTTCGAGTTCTAAGAGCTTATACAAATAAATATACATATTAATACAAAGATTTGCAGAATTACTGATAATTTGAGATTACTAAATAAGTACTTGTAAAATCACTGAGATTCCGTTATGACATATTGCAAATAATAAAATATATCTCTTTTAAACAGAGAATAAAATAATATCAATTCACTTTGTTAACTTAGCTCATAAATAGTAGAATATATAGATTTCAGTTTTCAGCTTCTAATCCGAAAATACAAATATACAATACATACGATTCTCATCGTCAGAGCTTTGATTCTCCTGTTCTGCGTTGAGAGTACGTGCTGCATCGCCACGTCTAAATGTCCCATGTCTTGTGGTGTTTTCTGCTAATGGTGCAGAATTGATGCTGGCGCTGTTACTGCCACTGCCCGCCGAACCTGCAGCAGATACTGACTGAGGTTGCGCCTGCAACAACGGTGTGGTATCATCATCAGTGTCGGTGATGCTATCTAAGGAAGGCCGTGGATTCCGACTCGCACGTGCTCTCACGTATCCACCCTTCGGAAAAACCTTCCGTTTACATATGGGGCAGACGCGACGGTTCTGAGTTAGCCAAGGATCAATACAGTGGGTGTGATAAGCTAAAATAATATAATATAATAATAATTATGTTTTGCAGCCTGCTGTTGGTTGGAGTCACTTACGATGTGAGCAGGGCAGCACGCGAAGCTTGTCGTCCTCAACAAAGTCTTCCAGACAAATAACGCAGGTCTCGTACTTAATGGAGGCATCATTCTTTGCATATCGCAGCACTGGTATCTTATTAAGCGTCCTCTTGGGTAGCCTATTTCGACGCAAACGGCGCTGCTCCTGTATGCATTTATATATCATGTAAACAATCTATATATAAATAATAAAATGGATTTAAGCAAAACCTCATTTAACATTAAGTTAATTACATACCAAAATAAGAAAACATAATGCAATCAGTATGGAAAAAGGCAATATCAGTTGTGTGTTGATATTAAAGGGCAGCTCATCGTTGATAATCAGCACCACTTCTGGTGTGAAGAAAGACAATAGTGTTTTGCCGGTCGTAATGCCCACAAAAACGGAGGGTATATTTATGCCTGATTTGTTGTTGGCGGTCATTTGTTCTAAAATTAGATTAGCCAACAAAAAATTGTAAAATTTTGTTAAGCACTTAAGAAGAATATTTCAAGAAATGCCTGATGCTCAAATTTACTCATCAAAGAATCATGAGTGTTATTCATATAATTTGTCATACCCAGTTCATCGCCTTCATTGTTGTAGATGACTACAGCGGAATACGATCTCTCCTGAGCTACGCGCACCTTGCGTTCAAATGTGCAGTTACCTCCGCTGCATAAGCAGACAAAGATAATGGTATATTTATAGGTTTAACTGCTTACGAGTTCAAGTATGCTTACCGCGAGATGATCGCCACAAACTTGGCGTTCTTTGGATAGGAGGAGCGCGGTGGACAGCTGAAATTATTACAACCATACGGATCGCTGGGATCATGTGGCACCACAAATACCCGAAGATTATTGTCCACAATAGGGGGTCCGAATGATGCTGGCAAATCGTTGAACTCCTCAATCAGCTGCATGGAAACAAGGTTGTTATTAGTACAAATTAAACAGCAATACAGTCAAACTTGCCTGTGAGGTAGTGCGTCTGTAAACGAGAACATGGGCATCAATGACCGCTTGATGACATATTAAACAAAGCCCGAGCAATGCAAGCTCCAATGAGAGGCAATGATTCCTCGCCATGCTGATGTGTATGCCGGTGCGACCGCTGATGCTACTGCAGCTTCTGCTGCTGTTGCTGCTCTTGCTGCTGTTTAGTACAAATTGCGCTCGAGTTGAAAAACTGTTGTTGCTCGCAATCGTTCAACTGTTGTTTCACTACTATTGTTTTAGTGTGTTGCTGCGTCCGCTGCTGCTGTTTATGATTATTATCATTTGCACTACTAGCATGTCTCATCTGTGCGGATGTGTGATTGAGCGTGTGTTTTTGGGGGCCTGCAAAACAAGTGCATTAATGAAAATCCATTAAAAACAAGCACAACTCAATATTCAAACAAACGGTGTCGGCCAGAGCACCGCCATTGCCTGCTGATAAGATAAACGGTTTTCAATATGTACATTGTATGTGTATTTGAATATAAATGTGTGATGCATGCCTGTGTTTGTGGCATTTTTTTTTTCTTTTTTTGTGATTCTTTTCTTTGGTCCCGTCAACACAATCAGCTGTTCGATGTTTGTGACTGAACGTTAGTGCTGGCATATTTTACCGATAGTTTCGAATTCAATATTTAATTGGAACAGCGCCTTATGTAACAATTAAACTTTAATGCAATGAATCCCACTTGGAATCGAACGTTGGTTGTTCTGATTGAGTTTAATTTATATCAATTGATATATTGTTACAAGTTTCAATAATGTCTACAAAAGTCAGAGCTCAAATGAAATGCATAGCAAATATTGGCCGGTAAAATTAAACGGATTGAATCATCGCACACCCAGACGATATCATTCGTAGAAAATTTGAATAGTATAAGTGCAGTTTTCGCCTATGGTACGGAACGTGGCAAACAGACAAGAGCTATTGTCCGATACGACAATATTTTTGGCACACAAGTAAGTTTAGAGTAAAAATGCCACTAATTTTTGTATTAAATGCATTATTAAATAAAGAACGTCATATGTAATTAACACATCGTGCTCAATACGACAAACCAATACAATTATGACATTAATGGGGACGTGACTTTGTTTTTTTTTTTTATTGCATCCACAAAAAGAGAAATATAATTCTAATATAAATAAATAAAGAAACACAAAGCCATCTGACAAATGTGTGAGCGTGAGTGTGTGTACGCAAAAGCGGCCACCTTTTAGTTTCGAATTGAAGTTGCTTGCCCGGATGAGTCGAGTTATTTATTTATGTATATGTACATGTATATATAGTATACATTGTCGCCGTTTTATTCCTTTTAAAATTCTGCATTAATCTGCTTATATGTACATACGTATATCCGAATAGAAATGAAAATGACTTTGATGCACACACACAACTCCGCGAGAGCGCTAGGAGGTACGCGCAGGTTGGTTTTAGCACCACCCACCTAGTTATACATATACTTTCTGCCTTGAACTTTACACACGCATAACTCTAGCGTCAAGGTTTTTACAACAGTAAATAGAGACAAATACAATGTGCGCTCCAACAGGTGATAAGAGCAGGACAGCGCAGAAATACTAACTTATATTTGAAAAAGCAAATTTTAATTGGTTTATAAACAAGCTTGATTTGAACTGCGTATTTGTTATTAGACGACTCCAAGCGAATGGGCGTGTGTGCGTGAATGTTTGTGTTGGATGTGTGTATGCGAATTCATTTATCTAAGCAGCTGGTGGTGCTTTAGTTTACCAATCGATACAATTTGCATTGTTGGTACTCACTTTAATGTATTGTTTATTTTAATAATTCTATTGAACTTGGCAGCTACTGTTTGCTGGTCCGTTATACTGTTTTTTCTCTCTTGTTTTTTTTTAGCACTCGCTCATTGCCATTCGTTTTTCTTCGGACTTCTCGTCGCCATTGCAATTGCGTTGCAGTTAATTCGGATTTTACTACACGACACACGCACCACTGGTTGCTGAAATTAACAAATGGGACGGGGACTCTTGCAATTTAGCTGATTACACATTTTACATGCCCTTAACTTTGATTATTTAAGAAGTATTGTGGTTTAGAACTCAGCGCAGGTCTCAGACTGGCCAATGTGACCATTGTAGTATCGATATTTTCTTTGAACTGACTATCGATGCATCGATACTTTTTATTTATATGGGCTTCCCAAACAACCAAACTAATATTTCCTTGGTTCCTTTACGAACAAATTTAATTTTAAAAACCAAAAGGACAATTTAAATAATCTTTGCTTGATGAATTTAAATGATTAATGGACGTATCAAGAAACTTTAACAAATAACATTTAATGACAAAAAAGAACTACGACCTGCTACATCTGATATTGAGCCTTAAACGGCTCATATTTTTGTTTATGTTTTAAGCATTTAGTGATTAAATGAAATTCTAGAGTATACACAAATTTTTTAATGAATATTTAATAGGCCCGTTTTCAAACATGACAATGAAAAATTATTATTTCAATATGGAGATACATGGAAAAATTATTTTATCCATAGATACATTTTCCCCTGAATGGTATGTTTGACAGGATTGATTTTCTTTAGAATCTTGGTCATGGTCTCGACCAAGCGATCGCTGGAGACGCCCGTTTTCTTGTTCTTGAATTTAGTTAACAGCTCAGTAGCTGTCAATGGCTTACGCTTAAGATATCGACGAACAGCTTCCTCAGTAATACCATAATCTCTGCAAAAATAAATCGAAGGTTAGCAAAACAAATCTTATTTACTTCCCAACATTATATACTAACTCCACTTTGTTGTTAACTACGCCAGCAAATGACGAAGGTAAAGAGTTAGTCAACTCATTTTTGGGACGTTTTGCTGGGGTGCTGCTAGGACTGTTACTGGTGTCCGATCCGGTGAGATCGCTAGGCAGGCTGTTTATTTTGCGTTTGTTGGGGTCGTTCAGTTGCGTAGGCGTTGCCGAACGAGATTTATTTGCATTACTGCCACTGGCGATTGCCTTGAGAGCCATTTCCTTATCCTTATCCTTGTCTTTATCTTTATCTTTGTTCGATGATGGTTTCTTTTTCAGAGGTCCATTGCTGAGGTCGTCTTCGGAATCTGTGCTGTCGGAGCTGAGGTCGGATGATGAGTCGCTGCCAGTGGATTTTGATTTCTTTTCATCTTTTGATTGTTTTTTTTTCTTTTTATCCTTGGTCATTTCATCTTTGGGTCTGTCTTTTTTCTTTTTCTCATCACCCTCCTCTTTATCTGACTCATCTGATTTCTTTTCCTCGTCTTCCTCCTCATCGGAAGTGAGCAACTTGCGGAGTGCATCTTCTTCGGCCACGCCTTTCATGTCCTTTACAAGCTTGGACTCTGGATCAGGTTCACTATAAAAAATTTAATTATAGAAAGCTATACAAAAATGTTTTAAAAAAACTTACTCTTCACTGGAACTTGTATCATAGTCCATTTCGCGTCCCTCTTCGTCTCCATCATCGGACTCTTCAAAGGCCTCATCATCCACATCGCGTTTCTTCTTCTTTTTATCCAAACCTTTTTTGCCCTTTCCCTTCTTTCCACTGCCATCGTCGCTATCTTCCTGCTCTTTCTTCTTTTTCTCCTCCTCATCTTCAGAATCGGACTCATCCTCTGAATCAATCCATTCGTCCATATCGGTTATTTTTAGCTCCTTTGACTTTTTGGTGGCTGCCTTCAACAATTTGACTTCTTCAGGATCTTGCTCCTCCTCTTCGTCGCCTCGTAAGCGCTTGCGCAACATAAGAGAGAAATAATTCATCACTTTTTTGCGACGTCCAAACTCTTGTTCGGCCTCCTCCGCAGAGAGCGACTTGTAGCGCTGTATGGGCTGGAAGTTGTACCATTCATTGAGAGGATAGGCTTCAATTGCGCCATCGGGAGCGTGTGTAAATACATAAAAGGCTGCATTTTCACCAACTCCACCTTCACGAATACCCTTAAATTTTTTTCCCGTTTTTCCGCCAACTTTAAGAATCCACGGCTGAGCCTCTGGTCTATATTTACGAGCAATAATGCCGAATTTCTTGCGACGCGCTTCCTCACGCTGGTCTCGATTGTACTCCGAGCCAGCGCCGAATTTTGGTTGCTCTTCGTCGATGCCCCGAAACTCTTTCATGTTGTTCTCGCGCTCCAACTTAACGTTTCGCCACTGTGCGAAATCAACATTCAATGTAGCATTGAAACGCATAACATGATGCTTCTTGCGCATCTTTGGTACGCGAATCTTAAACTCCTGCACAGTTCCGCTGCCTGATGCCGCATTGGTCGCTACTGCACTTGCGGACGTGGTACCTGCACTATTGGTGCTTGGCTGGAATTCGGATAATATTGGCTGCATTCTGAAAAATTTATAAACGCTCTACTTACTGTAGATTTTCCAGCACTCGACATGTTTAAATTGGGAAAACAGAAATTAAAATTCTATATTTTATTACTCCTTAAATAGAAGCACAAGTAGCGACTGAATGATATTTTTGTTTTACAATATCGTATATGATTCCTTGAGCACATAAAAATATCGATGATTTGTATGTTCACAATATAACGTTTGTGTTATATGCGATAGTTTCATCTCTATTTAATTGATATATTTATTGTAGGCTTGTTTGGACTCAAACTTAAAATGTCAAGAAACAGCGTACTAACTGAAGAGCAAAGCAAACTAAATGCTCGCCTGGAAGCCCACATGGTCTATATATGCCCAGAGTGTGGGAAGGCGTTCCGAACACAAGCTGAATGGCGACAGCATTTAAACACGGTATGGTTTGACCAGCAAAAATTAAAGCATTATTATTATATTGTGTATTCTCTTAAACAGAAACACGAATACCTCAAGAAGACGTATTCGGATTTTAATTTTATTCAAATCGACGATAATTTCCACGAATGCCAGCTTTGTTTCAAGTGGGTGGAAAATGCCCATAAAACAATTGCTCTGTTGCAGTATCATTACTTTATGCATTTGGATCATCGAGAAACATACCGATGCGTGCACTGTCGCCTGGCTTACACACGGCGTCGCGCATTGAACGAACACCTATTGTCTACACATTTGAAGGAGATTGAGAAATACGAGGCGAAGTTAAGGCAATCAAAGCGAAACCAGGATGATAAGAATTCATCAACGAGTAAAACTACAAAGCAGCCGCGCAAACGGAATGATTTATTGCAAAAGGCGCTAATGGACATTGATTTGCAGGGTGAAGATCAGGATACATCAACATCTTCAGCAGTATCTACAGGAAAAGCCAAACCTAATGACAGTGAACAGGCGTTAGATCGTTGTCTAAATGCCTACGATGACATTGTGCGTAAGGAAAAGCAAAAGGATGGCGAATGCGACGCAGATTTGGATGCACTGTGTCAAGAATTTTTCGAGGAACGACTGGAGAACACTGCCAGTGCGGCAAAGACAACTGATGTACATCCACAGCAAAATAAGGAAGTAGTGATCATTGAAATAGATGCACTTGGCGAGGATGAAGTGGACAAGCTAAAGAAGAAAATGAAGCCAGAACCAGATACAGATCCAGAAAGAACACCACCGTTCAAACGTCGACGTTTATCACAAACTCCCGAGCCGGAAGGAGACGTAGATGTCCCTACCAATGGACTTGCCAAGCTTATCTCGTATTTGTGTCCCAAGTGTGGCAAGGAAATTGAATCAATGGATGACTGGCGTTCTCACGTCTTTAAAAAGCATAACTTTGAGCATTTTATTGAGAATAGCTTTAAGATCAAAGATCGACAAAGTATTTGCCTACAATGTCACGAGGTTATGCCAACTACCAAGCGCTCTCACCTGCAAAAGCATTGTTTTAAGCACTTACCATATCGTTCGTATTTGAAGTGCAGCCTATGTGATCGGACCAAGACAAGCATGTCCAAGATGTACAATCACATACGATACAATCACCAGGACGAACTGCATCGAAAGAACAAAACCCAATTGCTTATTAAGCCGGAGCCCAAATGGACGATACCGCCAAGAACAGTCCAGCAGCGCGAAAGTCCTGAACCTAATCACCGCATTAGCGAACAGGATGAAGAACGCGTTTGTAAATATTGTAATAAGACGTTCAAAACACTTTGGCGTTTCGAGCGTCATGCAAAGCTTTGCAAGTCGAATATGGACCAAAAATCTACAGACGATTTGTCAGTGGATGCATTGCTCAAACATTTGCGAGAGGGACGATTACGCGTCAATACAATATGGAAGAAAATGCAAAAGGAGATCTTTTAGTGTTGCGTTGGCTCTAATTACAAAAAACCACAGTTAACAATAATAAATAGGGGCTCTAAACTTCTTACAACAAAGACTAAAAAACCATTATAAGGAAAAATTTATGACGTATTGCTATTCCACATAGACATCGATATGATAATAATAATTCTTTATTGTATAATATACAATTTATTTAGCTAAGGACTATTTGCAACTGTGACTCTTCTTTGCCTCATGCATTATTCGTCCTCCGGTTTGATGGAAATGTCCACTTGATGGTTCCAGGTGAAGATCTGAATTTTCCGATTGTTGGTTTTTCTCTCAGTTTTTTCAATCTCGGCCAAAAATCTGTGAAACCTTTCCCGCCGTTCTTTGGCTTCTTTTTCTATGCCTCTTTCAATTGTGCGATTTAGTTGAAGGTCTTCCAGTGATGTCATGCTAGGTCTTATTTCAATTGTCCCTATAATAGCATTTGTTGCCGCAATGGTTCGACTTAGTATTCGGGTCTGATTGTCAGGCTTATTTTGAGGGTCAACCTGTGGTGCCTCGGTCTGATTGTCAGGCTTATTTTGATGGTCAACCTGTGTTGTCTGGGTCTGATTGTTGGGCTCGGGCTGATCCCTATCTACATCACCTAAATCAACCTCACCACAAAGAGATGTAAAGTTGTGATTTTTGCCGGAAACGCATTGTGCTCCTGGGATCCCAGTTTTGTAAACTTCCTGCCCTTTAATGGGCGCCTCATCATAATTACAGGTGAAAAAGTTTTGAATCCATCCATTCTTGGACTGTTTCAGACAGGCGCAACCAATTTTTTGCACTTTGTCATGCACGATTTGCAAAAAGTTATGCGGTGGAGCACTGAAACAAATAACATTTCAATATCAATTGCGAATGGCATTTAAGCATCTTAAGTGTCTTACTCTTCTTTACTATTATAACTAAGAATGTCTTTCATCGTCGCCAATTTCCACTGTGAAAACCAAGCTTTAATATGTCCTCTGATGAATCGCCTCGGGGTACGGGTTTTACCCTTGACTCCTCCATAAGCCGTGGTCTGTCCAACATTTTTATGTTTGTCCGTATTGCGACAGGCATCACGGTGATGTGCGCATACGCGAACATTCATTTCTGCAATATATGCTAGTTCGGCATCCCAATTGACGCTCGACATATTGCTAGCGGTGTTAAAACCTTTTAAGTTACCCTGCGCCACATAATTGCGAAGCTTGTTTATAGATTCTAAAATATGATTCTTATCGCGTTTTCTTAGTTTAATAACTTCAGCATTTGAATTACATTCATCTTTGTAAAGTCGCTGCGATCATACAATATCAAATCAAATTGCAAGTATTAGATACATGACATTCAATAAGCAGTTACTCACTAGCGATTCGTTCAAGCACGCCACATGTGCAACGCCATGGCACAGATCTGGCTTACAGTAATTCTTTTTGGCAGCTTGCACTGTCAAAATTATGCAGCACAAACACACAATTGCACTGGACAAAGACATTTTACCATTTGATCTCATTTCGTTGATATCTGAATCAGCTTTTTTCTATTTGCAATTGCATATTATCTATGAAATTTCGATTTTAAGCTTAATTTGTAATTTATTGATTCGTTTCACTATTGTTTACGAGAATATGTCGGTTCTGTAGAGCTATAAATGCATATGTATGTATGTATTTACATTACTTTTCAATATTTGATTAACTAAATTCGAATTAGAACAGGACATCCAATCAGAAGTATGTATGTATATATATGACAAATAAAATACTTACAAATTCGTTAGGCTTGAAACTATTTCTAGCCTTTAACATTTCGCTTGATACTCATTGAATTTTTATACTCATTTACGAAAGTGAATTAGTATATTGGTTTTGTTCAATGTCCGTCTTGTTCGTCCGGAAAATGAATTTTCCGTTAGTGTTAGTTGAAGAGATAGAAAGCTGGGAACACTGAATTTTCTACATTATTAGAGCTAAACTTAGCAGCTAAATTGCTGATGGGATGTGAATGAGTATTCATATCTTACATATATTAATGTTATATGCTTATATAGATACTATCAAATTTGCGAGACTAAAATCTGAAATCTGAAATTACAAGTCAATAGTTTCAATAGCGAAAAGTTTGTGCAGAACACTAATAAATTATATTCCTTCCATGAGTTGGAACATTGGCATAAAAGCCTTAACAATAAAAGCATAGCATCCTTTCAGTTTATTTCAAAATGTTCGGTTATGTATGTATATCGTATTAACACTGGTTAATGGTATTAAGCAGTTTTCGCAATATAGTATTTTCAGTATTTTAGGGGCAACAACATATTTTGTTTGAAATCGATGCCATCCATAATCGATGACAACAATAGAAATACTGTCTATACCTATCGATAGCGGCAAAAAAAAAAGTTTGTGGAAAAAATTTTCTTTACTCTTGTAGATGCTAATTGAATAAACTTTAGTGTGTGACAATTGTGCAATGGAAGCCAGTTTGGATGAAAGCATGGATGCAGATAGAGCTAGTCTAAGTCCGCAAGACTCCCAATTACAAACATCTCCAGCCATAAATGGGAAACCTGCTGGCGGCGGTATTGGTAGTCAAGACGGCTTAAACGGGGTGGCAATTGCTAATGAAAAAGCAAACGCCAGTGAAGTGCAATGGCAAGTGTTTATCATTAAGCATCTATTTAGTATTGCCTCGTTATAATTGTGTATCATTTTGAATTATAATAGGAGCAAGCCATTCAATGCATTCAGCGGCCGTCCAATGGGTGAGCACACGCAAATGCAGCAACAACAGCAACTGCTGCAGCAGCAGCAGCAACAACAACAGCAGCAGCAGCAAGCAGCACCGCATATAGCTAACAGTCAATTATCATCGGGTGTCAATGGGGTGGCCCAGGCGCCAGAAATTTGGGTAGAAACTAAAGCCGACGACGGTCGCTCATATTATTATCATGCGGTCACTCGCGAGACAACGTGGACACGACCGGAAGGTCTAAATCTAAAAATTATGACCCAAACTGAGGTCGAGGAGCTGGCCAAACGGCAATCAAATGCCGTTGCCAAGCCCGAGAAGAGTCTAACGGATCATGCTGATATATCAACTGGTGCAGCTGCTGTGCCTAGCCATCCACACTTAACTTCTCAACCACCGCCGCATCTGTTGAACCAGCCACCGCCGAATGCAGCGGCACCGCTGCTTAGCCAGCCGCCTCCGAATGTGAGACAGCAACCGCCACCGATGTTTCAGCAGCCACCCGGCATGCAGCCGCCACCTGGATTTGGTCAGCCATCGCCGTTTTGTATGCCTCCGCCCGCATATGGTTTCCCCGGTGCTGCACCAGCTGGACCCTGGGGCATGCCGCCGTGGCAGCAGCAGCATATACAGCATGCACCGCCCACAGCGTCGCAAGACAAGCCTGCAAAAAATCTGATCATAAAGCCGGGAGTCATTGACCCGGCAGTTATTGCACGAGCAGCCGAGTGGTCTGAGCATCGTGCGCCTGATGGTCGACCTTACTATTATCACGCAGCACGTGGCGAAAGTGTGTGGGAGAAACCTCAGGCGCTTAGGGATATGGAAGCGGCTCGCATGGCAGCTCATTCGGGTGCAGCTCCGCAGACTCCAGTTGGACCTCCGGCTGGTATGCCGCCTCATTTGCTACCCAACCCGTTAATGCATATGCCACCGGGTGCGGCCCCAGGATTTGACCCGCAAATGGCATTTGCCGCCGCAGCAGCAGCCATGAAGGCGAATAGCGAAAATAGCAAAGTTACTCAAGCGGCAGTGCTGGAGAAAGAGGCTAAGAAGGCGGCCGAAGAGAAACGTAAGAAAGACGAAGAGCAAAAAAAGCTCGCCGCTGCGGCTGCAACTGCAAAACAAACGGACAAATCCCGCCCGGTGACCAGTACTCCCATTGCGGGCACACCATGGTGTGTAGTTTGGACCGGCGATGCGCGTGTCTTCTTCTATAATCCATCGACCCGCACATCCGTCTGGGATAGACCCGAAGACTTAATGAATCGCGAAGATGTCGACAAGGCGGTAAATGAACGACCCGAGCAATTAAAATCTGCAGAAGAGAAATCAGCTGAAGCCGATAAGAAGCCTACCGAGAATATTTCGGCTCTGGAGAAGCTGAGTCTAGGACAACAGCAAACACAGCAGCAACAACAGGTACATCGCGTAGAACCGGATGATGATGACGATGATGAGGTTATCAAAATTCGCACCGAATCGGAGTCCAGTGTGGAGGAGGTGCCTACAAAACGAGTGCGGACGTGTAAGTACAACGACATATACATATTTAAAAATCCCTTAAATTAAAAATAATTTAAATTTCTTTAAATGTGCAGTTACAAAGACCAAAAAAAATGAGGATGCTGTGCTCGAGGCTGAGCAGCGTGCAGCTAAGGAGCGCGCATTGGTGCCCCTGGAGACGCGTGTCACTCAGTTCAAGGAGATGCTGCGCGAAAAGGATGTTTCCGCATTCAGCACCTGGGAGAAAGAGCTGCACAAGATAGTGTTCGATCCGCGGTATTTGCTGCTGACATCGAAGGAACGCAAACAGGTATTTGAAAAGTATGTGAAGGATCGGGCCGAGGAGGAGCGCAAGGAGAAGCGCAATAAGATGCGACAGAAACGAGACGATTTCCGTAAACTAATGGAGGAAGCCAAGCTGCATGGCAAGTAAGTACTACGTCAATAAATTCGTATATAAATTCGTTTCAATACTAATAAAAAACACATCGTCTACCTTGTATAGGTCTTCGTTTTCGGAGTTTAGTCAGCGGAACGCCAAGGAGGAGCGATATCGTGCAATAGAGAAGGTGCGAGAACGCGAGAGCCTGTTCAATGAGTATATCGTCGAGGTGCGTCGCCGTGAGAAAGAGGATAAACAGCTGAAGAAAGAGCAGGTATGTGTTGGCGTCGTGTGCTCGCTGTTCACTTACGTATTAATATTCATATATGCATATCTATTCTTATATATGTTATTGACTTACCATATTATTTGTATACAACGTATTTACATAATATTATTGATTTTTGTTAATTAATACAACATGAAACATGATCTGAACGATTGCCCCTGACCGGTTCGGTTGCAATTTCATGTTGCGCATTGTGTGTTCGGTACGATCAAATTTTTAGATAAGAGCTAACAGATTACAGCACAAAAGCACCCACCAAATGCAAACACCAAATTCACACACTGCCGTTGATCCTGTCGTCATCGTTGTCGTCCTCATCTCGTTGTCTTCATGGTGCCAGTTCCAGGCCAAAGTTGATAGCTCAAGTTCACCACGCACACGCTTGCCTAATCTGTCTGTGTGGTGAGTTCAAACTAAAAACAAAAACAAAACAAAAAAAAAAAAACATTACAAAAAAATTTGTTTTTCTGCAAATAAGAAACAAATTTGGAATAAACAAAAAAAAAAAAAAAAAAAAAAAAAACCATACAAAAAATATAAAACAGTCACTAAAAATCAAAAGGTATGCAAAAATTGAAAATTACCTGATAATCGTTGGTGTGATTTCCACTTCCCGCCCCGCCCTGCGTCGCACGTGTCGTCTAGGAATGATGTTGTGCCAATGATGATGATGATTATCGATGATCAATGATGGTGATGATGATGATGATGTTATTTGGCGTTATTTGTTCATAAAAATATGAGATGTTGATGTTGGAAGATCAATGTTTGAGCTAATGGAAGCGGAAGCAGCCACTCATCAGTGAACAGCAACGACAACAACAACTACCATTACAGAAAGGCCAACAACAAATCGCGTACAGGTGGCTTCGAGGCTGAGCAAACAGTATGAATAATCCCATAATTTAATTAAACCAATATTTCTTTTTGTTTTATCAAAACTTGTAAGTGGCAGCGTCCACATCAGGAGAACCAATCCACCCAATCCAAGCCTGTGCAGAGCAACGTAAGAACTGATTATAGAGAACAACCCGTCCTCACTCTCTACCTTTCTCACATTGCTCTCACAGGCTTCTGGCAACGGCGCAGCACGTTGAAAGACTCTGTCTTACACTCAGACACACTTTAATTTATTATAGCTTATGTATTTGGTATGTTTACTTTAGTTTTATGACCTGTTCGCTTCGGCCCAGCTGAAGCGCTTCTCTTGGCTCAACCACAATCTTGTAAGGAAATTGCATTGTACTCAAACAAAAAGGTCCTCAATCCATTATTATGTTCACTATACCGAAACAAATTAAACGCTGGAAAGTATTTACATTGTCCAATTGTCTTAACACATGCATCAATTTTGTTTATTTTCGTTGCCTTGTTTGATTGATCTGATTGAGTCTGTTTGCCGACTTGGACCTGCTTGTGCACTGCATTTTTTGAACATTATTGTGGTCAGAACTTGAATTTCTTTTCTTTCAGCTAGGTCTGATACAAATCTAATCCAAACATTCTTTTTCAGCAAAAACAAAGCGTGTAACTATGTTTATAAGTTATAAGATTATCTAGTTATTAAGGCAAGTTAAGGTAACGCCATAAGTTTTAGAGTTTAAATGAAATTCGTATGAGTGCCAGAAGCATAACTAATTTATTTTTTCAACCGATTTCTTTTCTCTTCCTCATGGCTGTCATGTTAAATTCCATTTAAAATCTTTAGATACGCAAGGACTTTATGGACATGCTGCGAGAGCGTCATGACATTGAACGCCATACGCGCTGGTATGACATCAAGAAGAAGTTTGAATCCGATCCGCGGTATCGGGCAGTAGACTCCATGTACCGAGAGGAGTATTTCGAGGAATATCTGCACATAATGAAGGAGGAAAAGCGCAGGGATCGCGAGCTTCGCGAACAGCGTGATAGGGAGCGCCAACGGGAACGGAAATCAGACCGCCGGGACAAGGATAAGGACAAAGACAAGAGTAGAAAAGACAGTCGCAAGGACCGCAGCCGTTCAAAGGATCGGGATCGCAAATCATCACGAGACAGGGACGAAAGGGGCAAAGATCGCAAGAAGCAGGATAGTCCGGTAATATACATGTAATAACGTTGGAAAAATTTGCAAAATTATATAAAACTTATTTGTAGGAGGAGGGTGAACACGATTCGGACCAGGAGGACCGCGCCGGCAGCGAGGATAGCGAATTGGCACGTCAGCGTGAATCCGAAGCAGAGCAGAAACTAAAGGAGCGGGAACGTAAGCTGCGAGCGGAGCAGAGCATCAGGGAGCGCGAAAAGGAGGTACATCGCACACTAGCCGGACATCTACGCGATCGTGATAAGGAGAGGGAGCATCATAAGCGTGACGAGTGCATTGGACACTTCACGGCACTCTTAATTGATCTGGTGCGCACACCCGATTTCACTTGGAAAGAAGTTAAGCGTCAGCTTCGTAAAGATCATCGCTGGGAATTAATTGAGACACTTGATCGTGATGATCGCGAACGGTGAGCCTACCTAGAACCAGTTTTTAAATTAGTATATTTTATTTCAATGATTGTCGCAACACGCAGAATCTTCAACGAGCATATTGATAATCTGATGAAGAAGAAACGCGAAAAATTCCGCGAAATGCTTGATGAGATAAGCTCACTTCAACTGACTAGCACATGGAAAGAAATTAAGAAGCAAATCAAGGACGATCCGCGCTATCTGAAGTATAGTTCAGATAAAGGCGAGCGCGAGTTTCGTGACTACATTAAGGATAAAACCATGCAGGCCAAGACAGCCTTCCGCGAGCTATTGCAGGAGTGTAAGTTTATTACACACAAGAGCAGCGATCTCATCAAGGAGAATCCCAATCACCTCAAAGAAATCCAGGACATTCTCAAGAATGATAAGCGGTAAGCTTCTTACTGGCTCATTTTTAATTAATAAATAAATTAATAAACATTTATTTAGTTATTTGGTGTTGGATCATTTGGAAGAGGAGCGCAGTAGTATTCTCGCAGCTTTCTTGGAGGAAATGAACAAACGTGGACCTCCGCCGCCACCAACAGCTTCAGAGTCCACACGTCGAAATAAGTAATGCCACGAACATACTATATTCATAATAAAGAACTCAAACCCCATTTAATTTAAGCAGTGAAATAATGTAGCACCTAAACCCATATTTTAAACCTTTTCAGTGCATGCAACAATGTACTTCATAATAAATGCAAAATGAAAATAACTCGAATTGTAAATTTTATATTCATATATATGTATATATATATATATTTGTTTTATTGATCATACGTTAAATTAGATTTGAGGTTCTCATTTACATATATATATACATACGTTTATATATATGTATATATATCATTAGATTTTTCAATTTCATAATTCTATTTCTATATACATATATGTGTGTATATATATATGTACGAATGTGTTTATTTTCCAATTCATCGCTACCATTATTGTATTATACAGATTCGTTCTGCATTTTTGCATTAGTTTTCTAGGTACTACAAAATACAATAATCTCTATATATCATAATTCATATTCGTTTTCAACGTTGTCGCCATGTTATTTGGCGTTCAATTTTAAACATAGTTCAATTTAATGTCAATACACACCCATTTATATGAATATAGATGTATGTGTGTCTATTAGGAACTAATAGCGAAAATAATGCGCTTCGTATGAGTTTTACAAAATATTATCCACATAGACTGAATTTGGTTGGTGTTATTGAGCTGTTAACGAAGATTTGAACCAACGTATCTGCGTTGTTATTATTGTTATCGAAATAATCCAAACATATATAACAGATCTTTATTTTCAAAACATACATTCGACATTGAACCAGATGAATTTTATGTAGGCGAAATTATTTCGTGGAAATTTGAATAAATAAATAAATCAGGCCGATACAACAAATAGAATGGAAATATGAAGAAAAGTTAAAATTGCCAAATAAAAAAGAAAATAATGGATGTCCATTTGGATGACTCTATAGAGGGTATGCTAGACTAACTAAATATTAAAAATCCTGATATTACAAAATCAATTATTCAACTCAAATCAAATTTTAGTGCTTGCATCAGGACGTAGTTACAATATTTCAGTGCCTATTGTTGATTTGTTTCGGAACTTAATTAGTAAGTATAACATTTTTGTCGTTGAACTACAGTTGTGGCTGGTAATTAAGTTGTCTGTCCTACGCTACGTGCTATGTTAATCTACTATAGTAATTACTAGTATTTATCTTACTAATTGCTGTTTGCTCTTATGTATGTATTGTTGTTATGTTTCATTTTGTTTTCTATTTTATTTATTGGTTAGGCACAAAGTAACTGTTTTTTCTCATGGTTACACGCTATTTAATTGCTAGTTATATTTAGTTGCTATACCCAATTTTTTGAACAGTTGAGAGCGTTTCCCTCAAATTTGTTGGATCGTTTATTATTCTCTAAGTCTATAATAATTCAATAAATTGCTACAATCTGTTATTATGGTAAACCATATCGCATTGTTGCCATGTATTTGAAAAATATAGGCTCTTCTAATATCATGAAAAACTACTTTACAATTACAATTTGCCATTCGGATTTACAATTTCATATTTATAGACATGGTACAAAAAGGAAGGTTATTGCTGTGGGTGAGCGAGGGACAAAGCTTTGTAAGATCTTTGGTAACAACATAGACAAATCCTTTCTGAAAATGAAAACGTATAAACAATAAATAAAAACAATTTATGAATATAACCGGAAAACATTAAAAAAAACATGCCTGAAAATAAAAATATGCTTCAAGTGCATATGTATAAAAAATATATATTTAGGTTTTTATTAAATAAAGCAGTTTACGAAAACTAATTGAAACTTTGACTGAATGCAGCTAAAATTTGTAAACGAAACAGTTAAATAATACTCTTAAGTGTTTAAAGTTAGTGTTACAGCGTTTTGCGCAAGAATTCCGTAAGTGTGTCTGCTTTTACTCAGTTGTTTCTTATAGAAAATTATTGAAAAACTAATATAGAATTCATAATGATTTTCTTCTTCCTTTATACAATTGTTATAATAAGGTATTACAATATTATTTTTATATGATTTTTAAATGCAAATGCCAATTAATTATAAATATAATTTAATATAAGTTGTTGAATGAATTTTTGTCCAATTATTAAAATATAAATTCTAGGGCATTTAAAATGCCCGATAATTTGGTATAACAAATCATTAGCGAAACTTATTCATCATTGGAAAAACATCGAAATTTTCAGTAAATTGTTCGTTAAATTCAGCAGTAGACTGGAAACCCAAATTGTCGCGTGAATTCAACTACGCATGCTTGGCTTTACGTGTGCTGTAATTACTCATTGATTTTTTGTTTGTTATGAGTAGTTAATAATATGTATAATAAGTATATATGTGTTTGTATATAAATACGTTTATATAAATAATCATAATAATCATAAACACTTATAATTTATCATCTGTTCATCATACGCATAAATTGTTGCTATTGTTGTTGTTCTCGCTGCTGCTGTTGCTTGTTGTAACAGTAATTCATTAGTAATGGTTAAATAAGTTGCTGTTTTTTGGTTGTCAATCAGTTGCCCTTGGTCGCTTCCTTGGCGGCCATGATCAGAGGCGTCAAACTGGCTAATGGGCGTGCCAATTTTAGGAAGGGATGCTGTAAATTGAAATGAATTTATTATTTCCATTACACATATGCCACTGATCAGTAAGTTAGTCAAACCTTTAGCAGATCCATGGCGCTGGCGCGGCGGTCCACTTCCACTTCTAGACACTGATCTAGAAAGTCTTGAAATGCAGCCGTTAGTTTGTCTTTTTCCTTAATCTCCGGCTTGCCATTTGTGGCAATGAGGTACAAGGCTTTTAAGGGATTCTCGTTCAAATACGGTGGCTCACCCTCGACCATTTCAATAGCCATGATGCCTAGCGACCATAGATCGACCTGCAAAAATATCCATATTTTACTGCGTTTCATTTGCTATTAAACCGTTATGCAGCACAATACCTTCGGTCCATACTGCTTGCGTGTAACTACTTCGGGGGCCATCCAATAGGGTGTGCCAACCATAGTTGTGCGTTTAGATTGTTCCGGCGAGATTTGCGCACAGAAACCGAAATCAGTCAGCTTGACGGAACCATCCAGGCCAAGCAGTATGTTATCACTTTTAATATCGCGATGAATCACCTGATTGGCGTGCAGAAACTCAAGCGCCTGCAACACCTCACGGCAAACGGCCGCAATTTGACCCTCATCCATGCAAGTCTCGGTAACAACGTCGGTGAGGGAGCCACCTGGCAAATACTCCATAACCACCCAGAGCTCCTCCGATACTAGATAACTATCCAAGTAGTTGACAACATTCGGATGTTTATTCTCTCGCATTACTAAGATCTCATTGATGATCAGCTCCTTCTTGGGCTGCTGCGACAAATTCATCTGTTTGATGGCCACCTCCATGCCCGTTGAGGACTCAATGGCCGTGTACACAGTGCCCGATGCACCTTGGCCAATTTTCTCCATCTTGGTGTACTTGCGATTGGGATCTCCCACAGAGACAATGGTGCGCAGCTTCTCAAGTATTTCTTCGTCAGACATTTTCTTTTTCTTGGCATTAGCGGCTCTCGTCGAAGTCGTCGTCGTAGTGGCAGCCGCTGCCTGCTGCGGCACCGCAATTTGAGTGCCCGCTGCGGGCGTAGCTGCGAGAGCCGAAGCATTTAAATTGTTGGCCGTCGGATCGTGGTACAGGTCTGTGGCAGGTGTTGCAGGTGTTACCATCGTAATTGTTGGTATGGTCGTGGTGACAGCGCCAGAATTACGCGTGGAAGACGTTGGTGTCGGACAATGTATTGAGGGCAAGGCGTTGGCGGTAAGCGGCGGCGTCGCATCATCATGAAACGAGGGGAGTGATGAAAAGGAGGAAGCAGAAGAGTGGTGATTAGTCGTTGTTGCTGTAGTTGTAGCTTCGGTTGTTACTGCTGCTGCTGTTGCAGGAGCAATACACTCAATAAGCTGCTGCTCCTCTCTGCTAGCAGCTGCATTTATTGTGGTAGTGGGAGGACAATTAGTAGCGTTTGCCGAAACAGACAAAATTTTAGCATTAGCAGCTGTTGCTGCTGCTGATGCCTCAATGCCTTCTGTATCTGTTGTTGTTGTTGTTGCTGCTGTTGCTATGGCTGT
This sequence comes from Drosophila navojoa, assembly GCF_054131105.1. NCBI lineage: Eukaryota > Metazoa > Arthropoda > Insecta > Diptera > Drosophilidae > Drosophila > Drosophila navojoa. The sequence goes on from NC_142890.1 coordinate 13,516,117, forward strand.
TGTTGTTGTCGTAGCTGTAGCTTCTGCTGCTACTGTTGCCCCTGTGGAGCTGCTCGCTACCGTCGCAGTTGCAGTTGCAGTTGTTGCTGATGTTGCAGTTGTTTGGTTGTTAAGCAGCAATTCAAAGCAGAGTCAAAACAGAACAGAACAGAACACAGAAGAGGCGATACAAAATGACAATAACATTAGCATTAAACAGTACACATTACGCATCAATGCATTGATTACTTCAAATAAAACAACAACATGAGAACTGAAACCATCTTCGAACTGCATCGAAGCAGGTTGTTACCCTTGCAGTAAACCAGACGCTGCCCATTAGAGCATATGAAACTAAATAAAACTTAAAATAAATGCCTAGGATTTACAGCTGTACACTAGTTTTTATCATATTTTTCTATCGGACAGTTTTTTATGGATGAATTCATCAAAGCCAGAATGAATGTGTTACAAGTTACCGCGTTAGACAGGTTAGTAACAAATTTGTAGACACTGCAAGGGCTTGATAAACTTTGAATTTAACAACCGGCAAAGGATTCCGTTTGTCGAGCTACTCACTTGCATTGTTCTTGTTCTTGTCCAGCGTCGTTGTGGCATTGTTAAGCATGAGAGGCGATGCAGCCACCGTGGCCGTAGTTGCTTTGTGGTTTTGTAGTGGCGTTGTGGGTGTCGTTGCTGGTGCCGCTGGCAACGGCGGCGGCTGCAGTTCCTCAATGGGTCGCGTATAGATTGACTTCGTGCGCTCCGGCCGAGAAGCCACAGGCGGTGGTGGTGGTTGCTGCGGCGCGACAACCATATCACCGTACATATCGTTCTCATTGGCAGATGAATGTTGCGAAGTGGATGTAGAGGCTGTGTGCCCAGTGAAGTTGTACGAATGCGATTGACTTAGGCCAATGTGATGCTGATGCTGGTGTAGCTGCTGGTGTTGTTGCTGGTGCTGCTGCTGATGGTTCTGCAATTGCTGTTGCTGCAGCAAGTGCTGCTGCTGCTGGTAGTGATTGCTCAACAATTGACCCGCTGCAGATACATTGTTGGCATTGGGACCCAGTGTCATGCTACTCAGCTGCACGCCTATTAAATTGCCACCACTGTTCGAGCCATGCAGCTCCGAGTCTGTTGGCGTGCTGCTGGGACTACTGCTGCTTACGCGGCTCAGCGAAGATCCTAAAGGAAAACAATTGTAATTAGAAAATTGTATATTCTCCTGTAAGCCTCTATAAACACTTACCTGAATGCGTTGTTATAGCATTTGTCATGTACTTTGAACTTGGCCTCTGTTTGGTTGTATTGTCGAACCATTTGAGCACATCGAGCACTGCTTGCGGATTCTTTTTCTGCTCCTGTTTGCTGATGTTGGAGTTCATCAAGAGTCGCGCCCATGCTTCCGGCATACCCTGTAATGTGCAGAAACTTCGATTAGTTTATATATTTTATAATAATAATAAACAAGGGCCCAGCTAGGATGGGCACATACACATATAGAGAGAGAAAGAGAGAGCAGCAGGGGAAAGCTGGATTATATATATATATATATTTGTCCAATGAAGTCAGGGATTAATAGGAAGCCGGCGACTAAAAATATGTTTTATACTACAATAATTAAGCTCAGCCATCGGTAAAAGTTTAGTGTGGTATTTGGATTTGGTGTAGTGTAGAGTAGAGAACACGTTTACAATAAGAATCGTAATAAAATGAGAACTATGGAAGAGCCGATCTCAAAACAAACATATGGGGAGACACAAACAACAGATGATTGGAATTTCGCTAAGAAAACTGATGAAGGCAAGCTCCGTTGCCTGAACGATATATTTACTTACTTTCATTGGCAGCTTGAAATAATAATGAATAATTCAAAATTGGTATAGAGCATATCTCACAAAAGAGAGAAACATAATGTGTACAATTGAGCATTTAAAAAGGGTTAACAGCAAAATTAATGCACAAAATCAAAGGCATATGAATGATCGAAACTTTTTCTCTTGATAACTAGGTAAGGAATTAGTAAAGCTGTTCGAAATTAATTTTTTTTAAATATTTTTAATATATAGGAATGCCTAACGATTATTTTAATTTAGCCTTGACTGAGAGTTTAAAAATATCTAGAAAATCTGGGAGCCTGCGGATAATCTTTTGAATAAACATATATACATTCATACGAGAATCGAGTATATTAATATAGATTAAGTACTCATTCACTAATAGTTTCGTCCTAGAAGGTAGTAGAAGATACTCATAATCAATTAAACCCTCTATGTGCACTTTTCAGACGCATTAGCAAAGTTCGAGGTAATATTCAATCGTCTTGCTTGATTTCAATTTATTTTATTTCCATTTATATGATGTGTTTCAATGTGTGTATACAAATATTTGTGTTCATATGGAACTGGCAAAACACAAAAGTTATTGGCAATTGATTGGATCGCATTGCTTTGGCTATAAAACAAAATGATTGCGAAGCCAAAATGCAAGCCACAAGAAAGTATATTAGTACTTAAAATGAATAATCGCGATGCTGTAGATGGCCTTACCGTAAATTCGCCGGTGACTGCATCGAAGCCCACGTGGACTGTGTGCTCGAAGTTAGTGGGATACGAGATATTTGGTTTGGAATCCATGTGCGACGGCTTGGAGCCTTTTATCTTGTTTTTCAATGTCTTCTTTTTGCGGTCCGCATCGTCGGGCTCTGTAAGTGAAAGCAAAGAATAATATATTGTTGACCGCACCAAAGGCATCCACATACTGAACTAACTTACCTTTTGGCAATGGCCGCATATCAACTGGAGGCGCATCGCCGACACCACCGCCAGTTCCACTGCCGGGAATGGGAACACGTTCGATGCCAACGCCGCCGCCACGATTACTGGTTAGACGGACTGGCGGCGCCGGTGGTTTATCCTCTTCGCTAGACATCTGTTCTGCTCGTTCTGCTGGCTACCAAACAAACACCTGGGTCCCGTTTCAAGCTATAGCAAAACAGCTGCAACGAAATAATAGTAACATTTATATTAATTGTAATCGATAGAAAATGTTTAAATGCAATCGCTGCTAGCAGCAAATACTTTTCAGTCATTGGAGCATGCGTCAGAGCAAGGGCAGGGACAAGGCCTTTATCTACAACAATTCTTATCTAACTTGACTTTTTACTGCTTCTTTAGTTCTTCGTTTATATTTTTTTTACTTATATATATATGTATGTATATTTTTTTTGCAGTCGCGTCATACAACTTTGGCTTTACCATAAAAAAAACACACGGCAAAAACCTAGCTAAATATGTGTATTAAATATCATATAAATATATATATACGTACGTATATAAGAATAATTATATATGTATGATTGTATGTACGATTATATGTATATTTGGCGATTTGTTTCAGTAAATTCCGCTTATTTCTATTCAATTTTTTTTGTCTTCTTTTTATGATTATCTGCAAAATCACTTTAAAAATTGTGTGTTCTTAATTAAAAAAAAAAAAAATTGTTTTATTTTTCATTTTGGCACACACAAAAAAATTTTGTTTTTGTTTTTAAAACGGTTAGAGCACCCACACAATTTGTATATATTTATATATATGTACATATACATATATATGTTATATATTTGCTGCAACAACAATAGCTACAACAACAATTAATATCAATATGGGCCAACAGGCGAACTGACTCTGGCAGTTGCGCGGCTCGGACTCACTTTGAGTGTCACTGCCACTGCCCGGCAGCATTGCCAGCAGCAGCAGCAGCAGCAGCAGCGGCGGTAGCAACAGAAAACTACAACAACTACAATTCTGAAACATAGAGTTTATGTGTGGTGTGTGTGTGTGTGGCTGAGAGCGGAAGAGAGAGAGAGAGCGCCAAAGATCGTGGGCGCCAGCATGGGAGAATTATTGGACACGAACTTGCACTCAAAATATGCGATAACAAGAGTCACAGCTGTTATCGATTAGCACGTTAATAAAAACAACAACTGAATTTTAAATATTTAAGAGAGGCTAATAAATAAATAATTAGCAAAGCAAACTAGCAAGAAAACATACATACACCACAGAGCGTATAAGTTCATACGGTGGGCTCTCTTTCTTTATCTCTCTCTCTCTCTCATTTTATTTTCCTCTATTTCCATGTCTGTGCGTTTTGCCGGTGGCGTTGACTGCGCTGCTTTTATGATTCATTTATCAACGTCAAGCGTCAAAAGTCAATGCAGGCAGCAGCAACAGCAAATACTACAATAACAACCATGCATTATGTGGCACTGGGTGTGAAAATTATAAGCAAACATTTTTTTTTTTTGTTTTTGTTGCTTTTTTTTTTTTTTTTTTTTTTTTGGTTTTTGTTATATGTCTATTTGTATGTTTGTTGGCTGTCTGCCCAACATCAAGTGCTCACTGATGACGAACATAGACGATAGGTAAAAATTGGTTTTCGTTTCTTCCCCACAGTTTCGGCTACTCCAAACACCTCTTGAGTGCAGTGAGTGGGCGCCAAGAACTGGGTTAACTTTTATGTGTTATTCTTGTGTTTCGAACTTTAATGCCCCCTCTTGAATGGGGAACGAGGGTATATGAATGAATATACACATGAACGATACGGCTCATACATTAGACAATAGGCAAATGTCATCAACTTTGCACTTAAGATTGCACATGTAGGTATCATACAGACTGTTTTTTTTAGAAAGTAAGGTGTGTTTTTTAGTTTCTTGAAGTTCAAGTAAAATCAATAAGTTATAAATATGTATCTGTATGTACATATAACATATAGACCTATCCTATTTGTATGTGTCTGGCGATGGGTTTTTGCTGCGTTGCAGCTAATGCAAATTATACCCTAATGAGCGGCAGCGCCACAGGAAACTCGGCAACACTTGCGGCATTCAGATTAGTGTTTAGAACGGCAGACGACCCATTCTCCCTGCGCCTGGTCAAGTGGCCCAAACACAGACATTCATACTTTAGGTGCATGTTGCAATAAAAAAGAAATAACAGCAACGGCAACAGCAGCAGCAAAAGCAACTGCAAGTGCATTGAGTACCATGCCTCCAAGTGCTGAGAGAAGCCACAAGCACAAACACACACGCATACATACACAACATACATGTTCATACATACATATATGTAGGCGCGTATGGCAACAGCAAAGACGACTACGTAAGTGATGCACAGTGGAGCAAGCGAATAGAACTTTAATTAAGTTATTATTGGCTATATTGCAAGGGTTGGCTAGAGTTTTTAGTGTTGTTGCATTAATGAAATAAAAATTGCATTTATTATACAAAAGTATATGAATATATATGGATAATGCAATTTTAGCTTGATAATACTAAAGCTTTCATATAAAACTAAGTAGAATTTAAAATTGAAATGAACAATAATTTTTGTTCGGTTGATAACAATTTGGAAGCACTGTGCCTTGTCTATTTTGGTTTGTTCGCTACCGGACGGAAATGTGTCTTCTACTATTTCCATTTGTGTCCCCTTCCATTCAGTCGCCAGTTGGCGGCTTGTTTTCCGTTTTACCTTTTACATGGCCGGGCTAAGCAAATATATTTATGGGCATATACCGTTAACGCAAAGGCCGCTAACCGTTTAATGCTAAATTGACTGCAAAGTGTGGCCAGTCTAGTAATATTATTATTACATACAAATGTCTTTCTGCATAGAAATATATATACATATGTACGTATGTGTGCATTGTATGTATATTTCAATGTTTGAATGCATGCATGTAAATGTCGTTTTATTTGCTGCGCTTTAGCACGTTTTGCTTGTTCTCGTTGTTATTTTAGTTGTTTGCATTGCTGGCGCTTCTCACTACACGTGCATCTGGGGTGGGGGGTTGCTGGTGAAGATGGAGACGGTGCTGGTGGCGCCCTGTATATAGGCTTGTTGACATTTTTTTTTAATTTTTTTAGGGGTGCATACATTATGAATGCAGTTTATTTTTACACCAAAATGGAAATGGAACAGCAGCAGCGACTGCAGTTAATCGCATATAATCCAAACCGAAAAAAAACATTGGAGCAGCTTTCCTGACACTCACGCACACATACACAGGCAGTTGTAATGTTGGAAAAATCAATCCACATGTGTGCATGTGTTTGTGTGTGTGTGAACGCCTGGTTAGGTGTTGCCAAACAGCTGCATGTTGTTCGCTGCTCGACGCATATTGGAATTTGATGCAGCGCTTGCAGTTTTAATGAATGAAACTTTAAGCAATAACAAAAACTCACAGGTATGTGTATTTCAACACCCTGTACGCGACGTCGCAACGTCACTTTCCAAACGTGCAGCGCTTGGAGCCTCTGTATGTAATTGTACGCAGGTACCTCCTTATATATATATGTATATATACTTCTTTTTTTGTATGTTTTCAAGCTCACTTCAACACTTCATTGCACATTCGCTAATCATTTATGTTGCTGTTCGCGACGCGTCTTTTCACGTTTTCACTTATAGTTGTAGTTTCTTGATTTAAATGGCCGACTGCAAAGAATACCGTAGCGGCTGCAGGCGATGCAAACCCAGACCGAACAATTGTATATGCACTTGCAGTGTTATATGACCGTGTTAATGTTTAACTTTAATGCGCGCGATTTTGACGCTTAATTGTAATATAAAAGCTTACATTTTATTTTAAAAACGTTTCTTGTAATAAATACAAAAAACATGACACATGTAAATAGTGTGACCGTAACCAGTTGGCAACAAAATACCCCATAAAAGTGCGCTTTATAACATACAAGAGCAACCCTTAATATACTTTATAGTGCTAACAACAACTAATATCACATTTGAAAATAGCTGATACTTGTTTTAATATAATTTAATTTATAATGAAGAGCTACTCGTGATGTAAATGGATCAAATGTAATATTTGCCAATAAGCGTTGCTACGCAAGTAAACAAGTTCAAACAGCTGCTATGCGGACTTAACATAAACTGTAATAGCTCTGTTACAAGAATGTTGTCTTTTCGATTTTATACAACAATCGATAAGTATAATATAATAACTGATAATTTGAACTTTCATTGTAATAACAAAAATTTTACATTGCACTTTTCTTTAAATTGTTAAAAAACATAATTACATAGAGATATATCAAAAAAGTCTCCCACTAAATCAAATGGATATATTTGATTGTCTATTGATTCAACGATGTTATAAATTATTAAAAATATAATACAAATATATAAAAATATAATTTTGATAATTTTACATATAATAATGCTACAAATAGTTCAAATGGCTAAATTAAATTTCTAAAAACTGTTTGATTAATATGTTTTAATACGACGATCACCGCTCCCTACCTCTTTAATTTGAATTCGTTCACAACCCCTAATTGTTATGGCTTGGACTTTGGACTAGTCCTTCTATTTACACAAAACGTCAGTTGAAAGCACTTTGGATGACACTTCTGACCAATCATAGAGCACAACAATAATTGTTTACAAATTGTTAACGCGCCCGTGTTAGTCCGTGGCAATGATTGTCACTTTTGACATGCTACGCCCCCCTTTCTGGGTAGCTTCCAGCTTATCCTGTGTAGCTGCTTAATATAAATAAAAAAAATCCTCGAATCATGTTCGAGTGAAGTGTCTTTGATTTGCATATCATTTGTGCTCGCCTAACTATATCCAGCCATATAAAACTGCCAATAACATGGCCAACCTGACACAGTCGATTCGCAGTAGCTGCCTTGTTCATGTCCCTTGTAACGCTATATAATGCCTGCCAAGTGTGCGGCGATCAGAGCTCTGGCAAGCATTATGGAGTCTCGTGCTGCGACGGCTGTTCCTGCTTCTTCAAGCGCAGCGTAAGGAAAGGTAGTCACTATGCCTGCATTGCCGTTAAGGGCAACTGTGTGGTGGACAAGGCGCGTCGTAACTGGTGTCCCTCGTGCCGCTTTCAGCGCTGCCTTGCCGTGGGCATGAATATCGCGGCCGTGCAGGAGGAGCGTGGTCCGCGAAGTCAACAGGCGCAGAGCAGTCAACGTCTATTGGCTCAGACGCCTCCAGCGCCGCCGTCGCCACCTGCTCCGACGGTGCACTTTCAGATTCTCGCCCAGATACTGGTCACATGTCTACGCCAAGCAAAGCTCAACGAACAGTTTCGGCTGGTGGCACGCGCCCAGCAGGATGCTATTCTGCAGGTGGTTTGGAGCGAGTGCTTCATATTGCGTGCCTCGCACTGGTCCTTGGATATCAGTGCTATGATCGAGAGCTGTGGTGATATGCAACTCAAGCTGATGCTATCGGAGGCTCAACAATTGCGAGCCGATCTCATGGAGCTAAACTTTTTGGAAACTTTAATTTTGTGTCGTAAAGGTGTGTTTGAAATTTACATCTTAAGGAGTATCTATTGTTTATCGTAATCATATTCTTTCTAGAATTAGCTTTAAATGCCGACTATGCGCTGATCTTAGAGACGTACTCAAATGGTGCCCTTTGCTCCTTGGCTCGCTACACTCTGCATAGATCTCACTGGCTGCGCTTTGGTCAGCTACTGCTCGGGTTACGTCAACTGAGTCTTCAGCGATATGACTGTGCCCTCTCTTGTATGTTCCGTAACGTTGTTCGTGATATATTGAAAACACTTTAAACTCCAAAAAATAATTACACATATTGCAAAGAAAAAAAACAAAAAAAACAAATATAATGTAATCAAAATTCATTTTAAATTATTAAGAACAAATATTTATGAATAAAAAAAATAATCGAAATTATTTACTTTAAAATGTGCGCGGCATTAACAGCTGCTTCGTGTGTGTTCCATTTCCATTCGTTCTACAGCGCAACATTGAGACAATGAAACACCAGTTTTCACTGTGCCAGTGTGGCCGAAATACGCAAGGCGATATAATGCTAAATAAATGGTTGTAGTCTATCAAACAGTGTTTACCTGAGTTAAGCGTTCGGCATTCGGTGCATTTATTAATTAAATAGACTCGTGGCCGCGCTCAAAACCTAACACAAACATGGCAGATGACACTAATGAGGATAGCTGGTTGTATGGCACATCGAATACAGACTCAACGACCAACGAAGTATCAAACGGCAGCGATGCATTGGCGGCGGAGCACGAGGCTCTTGCCGCAGTGACCGGCGAGAAGCCTGGAGCTGGTTGCCCGTTGCCCGCCTTTCCCAAAGAGGAGCTGCTCGAGTATGCCGACTTTGAGGATCCCGCCAAGGAAATGGAAGAAGATGAAGAAGCGTTGCCGGACACAATGGCTAGCGATGCGCGAAAAGCAGAGCCCAGCGGCAGCAGCTTAGACGATGGCGGCTCACAAGGGGAAGACACTGATATGACGGAGTTGACGGCTGGTGCATCTGGACCAGCATCAAGAAAAGAGCGCAATGGCTCTGGTTCCGATGATGATGACGATGACGACTCAGATGATGATATCAATGTTGTCATTGGCGACATCAAGTCGGCGCCTAGCACCTACAATATCAAGCAGCGACCAAATTTGCTGGCAGGCACCACAGCGGCGGACAAAGCCAAGCCCACGGCGCAGGCCGGCAAGTTTAGCATCGAAGACTTCGAGGGCGCTGGGACCATTAACGGCGTGGCCGTGCATGAATTTAGCATTGACTCGCTGGAGGAGAAGCCCTGGCGCAAGCCCGGTGCTGATATTACCGATTACTTCAACTATGGTTTCAATGAGGAAACGTGGCGTGCGTATTGTGAGCGCCAGAAACGGTTTCGTGTGGCCGAGAGCGGCGTCGGCCTGGCGAGTCTTACTCAAAATGTGAATCAGAGCGCCACGGCGATGGCCATGCCGGAAGGTGGCAGCACGGCCAATATGAACGTTCCCATGGGAATGGGCGGACCCATGCACCATCACCAGCCCATAGTGGGGCTTGGCGACGGACCCATGCAAATGCCGCCACCAGGCATGCCGCCCATGTTGCAGCATCAGCCGCGCCCAGGCATGGGCATGATGGCGCGACCGCCGCGTCCCATATCCACCACGGGAGGCGTCAAAGAGAATGCGATACAGGTGATGACGGCAGAATGTCGTGAGTATTCGCGCGGAGGTCTAGGACCGATGGCACCCAATTTTCCACCACCGGGTGCTTCCGATGAGCCCTTCTTCCATGAGCCGGAACCGTTCGACTATGGCTATGAGCCCACTCAGGAATCACAGTGGGGCAACGATAATCCCGGCTGGGTGCCCACTGGCATTAAGGAGCTAACGCCTGGACCTGCTCACCATCCGTCTCAGCAGCAGCAGCCGCCCCAATTGGGCGGGCCAGCTGGAATGCCGCCACAAATGAATGTACCACCACCCCAGATGAGCGGACCGCCACCGCAGCTACGGGGACAGCATGCGCCGCCGGGCATGATGCCACCCAACATGCGAATGCCACACATGGGTAAGCGTTGCACTATCATCCGAAGAAACTTAACGCGAAAACTATATGTATATTTCAATATTTCTTCTCAATTTAGGTATGGGTCCACCACCTGGTATGCTGCGCATGCCGCCCAATCTGAGTAAGTGCACACAAATATGGCTTCTTTGTATCCCATTTTATCATTGCACCTTTTACTTACAGACATGGGCTCCCAGAGGATGCCTATGGGGGGCAATGCCGGCAACGGCAGCACCACCAATATGCCATCGTCATCAGATCGCAGAACGGATGGCTACGAGGATGACCGTGATAGGCGGCGGCGTGAAAAGGACAAGCAGCTAAAGAAAGAACAGGTAAGATTTGATTGAGTGACTCATTTTAACAATTCAATTAAATAAAACACACTTAACCCTATACTATACATATTTATGAATTCTTGTATTAATTAATTGGGATTATTTATTTTTAGCTACGCAAAGATTTTCTGGACATGTTACGTGAGCGGCACGATATCGAGCGTCATACGCGTTGGTATGATATAAAGAAAAAATTCGAAGCTGATCCACGTTACCGGGCACTGGATTCGGCATATCGCGAGGAGTACTTTGAGGATTACTTGCACATACTCAAGGAGGAGAAGCGTAAGGAGCGTGAGCATAAGGAGCGCGATAGGGAGCGAAGCAATCGTGAAAAGGCGCGCTCGCGTGATAAGGACAAAGACAAGGAGAAGGACAAGGACAAAGACAAAGAGAAGGACAAGGATAAAGATAAGGACAAGGACAAAGAAAAAGAAAGCTCGAGACGTGAGGGACGCTCGCGATCACGCGACAAATCCAGTCGCCGAAAATCCAAATCACGCGAAAAAGATCGCAGCGAGCGCAGCAGCAAACAAAGCAGCTCAACAAGTTCCGGTTCGTCCAGTCGAAACGATAAGAAGAAATCACATCGTAAAGAGAAAGAAGAGGAGGAATAGCATTTATTTAGGTACTATATGGAAGACGAGCAGGCCGCTCTTTGAGTTGCCACACACTAAAAAACAAACAGAACACAAAAAAAAAAAAAAAAAAAAAAAAAAATGAAAAAAAAAAACCTAAACTATACCACAAAAAGAGAAATCACTTCCAATAAACACCTACAACTTAAGCAAAGCTGTCAAGTCAATTCAGTAAACGCTTTCAGCATTGTTGGCTTATAATAATAATTTCCTCTGCTTCTGAAATTGTTCTCTGCAAAGCCATTTAGATAAGTTAAATATGTAATTGAGGATATATGTAGAAGGCTTTTGCAATGTCATACAATACGATCCTTTTGCTAAGAAACTACAGATATAGAATAGCCTGAGACTTAAATTCATATATTCGTTGGATCTAGCCTAGAGGCATACTTTATCAATTGAGGATTGCCAAGGCCATCATTAATCTCATTATCTTATCTTGTGATTCCAATGAACTCCCTGCTCTATATTTGGCTTGTATAACTAACACTTCATAATTGAGTATAAACTTATCTTACCTAAGCTTCGTAAAATAGTTCTGATTGTCAATTTAAAATGTTGTTCGATGTGTTACGTTCTGATCGATATTTCCTGGATGATTTGCAGCTGGTTATTTCTATCCAGAAAATTATATTAACATCTATAATAAAATGCATCAAGGAATTTTTAAATATAGAATAAATATTTGTGAGCAAATTATGTTAAATAGTGAACATCGTAACCTCGTTAAAAAGTTTAGATTGAGTTGAAACTTAACATGATTCAAATAGAGTTACTTAGAATTTTCCATATAAAAAATTGCTTATTCCTTATATCAGGATTTCCATAAATATAATTAAACAATATCGTTCTATTTAATAATATATAATTTTATTTTGGATTTACACCGTTTATAAATAGTTATGTCAACTTTAAAGGTATGTATTTAATAATTAATAACAATAATGAAACGCGCACAGCCGCAAAAATATTCGGTTGATCAAAACATAATAAACATTCCGAAGCCAACGGAAAAGAAATTTAAGGGGGAAAACATTATAATCGAATTAAATCAGCTGAGAAATGAATAATGCTCTTTGTGAAGCTTTGAAATAATTGACGATGGGTTTATTTTATTTTTATTTTTTTAAAATATGAAATGCAAAACAGAATTAAATATAAAAAACATTCACAATATAGTTCGATTAATTTATTTGTTTGATCTTAGTGCCTATATATTTTATAAAAGTTGTTCAATTAGTGGGTTTGATTTCGAGTTGAATTATATTCTGGTAGAATTAGCTATGGACTTACATTCAATAACTGATATTTTTATTTATTTTTATTTATCAACTTCATTTGCTCAATACAGATATTTATTTATGGTATTAATACTTGACACATAGGATGAATAGTTTACAATCCGACTAGTCTACCATATATAGATGCTACAAATTTCTTATACATGTAATACGATCAACTTATGGATCAATAAATATTTCGCGTACCGTTTCCGCATTGTTAAAGTTATTATTATTTTTTGTTTATACCCTTGTAGATATTTTTTTGTTTTGGATTCTGATTTACAGATACTTCTATTTGATAATTATAATTTGTATATTTCTTATCTAATTTTATATTTCAGTTTTATAAGTGTTCAAATAGAAAAGTTACTTCAACATCGGATTAATATATCCTACAGCTTTCTAGAAATGAATAAAAAGGGTCTTATTTCTATATGGGAAACTATTAGCAAAAGCTCTTGATTTTTTTCTACAAGGGTATACAATTTCGCACTTGTCAAAATTATGAGTTTCTTCTGAATTTTGTCCTTTGTTTAATTTTTTTTGTTTCTTTTATTTTTTTTTTATTATAAAATTAATAACGATTGTCTTTAGAAAACTAAATTCACGTATAGTTATAATACTTATTTGATATTTGTTTTTGTCGTCAAAAAGATTCTTAAATAGCTAAACAGTATTAACGATATTTACATAGTAGAATATGTATTTATATATGAAAGGAACTTCATTTCGAATTGAAAACACATGTATGATGGATGCAAGAATCAGCCCAACAATTTAGCTCAGATATACATAGTATTTAGATTACGATCTTTAAGGTGTGGTCAGTTCTGAAGTTGCATGCAGTTAATTGTAATTTTGATTAGGTTTTTATAAAATCGATTAACACTTAATCATGGGCATCATCCCATTGCTCTTAACATACTAAGCACATACAAATGGGGAATAGCAGGTCTCACTACGTTGTAATAATATTCTTTGTTTTCTAATCATTTTTATTCAAATTCAATTCAATTTGAAATTCAAGTATCAATTTGGGTAAAATCCTAGTTAAGGCTACCTTTTACTTTTAGTCCACTGTGCGAACCATTCGAAAATAAAGCTAGACGGGAGTATCTCGTTAATTGGCTAAGATTGACGCTGACTAGTGTGAAAAGCCGGCTCGAATAGATTCATTCGATCGATGGACATTACTAATCATCAACTAAGTTGTACTTTCATTTCGCAGCTGGAACCAAGTTTGCATGCTTTGAGGTACTTCACTTTGCACATCACAACGCTAGAAATTCTCGGATATTCTCTTACTCGATGACGACCTCAGATATAAAGCTTTTTAAGTTACTCCGGCTCATTTGCCTAAATCGTGTCCTATCTGCTGAGCAGCTGCTCCACGTTCAGGACTATCTCGGGGCTGGGCATGTTGTTCTCCTGGGCCGGATGGGGGCTGTCGGCGCTCTCGCTTCTGAGACTGCTGCTGTTGTTGTTGTTATTCTTTTTCGATCGTCTATGCGCATCGAGTCCGTTGAGAGTGCGCGACGGCGCCGGCGAGGTCGGCGCTGAGGACAACGGCGGACTGAGCGGAGCACCAGAGGCGGGCATAGCTTTCGCCGAGGGTGGTTGAGCCTCCAGCGTAGAGGGTGGACTACGATTCAGATTGCTATCTAGGCTGCTGTGATGCTGCGAGGAGGCCGGCGAGAGCGGTATCTCCTCGATCTTCTCCAAGTCCTGTGCTATGGATGATGAGTTTTGTTTGTGCGCTCGCGTCAAAGTGCCTTTGGGACTGCGTGATGTGTCGTGCAGCATCGGTATATCGAGCATGGAGTTCTTGCTGGCATTCATCAGGGCCGCATAATTGTTTGCCTGCAGGGAGTGCTGGTGCTGCTGCTCCACTTTGGACTGCTGATCGTCTCGGTCCAGACTGAACTGACGACGCAGCAGGCGGCTGGAGCCGGGCTTACTGTCAAACTTGGAGGTGCTGCCGCTTACGGAACAGCCCCCACTGCCAGGTCCATTGTTTCCCGCCGCACTGCCGCCACCTGAATTCCCATACATATATTTGCCATCATAGAACTGGGTCAGGTTGCTCTCGCTGGGACTGAGACACTTGTAATGATTATACGGCGAGCTGAGATCCATCATTTCCTCAATCTTCTTGTATAACCTGGAGCTGGAGCCGCCCGTAGAGCTGGGCAAGCGATTAAAGCTATTGGGATTCAGCAGACTATCCGGCGTGAGCTCGGAGAGCTTGCGTGACTGTGGACTTGTACTGCTGGGCGTCTTATTGGGAAACTCCGGACATAGCGTCGTATTGGGGCTAATGGTGTTCGTAGAGGTCGAGTCGAGCGAATAGGAATTGGGCAACACACTAGAACTCAAGTCCGTGTTGGCGGGTGGCGTTATCTCCACCTTCACCTCGACTGTTTCGCCAGCCAGCGAAGAGCTCTGGGACGATGAAGGATTCGTGCTGGTTCTCGACTTGTTCGCCTGCGCCTTTAGCGTAATCGAGTTGCGTATTAGTGATTCGTCCAATCTGTGATCGAAATATATGATTTATGTTATCTAAAATGAGCAGAGTAAATAAAATAATAAATAAAGTTCACCTACCCATGCGACTCCCTGAGGTTAGGCAATTTATTTAAATAAATTATTATAAGAATATAAAATGTTGTAAGATTTTATAGTTTATTTTTTACAAAGAAATAATGTTTTCATTGTTGAGAATCTTTTTATGTACCTATGGACGACTTACCCAATGGGTGGTGGCACCGGCAATGGCTTATCAAAACCTTTCTTGCCCAGCAGCCAAAATGTGTTCATCATGCCTTTGCCCTTGATATCAATTAGGCCGCGAGGCTCTATCGAGTATCCGCCGCGTGCCTCCAAGCGATCGCGAGTCTCTTGCGACATGTGGATGCGCCAAGAGGAGCCTGTGTCACGTGGATAGAAAAATAATACAACTTATCTAGTAAAACTGTAAATTCTCTGCATATTACCTGTTGATTCCATTCGGGAGGCTGTATTCACCGTGTCGCCAAATAGGCAATAGCGCGGCATTGTTAGACCCACAACGCCCGCACAGCAGGGACCCGTGTGCAGGCCGATGCGAAGCTGGAGCGGCACGCCCGGCAGATGCTTCACATTGAAGCGTCCGCTCTGGTGGAGCAGATCCAGTGCCATGGTGGCTATCTGCTCCGCATGATCGGGTATCTTCACAGGCAGCCCACTGACGACCATATAAGCATCTCCAATGGTCTCCACCTGAGAGAGAGAACGAGAGAGAGAGAGAGAGAGTGGGAGAGTGATATTGCAAGCAGGTTTCCAAATCAGCTTCTCTATAAGACTCACCTTGTATACATTGTAAGCATTGATGGTGGCATCGAATATGGTGTAGAGATCATTGAGCAGGTCCACCACCTGCACTGGACTGCAGTGAGCAGCGATCGTTGTGAAGCCAACAATGTCGCTGAAATAAATTGTGACATCCGAGAACTCCTCCGGATCAACGGCCAAGCCCATTTTAAGCTTCTCAGCAACAGAGCTGCAAAGAAGAAGAAAATACTGTAAATTCTGGACTCGATTCTTGGCTCAGTATTAATTACCTTGGCAACATCCGATTAAGCAGCTGCTCAGTCTTCTTTCTTTCTATATCCAGCTGATCGGTCCGCTCTCGTATCAGTTCCTCCAGATTGTTCGAGTATTTCTCCAGCATTTGAAACATTGTGTCCACAAAGTTGACTTTGCGTCCGTGGTTGAGCATTTTGAAGCGCTCGTAAACGCTGCAGATGGAAAAAAAACCCATCAGATTAAATAATGCAACATCTAAAGCATTTTTCATTCCTAAACTGACTTAGAATATATTGCAGACTTTTTCCAGCAAGTTCAAAGTATCTTTAAAACAATTAGAGATCTTATCCAAGCTCATATATCTAAAATATTAGATCGAGTCTCAACAGATGCCTCTAGGGCAAAATACTTACGAGTTAAAATCGGGTCTCATGTCTGGTTGTTCGGCCCAGCACTGTCGCATTATGTTGATGGCCTCCGGTGGTGCGGCTCCCTTGGAGACCGAGGGTCTGATTAGGGGCGGTGGCTTTTTCAGCTTGGCTATAATCTCATCTGGTGAGAGTGAGAGCATGCAATAGGGCTCACCCCGCACCACCACCTCCTGCATGATGATGCCGAAGGAGTAGACATCGCCCATCTGTGTGCCCATCTGCACGCGTCCATGCTGATGATGATGATGATGATGATGGTGTTGCTGCTGTGGCTGTGTTTTCATAGTGCGCAGCAGCTCTGGCGCCGTCCACAGCAGCTCCTTGTTGCTGCGTGGCACTTGGGCCAGGCCCTGCATTTCGTAGAAGGAATTCAGGCCATAGTCGGTAATCTTGAGAACCCATCGGGCGTCCACCACACAGTTTCGGGAGGTCAGCGCGCCATGGATGCGCAGCGGAGAGGCGTGGAGGTAGCGCATACCGCGCACCAGATCAGTCAACAGACTTAGGCGGAACGACCAGTCCAGCTTAATCTCATCCATGATGAGCACATCCTGCAGCGAGCCGCGTGAGCAATAGTCGAAGACCATAGCCGTGCGACTCGGATCCGACAGCCAGCCAATTAGTGGATTTATATTCTCGTGTCGCAGCCCATGCGCCATCACTAGCAGATCCATGGCCTTGGATCGCAGCTCGGCCGAGCCATTCAAGGGTATCTCCTTGAGCTGCACCAGATCGCCATTGTAGCGAGCACGCATGTCCAGATGGGCTGGCTTATGGCGAGCCAGGCTGCCCGAAGCCGAAGTGCCACTCTTGCCGTTAGCCGTTCCACCTGTGGCGGTGCCACCAGCTCCAGCTATGGCACCACTGTTGCCCCCCGCCGTCGTCCCGGGAATCACAAAGCCCAGATTCTTAAGCGACCCAATCGAACCCTTCAGCAAATCTGGCTTATCCACCTCGGGGCCGCCAAATTCCTGCAGCTGCTGTAGCCAGCAGCAGAGCATGGCCTCAATGCCCTCGTCCACCTGCAAACGCTTGAATTATGTATGTGCTTCAAATACATAAATAGAAACGTGCCCTTACCCGACGCGAGTCCACGGGAAACACAAAGTCACTGGCCGAGAGCACAATCTTGTTGGGTCCCTTCGACAGTCTCTTGCGTAGAAAATAGTTTCTGGATAGTGGAATTCGTTATGAAAAATAATAAACAATGAATAATAAATATATGGATGATTAGATATGCAAGAATATGCATTTACATACATATATACTTATACAGTTAACTGTGCAATTCAGCTGTATTTGCTTTTTCTGTTCTCATTTCTCGTTTTCAATTTACTTTCCACATTTCTCAATCAAATTAGTAAGCTTTCCTCATCATTTACTTATACTTTTCCCCATCACCGCAAAATGACCTGCAGCATTTTTATTGCAACTGCAACAAAAGCTGGCAACTACTTCAAACTGAGCTCAATTAATCGTAGCATGAAATCAAGCAAATTCATTGTTGGATGGTGGCGCTGGCCCTATTTGCATACCCTGCATAGTTGGCAATAAAGGGTGTAATAATTATTTTACGCTAGTTATGCAGAGAGAATACTTATAGTTATGCTAGAGTGCAGACAGACAGAAGAGATTGAAAATATGCAAAATATAGTATATATTTCTCTAAGGCATTTCATTATTATTATTAGCTCTATTATTCACAATTGACATTCAAATTCTCAATTTAGTATTTTGATTTCACTATAAAAAATAATCAAGGAATTGAGTATAAGAGAATTTTTAAAGATGTAAATGCCTGTAATCCTTGTCTTTAGTTAAGTTTAGGGTATAGGGATGTAGCACTGCTTAGCTGAGTGTTACGCTCTTACTTGCACTTTTTTGTTTGTTAGTGTTATCCGCACTGAAATGTGTATTTATTAGCTTAGTCAGGCGTTGGCCCTTGGCCGTTGGCCGTTGACTGTTGGCTGTTGGGTCTTACGGTTACCTACAGCAGTTAGTTGACAATACAATGGAACACCCGCCTGGCTAGCTGGAGGGCAGACAGTTCACGCCCACTGTTGCAAAATTGCAAATTCATGGAACAATTGCTAAGCCAGAAGTTGGCCAAGTTGTGTAAGGTTAAGTGTATTATGCGCATTAAGAGGCATTAACTGTACCTAGTCGAAAGTCTTTGGGCACACGTGTAACGGCTGTTAAGTAGCCAACCCCAAAGCCATTAAAGTTTTTCTATTTACGGCACAGCTTACGGCTTAACCACAGAAAACTTTTACCTCTGCGTTAACCACGCTGATAATCAACCGGATCGTTCAGCATAAAAACTGTTTGCGCGTGTGCATCATTTTCTATACCCTATTCACTGATGGCATAGGCAATTCACATTCGCAGAGCTTGTTTGGGCGTTGCAGAGAAATTGAAAGGGTAAACGCTTTAAATTTATTGAGTTGCTAAACAGATTTAAGCTCAATATTGCAAAAGATCTTTAAATAGTTATTGCAGAAAAAAACAGAAAACTATAGAATAAATTTACGTATAATTACATATACGAAAAAAATAAATAAAATAATAATAATTACTTCGAGTTACTTGTTTTTAGTCTTGATAAGAATTAGTTTTTGTTAATGTTCTGGTTCTACAGTATTGCTTATAATAATCAACATAAATATAAATAAAAAATAAAAAATAATAATAATACTTATAATAATCATGATAAATGTCAATGCTCTGAGTCTACATTATTGTTCATAATAATCAACATAAATAAAATTAAAAAAAAAATAATAATACCTATAATAATCATGATAAATATCAATATCAATATTATAAGCATCTAGAGAAATGTTTCATTTTTGGCTTTGCTGTCCATAAAGTCTTTTTACTGCGTTTTCAACTCTACTCCCATTCCCTCTGCAGGGCATCTTCTAGTCGCTCGCATTCAACTGCCTGTTTTTGTATGTCCTGGTCGTTTTCTGTTTGCTGTCAGGCCTGTTTTGCTAGGCAGACGCTAATTAAAACTTCATGAGTTGCATTTCAAGTAGCGGCAACAAAAAATAAATTTGGTTTGATTGTTGTGTTGTGGCTTTAATTTCGGACATGTAACATAACTATTGCAGCTTTAAAGGCAGCCCATCTATAAAATCAAATTGTTACTGGTATAATTGCCGCTCTCGTGGGAAGTGTTGCTGATAAGTCACAGAATAAATGATTTGTCAAACCGCACTTGACATATTCCTGCCTGAATTTTTTATATAAATCAATTTATTTCTGTGTTTGTGTCAAGTTTAGTGTGCAACGCTTTGATGAATGTAATGTAATGAATGTAATTAATTTAATGCTTCTCCTAATGGACGAGGCGAGTGTTTAAGTTTGTATATTTAGCTGTATTTATACATATACATATATCTTTGCCTGTGTGTGGCTTAGAAGTAATTTATTTGTGGCTTGTGAATTGATTTTCCGTAAATTTATTTTTGGCCAAAACAATGTTGATGCTATTTTGGCTTATTCAAGCACGCAGTTATTTGAATTCCTTAAATTCTTGAAATTTCTGCATGTGCTAAGTAATTAATATATTAAATTGGTAAATGGGAGACAATTTAGTAAATTAATTCAAGTGCCGGAAATGACCATTGATATTCAGAACAAGAAATCAGTTTCTATGGGCCTTAATTGAAATGAAAGGCGAAACAAATTCATAATAAATTTATTCACTTGGCGCCTGCCTAAAATACGAGTTTGTTCAGTGAGTGCGCCGCACTTAATAAAATTAAAAGCTATCTAATTATACGCTATGCAAAAACAAAACTAACATTTTACAAAAACCGAGAACTTCAATGCAATGGCATCAGGCAATTAACGACTTCAAACGGAGAGGGGGCAGCGGCGCGGGCAACGGCAAAGAATCCTAATGATGCAAATTAAAATGGAAATTGCCACGCGCCAAATATTTTACGCCCAACCCCAATGGCGTGGGCGAAGCTTTCGAATCTAAAACGGACCTCTTAGGTGCCCTAATTGATTATGCCAATCTTTTGTTGTTCTCACAGAAGCTCAGAAAATGAAATAAAATATTATTTAAAGAAAATGCAAACAGTTGAAGCCACATAATGTTGTTCATTCCTTCCTTCTTATTATTCAAGTCTTATTTAAGACTTCAATTTAAATATTAAAAGGTGAGCATATCTTTAATTTTTATTTTATATGTTTTTTGCAAATGCCATAGGCAACAAGGGCTTTTGTGCTCATTTATCTCCCATATATGCATAAAAGCATTACGAATTTAATTAAAGCATAAATGCGAATTATCTGCTCATAAGCTGATTAAAAAGGAAGCAAAATTTACAGAGCTCACATCAAAGTTGATGGTTTCAAGAGATTAATTCACATTAATCTAATGCTTAAATTTAATTCAATTTGAATAATTAAGGCCTCACATAAGTTGTATAATAATAATAATGAGGCTGACTTAACATCAAGCCCTTTGTTGTTTTTAAGCATATTTAATAAAGCGAATTAAATTCACAGCAACTTTATTTATCAACCAATAATCAGAATTTCCTTTTAAACGGATTTGATGTGCTACATCGGTCTATCTGATATATCAGCGAACAATTATGATTTTTTAAATTGAATTTGCATGCATTATAATTTAGGGATATTCATTTCAACGAGATTTCAGTTCACCAATATAACCTTCAAAGAGATATTCTTTAATTCCTCTCAGCAAAACCTTGAAGCAAATGCAAGTTTCAGCTTAGTTTGTGTTTTAGCATTTGAGAACGTAGCCTGAGGTGCTTCAGCGCTTGTGAATCAAACAGAAAAAAGCACTCGACTTAGCTTTATTCCTCGCCTAAGGCAACATTTGATGTGTTGGTGTTAGTCGAAGGCGTTTGAGATTTACTTACCTCACGGCAATGCCGGCAGCGACGCTGGCCGCCACAATGATGATTAGCAGGCCGATACATATTGCAGCAATTGTCCAGCAGATGGCGCCACAGTGCCAAATCTGAGCGTTGCTGACCAGGAGCCATTCATCGTAGCCCGGTTGAATGGAGTGCGTTATATAGCTGCCCGATTGTCCCAGAGCCTTGTCACCCTCGAGGATGAGCAGAGGACGCCATTTGTACGAGGCAAGTGCAGCATCCACAACAATGTCCAGAACCAGAAAATCGTATTTGGGTTTGCCAGCCGTCGCATTGCCAGTGGTAATGTGGGACAGCAGCAGATCGTAGAGCGAGAACAGATTCATAAAGGGACGCAGCCTGTTGAGACTGGCATTTTGATGAGCCAGCGCCTCCATCGTCGCCTCCGCATCACTCAACAAAAGCTCGGACGCTGGAGTACGAAAATTATGCACCATCGCCATGCCAATACCGGCCGCATTCAAATAGTGACGATGCTTATCGCTTAGCAGAGTCAGCACCAACAGATTGCTGGTCACCAGCCCAGACACAGGCAGCTTTGGCATGTTGCTACTATTCCCATTGTCGATTCCACTGGAACTGACACTGTCATTGCCATTGCTGTTGCCATTGCTGTTGCCATTGCTGTTGCTGTTGCTGTTGGCATTGCTATTGCTGTTGCTGCTGTTATGGCCATTACCATTACCATTGCGAGTGGCCGCATTGATGCGTGCCAGATATTTGTAGAGTCGATGCTCGACATTCAATGAGCTGGCAACCATATCGATGAGCAATACTCTTGTCTGTTGGCCTCGGTCAGTCCACTTGCCCCTGCGTAGCCAGCGCAGCGTGCTATCATCGTTCAGAGGGGCCGTAATAATAATTGCTAAGCTCACGCATTAAATGTGTGGTCAAAGAGGAAGCATGGATGCAGGGAGCAAAACGAGAAGGAGACGGAGATGGAGTAAGTGTAAATGCAGATTTTCGTTGTCGATCTGTTCAACTAGCCATTTTAATTGGCATCGGCTTTGGCATCGGCATCGTCATCGGCTGCTGCTGCTGCCTACGCAATATACATACCTTGGCCAGGCTTATCCTGTTCATGCAGGTCACGTACTGTGTCGCCAATTTCAATGCGATAAGGTATATGTAAGTTGGCCGCAATGGCCAATGGTAGGCCCCAATTGTCATCTGCAAGTAGACAGATAAAAAGAGAGAGAGAGAACCATGAGATAACGTCAAAGAGGGCGTAAGATAGGGGCTGGAAGGAGGGGCCGCAAGGTAACTCAACAGCTGTGACAGTCGTTGTGGTTGCCTCAC
This sequence comes from Drosophila navojoa, assembly GCF_054131105.1. Taxonomy (NCBI): domain Eukaryota; kingdom Metazoa; phylum Arthropoda; class Insecta; order Diptera; family Drosophilidae; genus Drosophila; species Drosophila navojoa. Next base: position 13,538,972 of record NC_142890.1, read on the forward strand.
CATCTCTCGCTGGGAACAAAATTGTGTTTTGCTGCACGTTGCAGCCAATTTCGATGTTGCTGGCAGTTGGAATCAACTGGCGAAACATGTTCACACGCTTCGTGCTATATTAGGTGTTGGCAATATCAAGTCGAAGCTGCTAAGTGAGCATTAAGCAACGTTTTTTAGAGACGGTGCAATATATAAATATTGTATAGTAGTATCATATTTTATGCCAATATTAAATTTAATTTACTACATTTTATTTCTAAGCACTGATAAGTGTAATAATAATTTAGGCAGCTATATTACAAATAAATGCTGAAACAAGTTCAATATTTTGTGAATTGTGAATCCAATTTTATATATTCTTGAAGTGTTTTATATATATTATTATTATATTTTTATACTTATTATTATATTATTTAATTATATTATTATTATTATTTGACTATAAGTGTTAAATGCATTAATACAAGGTCGAATTTATTAGAGTCATTAAATTAAAGAGTTGGTAAATTGTAGTTAATCTAATTCTAGCAACTTCAGTTCGATATTTATTTTACAAAATTATGAATTTTAAGCTCTACTTACGAAACTAAATTATTTTTGTATTTACTTAGAAGTTTGAGATAATATAAATAAATAATTAAATTTTGGGCTTAAATAAACTATAATTACATACTAGTTTCAGTTTCCTTGTAAGGCTGCCAGACTATACATGTTTTCCAGATTGTTAGCCAAATTCACGATTGGGATTAAGAAAACGCCACTCTTGACTAGATTTTAGCATAGTGAGATTAGAGAACACTAATGAAGTTTACCCATACTAACTAACCTAGGGATATTAGAATACCTAGACGTTGCGCCCAGTACGATTTTTTTCAGGAATTTATGAACATAATTAGTAAATCTTCAATTGCTCATAAGTGTTGCTACTCATGGCTATCATTCAGTGCTTGATTACCTAGGAAGTGGGAAGCTTTCATTAAAATTGTGAGGCAACAATTGCCTGTGTCGCCTTTGGGTGCCCAATTTGGAAAGGTGAAAGTCAAGGCGGTTGATGTTGCTGGCGTCAGTAATGGTGTTGTCATTGTCAGGTGTCAGAGGAGTAGAAAATGGGCCCAGCACATTGTTGATGCTCATTTTATTGACGAGCAGTGACATGTTGTTGCCGAGGGTTGTGTGGCCAGCAGTGAGGCTCTTGCTGGATAATGGCCCAATATTTAAGGTCAGCTGGGCATCGTATTACTGCTGTTCTTCTTGTTGTTGTTGTGCTCATTGTTACGCCCTGAACAGTTTTAAGAGAGAATGATGTGCCCAACAAGGCAGATTAATTTCATGGCTAAGTAAAAGCAGTTGCTGTAGGCGCAAATGGCCTGGCTAGGTGCAAATAGCTGCGCAGACAAGTTCTAAGAAGAGAAGAGAAAAGTGGAAAACAAGTTTTCTTGAGCAGAAGATGCTAAGGCAACCAACTTAGAAAATGGACAGGTACCAGGGGCAACGAGAAGCCAGCGAACGAAGCTGAAGTACCACAGCAACTCCTAAAGCTCTGAAGTAGACGAGAAAATAGTTTTTTATTGCCAAAACAATTCGAGTACTCGAACTTGGCACAGCTTAATTTATTGGGATTCTCTGTTGAACTAAACACTGAACACTCAACTTGTGGTATTTATCTGAACTGGCACGAAAACGAAATTTGTTCATGGCATGTCTCATTTAACATCACATTTGCAGCTCTTGAATGCATCTTTCTGAGCCTTCGGCTGGCTGTCTCCACCTCCTGCTTCGGCTTCGGCGCCTGTTTCGGGTTTCTTGGCTGCTGGCGTTGCATGGTCACACACCTGAGCCATCAGGCCGCAATCGTTGCGGGCGGCCTTTGGGAAGGGGCAGCTGTCGATGCCCTTCTTTGCAATCAGCTCGTCGAATTGCTGCTGACTCATGGGCGGCTTGGCAACGTATTTGTTTTTGGGACAGGCGTGTATTTTCCAATTGGGATGCGCGGGCAGGTAGTCGGTGGGTTCTTGCATGAACTGTGCGGCTAGCTGGATGCACACCTCGGGATCGTCGACGGCTTTCAGTAGTTTCTGCTCAAAGGCGCGCTCCTCCTCGGCCTGAATACGCTTCATCTCGATGATTTGGGCATTTAGATCCAGGCACCTCTGTCGCTGCTGGCATCGTATCATGGTCCTTGTGACGGGTGGATGGACGAATCGATTTTCGGGCATTTTATTCTCATGCACCTCAGCTTCCAGGCGCATTTTGCGCTCAATTTCCTCGCAGATCTGCTTCTTGAGATACGCGTGGCAGCGCGCGGCCTCCTCGCGCTTGGCGCGTGTGCGCTCCGCAACGTTGTTCTTGCAGCAATAGTCCACGTGGAAGAGGTCGTCAGTGCGATCGTTCATCATCTTCTCAATGCCCAGCTCGAGGTTGCGCATGCGTCGCACATATGCAATGTATTCGTGAGTGGCGCGCGCCAATTCGCGCTTCGTGCGACAGATGCGCTCCTTGGCCTCTGCCTCGAGGCGCTGCGTCTCGCGTATGAACTCCTCGTGCTCGGCCTTGTCGGCCTCCCATTGAGCGATCTTTTCGCATTTGCGGCGTCGAATTTCCTCAAGCAGCTCGTTGCGATACTTCTCCTTGCTTTTGTCCAATTCTCGGTGCTTGTAGTCGAATTCCTCCAGGCGCAGCTCCTCAATCAGCTTGTCCGCATTGATGGTGTCCTGGCGTTTCTCTGCGAGCTCCTTCTGCCGTTTTTCCTCATGCTCCTCCAGTTGTACCTCCAGCACCTTCGTTATCTGGCTTTTCAGCTGCTCACGCGTGCGTCTCTCATACTCTTCTACACGATCGTACTCCTCCCAGCGCCGTTTCTCGAGTTGCAGCCAATAGTTCTCCCTCTCGCATTCGCGGCGCTTCATGCGCAGATTCTCCTGCATCTGCTCCTCCAGGCAGATTCTGGTGTCCTCGCGATCCTTCTGGCGCAGTGCCTCGCGCAGCTCGTAGCAGTTCAGCATCACCTGCTGCATACGCTTCGCATCGCAGAACTCCTTGTGGCGTTTGTCCCGTGCCGCCTTGATCTCGTTCAGTCGCTCCTGACGGTTGCGTATCTCGTCGTCCAGGCGGTTCTTCACCTTGCTGGCAAACTCCTGCTCGTACTGCTTGTCCTCATTGTCGAGCATATTCTTCAAGCGCTGGCTGCGCTCCTGCAGCTCCTCCTGCGCCGTCTGTTGTGCCTTGGCCACTAGCAGACCAATTTGCGTGTGTAGACTCTTGCGGTCTGTGCGTTCCATAAACTGAAAGTGTTCTTCTCCTCTGCCATGATTCTGCATTTTGATGAAATTTTAATAAATAGAAATAAATCACTACGCAGGACAATCAGCTTGTCAATTTTTTGTCGTCTGTGTGCTACTCACATATGGAGTACATTCGGAGTTCACAGAGGCAACTAGACTTGGTTTGAAAACGAATTTACATTTGGGAAATGTTGACTGAAATTCATTTAGATATATGTAGATGTAGATTGGGATTGCATTCAGAAATTGTCTATGCAAATTTGTATTTTAAAGTATAGAAAAAAAAGCTGATGCAGCCTTTGCTATTGCATATATTTTCTAATGAATAAATATGCAAAGCCTCAACTTTAATAGGTTCTTTTCGACCTTTAATCAATCTACTCGTTCAACTTTATTAACTACTGAAGTCACCTGCCTATACTTAACCCCAACACAAGTCTATATAATTTTATTTGAGTAACCCCTCTATACTTAACCTGGCTCACCAACAGTTGTGAAGTCTTCTTCGTCTGGCATTGTCATGCTTAATGGCATAATTGCTTGGTTACAAAAGGTGCATAATTAATGAGCAGCGGCAGAGGCGACAAATTCAGTTGGCAGCTGCTGCCAGCGCAATTCGCTCAGGCATTTTATGGTTAAACATTAATTGCCAATGAGCTGGCGAAAAGTCAGCGCTAATACGATATTACTCATACGTCATGTTGCCGAGACCATTTAACGCAATTGCTGTGTGTGCGCCAAAGAAAAATTGAATTAAGTCGCTGTGCCTTTCAGTATTTGCCTTACCCCTCCCCGAGGGTAGGTGCATCAAATATTTATAACATTCACGGCTTCAGCGCAAACTGCTTTCGTTGTTTGTGTTTTGGTTTCTGTTGCTCTTCTCCATTCCATGCTTTTTTTTTTTTTTTATTTTCTCATTTTTGCTGTTGTGTGGCATGCGAGTTAGTTCCTCAGGCTGTTTTTCTTTACAAAAAGTATTTGGCACTTGCCGTAGCAGACGCAGCTTCTCCTGCTGCTGCTGCTGCTGTTGCTGCTGCTGCTGCTGATGTTTCAGCTGCCACCGTTACCCTTAACTCAATTAGCAATGCAACTGACACACTAATTAACTCAGATGCGAGATGAAAAGCTGCACAACTTTTAGCCAGATGCCACACCTCTGCTCTTGCCATAGTTACGAGCAGCAAACTTGCTGTTGCTCCTGTTGTTGTTGATGCGCCTGCTGCTGCTGCTGCTGCTGCGACTCAGTGTAGCTCCCCAGCCCTGCCCAAATATTGGCAAGCGTATGTTTGCCCAAGTGCAAAATTGTGCCATTACGCAACTGCAGAGCGCCGCTTTACTGTCAACATTCAGCTCACATTTTTGGATACATGCATTTTGCACATGCCGTAACTTATGTCAGCACATTTCGGGCTAAGCTCAAGTTTTGTAGCTGCGCCTTGATGCAAATTAAGTTACAAACTAAATGCATCCAACTGGGACAGGATTGATAAGGTATATTAACTAGTATACAATTCAATTTTAAAATGATGCAAGCTTTTTATTTAATTTAATTTCATTTATTAGTTAATTCATTTATTTTATAATTAATTAATTTGTATTGATATATTTTAGCTTTTTGCTGCTTTCTCATTCAATTTTCAACAAATAAAAATAGCATAAAAATTGTAAATATTTATTGTTATATTATTTAAAAATATTAAATATTTATATTTAAAAATATTAAATATTTATATTTAAAAATATTAAATATTTATATTTAAAAATATTAAATATTTATATTTAAAAATATTAAATATTTATAAATAAAATTCACATAGCTTACAATTCATAAACTTGAATAACCCTTAATATACACACATAAATATAAAAGAGATACTACACTTACCATTTCCATATTAATAATTCAATAAGCTAAATTGTTTTTCTGCTCTGTCCCGGGTTTAGTAATAAAAGATTTTGCACTGCGCAGCTCGAAGAGCATACATTTTTAATTACATTCGAAGCTTATGATAAAATCAATAAACTTTGGCTTTAGTGCTTTTAGATCTTTGACTTGAAACGAATGATTTATTAGAACTAGAATTTTATATTGTTTTTATTTAAGTGTGGTCTTTAATTGTGGAGAACTAAAATGCAATGAAAGTCCATTTGCATTCTTATTTATTTGTGCTGCAGCCAATAAACATGCACAAACACAGAAACACACTCTCAGAATCTTAATGTATTTTTATGTAAATACCATAACGCATACGCCGCGTGTGACATGTGCGCTGATTGCATTTTGCTCTCTATCTATATCTTTCTCTCTCTCTCTCTCTCTCTCTCTCTCTGTGCGTGTGCTGGTGTATGTAGATGTGCCCTTCGTCACTTACAATGTGCTACAATTTCAGCGCTGGCCAGGTGGCCATTCCAATTTATTTACCTGCCTGCCCATTCATTTTATGCTGCAATGCAAAAAAATAAAAACCAAATTTTTTTCCTGATTTTGGCAGGGAATTTAGTTCACTTGACCAAGCAAAGCCCCTTTTTTATGCGAACGCAAGCAATAGCCCAGCACGTCGGACTTATTGCGCGTTCCCTTCAAATTTGATGTGCGCGGCAGATTAGTATAACCGTTTCTACCGCGCGCTTTTAGGGTAAAGATTTTTCAATGGAATGTTTTTTGTTTCATTTCGCTTTCCCATTTTGTTTTCCATTTTATTTTCCATTTTTTTGCGCGAGCTGATTGTAAACAACATCACTTGGTTGACCAAATCCGCAGACTAAATAACAAACGTACAAAAGCACGAGGGAACAGGTCCAAAAACCGAAAAGGCATTTCCATGAAATGTTTGTGCATTTGGTTGGCCAACACACACTCACACACACACACGCACACGTTAGTGATGTTGATCCTAACTAACTCACACAGCTGCGGTAATTTAAATTTTAAGCAGCCCATGAATATTTAAATGCATAAAATGAAAAAGCACAAATGTAAATACATATGTGTGCACACACACACACACACATAATATAATACCAGTCGCTCTATCTCTCTCTCTCTCTCTCTATCTTTCAGAGTGTGTGCACAGTGCATGCTGTAAGCATATGCAAAGTGCAGACAGACAGTTGGCGCTAAGTATGCGCTCTCAGCTCTTCTACTATGTATGCTCACAGTCGCGATGGCCGCAGAATACGCCATTCCTTGGCCTTGGCAACATTGCGATGCAGGAATGTGTCTGTGTGTGCGTGTGTTAGCTGAGGTAAGTAACACAAGCAGCCACAAAGGATGTGCGGTGAGCTATGTGCGGCATATGCTGGCAGCCTTAAACAATGCAAATTCTCATCAAATTCCAAATTTCACATTTATCCTGCTTGAAAGATTGATTATAGTTTAGTTAAATCGGCAGGATTATAATTTTATTTAATTTCTAGTGAAAAAAAAAAAAAAACAAATTACCAAACTATTTTAGTTAATTAGCCTGCTATAATTGCTTCCTTATATATATTTCTTGTTTTGTATAAATTATTCTGTATAAATCATAGTTATCCAGATTTACGAAAAAGCAGTTGATCAGATGAGACCACATAAGAGTATAAACTCCAAGTTTAGAGCAAATTGGTTTGAATTGCTGTGCATAGATACATGGATGGACGAAAAGACAGACACACCACAAAGCGGACATTGTACAAAACTCATTTCACTTTATGGGCGAGCACTAAAATTAAACCATTTATTGCCAGTCGACTACAAACTGTGGCTAATAGACTAATAAAACAAGGGCGAAGCCTTAAAGTTTAATCAAAGATAATTTCCATTGACGCTAATAATTGATGCGATAGTTTTTGATCGATGAGTAATGTAGACTGAGTTAATTACAGTGCACAATTTTAGTTTATATATCGGATAATCCCTTAAAAACCGTTAAAGAACACTTTTCGTTGCGCGGTTTACTTTGTGCTTAAGTGCTTGGCATAAATAGTTTGTCGTAAAATAGCAATAGTAAGTGGGAAAGCATGTAGGGTGTCAATTCGGCTTGGTTTCATTGTCGGTTTCATTGCTGTGTTGTGATAAGCGCCTTACGGTTACGGGAATGCCAGCTATAATATGTAAAAGTTAAATTTTAAATTAAATATTTATGCACACACTCGAAAGCGAAAGAGTTGAAGAAGAGAAAATTATAATTCATTTAATTCGCCGCAAATGTTGGCCATGAAGGCCTGCGCTGACAGATATGCTACACATTCGAGCAAGACGTGGCAAAGAGAGCTCAACTTGGGGAATACCCTAGAGTTTTGTTAAACACAAATTGTTTTAGCTGATGGCTTTTACTGCCTTTATGAGGTCATAAAATAGAATGAATTGAATTCAATGCTAACCTAATTATTTTGTGGCAATTAATAGCACATATCTCGTTGATAGACCCGAGCAGAGTGACTGTAAAGGGAAATTAGCAAATACTTTTGTTTAGTTAAGTGCTTATCACAAGCCATACTGGGCTGAAGCCTTCTCATTCATTAATTCAACTATGCACTAACTAGCTACTTTATGGGGCCTGGCTCTTATCAATGGGCGACACGCCGCATGCGAACTTCAAGTTAATTATGCAAGTGATTATTAAGTTGATTAAATGTGTGTGTGTGTGTGTGTTTCTAGTGGGTGACAGAACTTGCAACATCCTTTTCCACTTAAATATGTAAATAGTTGCCGGGCGAAGCAGTTGCTCCTCGTCGATATTGTAAGGGAAAAGTTTTCCGAGTCCGTGAAAATGCAATTAAAGTTGAAATTGCATCGCCTTCGCCATATTGTGTCGGAATCTACATAATGCATGAGAGAGAATCTATTGCGGAACAATATCAAACTCAAAGCTCGATTGATTGAGTTGCAAGATGTTGTCATGCTTGCCATTTTATACTTTGAATATGCTATGCAAATTCCTGAATACCGAAAGCCTGATGGGCGGAAGTGGCTGAATTTTAAGACTGCCGGAATTTGAATATTGATGGCCTGACAGCCGAATGTTATTGAAGTCAGTGATTCAAAGTCAGCCCCAAAGTCAAATTCAATGTCAAACCAATCAGCTCATAACTGTGGCAATCAACTCTGGCATATGGCTTCGCCGGTTTCGCAAGCACTTGGCCACCTTTTATGGGGCCAAGTCCATTAGCTGTCACTTAGCGTAAAACAAATCATAAATAAAATGTGCTCTTGGTCATGACAAGCAATCGGGCAGCAACTCGACCTAATTATGCTGTCATAAAAAGGAGCTCAACATGATTTTCCTAAGCCCAAATTGAGGAGTCTGAGCCCCGGCATTCATTGTTAATTGTTCAACAGCCGCGATTAATATCAGTGTCAGACTGACAGCAAAATCTTAAGAGATATATATATACATACACGTATCTCTCGGCGTCTATAGACTTGCTCTCGTTTATGGTCTATTTATGGGCAACGACGTTGCCTCATTATTCATAAAAATGCTTGACCAAATACGCACGAACATTCCCCAAGGAATTGCTATTCCAAACAGTTTCTCTATGTACGTGCGTGTGTGTGTGAGTGTGCGGGCGTGTATTCGTGAGTATAAATCAGCGATATATGGGTGTGGCCTCCGTTTACCCAACTAAACGGCCATAAGGGTGTCGCTGCCCAATTTCACAGCTGTGCGTGCTTCTCTCGGTTCACATCTGACAGAATCACGTAAAGAGGTTCGTTAAAGAAGTTATCAATATGTTATGCGAGTTGAGTTGAGAGACACGTTGATGTGCGTGTTTTCCATAAAGTTGTAATATATGCGTATTATTATATGTAAATTGTAGCTAAAAACAATATTTGTCAAAAAGCTAGTAATCAAAATTCTTCTTTTTTTTTCCCTTTGGCATACATTATGCAAATAAAAAAATATGCATTAAGTTACATTTGTTTATGCTGGAGAAATTTTCTTTGAAATGTAACAGAAATAAGTATAAATAAATATAGGTATATCTATACCGAGCGAAGTTTATATAGTTGGCTTGAAAAAGTATACATATAGGAATCTTTTATAGTGTAAGGCCAAGAATCAAACCATACTTATAATATATTTCTTTTTATTTCATAAAAGTCAATTTTAGTTTATTTATAGCACAAGACGAATCGCTAAGTCTCTGACCTGGTACGGCTGCCCTTATATGCATATGTATATCATCAATAAAAATACTATATATTCACTCTAAAGAATCAAACACTTTGAATGCTTCTTTTTGCCTGATTGTAGCTGCTTTGGCTACTGCCTGACTGATTTTATTAGCTGGCAATGGAATGTCTGCTGCTCCAGCCACTCATATTTTATGCACAGCTCATATATTATATATATATAAACATATACATATATATATGTATATGATGTCTCGATGTTGGACACTGCTATCGCTCGCCTGCTTGGCTAGCGAATTTACATTTTTTCCTGGCATTCCCTTTGGTTATTTTTATTGCCGTGAGCACATTTTGGGTTTATTTGTGCTACTTGGCACTAGCCGCTGCCACTCGCCGTTGATATTTTATTTTACAACTTTGTTTTCATACAATTTCTCAACTGCTGTCACACAATTTTCTGTGTTTGTTGGGGTCAATAACCTAGGTTAAGAACAGAGAGAGCAAGAATCAGAGGATGACGTCCTCAACTCATCTGCTATACCAACTAATGCCGCTTGGTTCTCAATATTTGCTTGATTTTGCTCAATAAAAATTGTATTTTACGAGTCGATTGGAGCTGCTGGCTAATTAATTAATTAAGTCGCAAATTGTGCATCTCTGCTTATATATTGTATATACAATATATATATAGATTGTTTGAGCTTTGGCATGTTTATCTTGATCTTTAATTTTAATTAGTGCCTTGGGGCAGCAGCTGGCTTTCCTGTTTTCAATTAATTAAGCATCTGATGCTACTCTGACAATGCAACGAGCCCTTGGCCTTGCCCACTGCTGCGGCTGCTGCTGCTGGTGCTGCAGTTGGTCACGAGCTTAGTCTTTGCCACCTAATTAAATTTCAAATGCAGCAGCGTAACAATATAATAGCCGTCTGTGTTTCACTACCCAACAGTCAACATTTGCGACCATGCACACACACACACAGACACACACACACAAGTGTTTAGTGGGCCACAGGATACAAAGCTGGGCATTAATCATAATAATGTCGCCACTAATTGCATTGCGTATACGCACACGTGTACTATGACTTGGCTACAAGCAGCGTCAGCTGCGCTGTCCCCGTTGTCCGCTTTCTGTCTTAATAATTAGACCATAATTCGGAGTTAGGTGGGCCGTCCATCGGAGACCCATTGCAACGGCTGTGCATGGCATGCGCATATTTAACATAATACGGGCAGCCTTGGCTGCCGTGTAGCCAGCCGAGATAATAACCGGGCTTAGTATCCTGCAATCACGGTCAGTAAATGCGGAAGGTGGGCATTTCTCTCTCTATATATATATTATTACATGAAAATGCTTTAAGAACGAAACGCTTGATAGTTTATGAAATTTATTTTATAATAAAAAAGTTTCTGCAACTATCTCTTCAATTTAAATTCAATTTAAATTTATTGAAGATAAATATTGTTTTTATGATCATTTTATTTCTCTTATGTAAGCTTTTAATTTGCTGAGCTAAAGCTGCCAGCTTTCATTAAATAATGATTCAGTTATTATCATGATCCGAGTATAATATTTTTTCAGCATTTCAACTGCTTTCAAAAAGCCAGTTAAACCTGTACAAACTTTTAATAAATACACTCAAAATCTTTTGCACACAATTTTTACTTGCAATTTCCATTTCAATTCCAATTTTCATTGGGCAGACTTTTCACGATTGTAAATGTGGACGGGTGTTAAGAAATGAATTCAAATTCATGCAAATTAAATGCTGACATTGCGATGCTGCGAATCATTAAAACTATCGGGCTTTTAATCGGGAAATAAACGTTTACTTACCGCCCACATAGATGTCAACGTGCATCCAATTCAACTTGCTGGCAATGCTCCGCACAGCCAAGGAAATGGCCTCAAATGATGGCAGAAAATTGCTCGAGATCTGTAAGGAAAGATATGAAATTGTTAAAAAAAAGAAAGAAATAAACGCTTTTGCATTACCTAGCCTAGAAAAGAAATATATATGTATATATATACTCTTTGTCAGTAACAAGTTTTCTCATTCTCCTCTATCAATCTGCTTATCTTACACTAGAATTAATTTCTCTTTAGCTTTTGCCTGGTTTAGTGACAATGAAATGAGCCAATTGGCTAACGTTTAATAGCTGGACAGAAAGTATGCTTATTTAATTGAAAAATGAAAAACCAAACTCAAATTTAAGATTTATTGATTAAACATTTAGCCCGCTGCCATATGGTAAAAATAAATATTATTTCTATATTCTTAGCCAACTTAATTGGTTAACCTTAAACCGCTGCCATTAGGTATAAATAAATATTATTTCTATATTATTAGCCAACTTAATCAGCTAACCTTTGCCTGCTTTAAGTGATGTTTGATCAGAGTTATTTACGAGCCTTGTCAGACAGACAAATTGTTCACATTACTATAGACAATTCAATCAGGTTTAATCAAACCATTAAACCGAATGTGTATTTATGAATGCGTGTGTGTGTGTGTGCGTGTGTTTGTATACTTGAAGCATACAAGAGACACAACAAAGTTCAATCAATAATGAACCCTCACACCCGAAAATATCATCGCAGTCAGGCATAAAAAGGTCCCCGTCTATTGCCATTGAATGGAAGGGAACAAAATATTCGATTTTGTATTGGCCGTGATGAGGGCTGAGGGTAGTAGCAGTTGGCCAAGGGCCTGCACGTAGCTTAAAGTTGTTTGGTACCTTTTTGACCTTTTTTGTGAGTTGTTGTTGTATTTTGTATTTTTGGCTGTTTCTCACATTTTGCTTGGAGTTGGATTTGAGTTTGCGCCCTGGACAACTGGCCGAGCTGCCTGTGCTGGTTGGCTTGGCTACTCGACTGGCTAAATGGTCCCCTATGTTGGCTTCTCCACGTTCTCCTTATTTCTTTTTTTTTTTTTTTTTTTTGGCTGTTTGCCGATGAAATAAATTGAAAAACGTTGAATTGTGAAACACAAAATTTTCTACAAAATTGAATTTTAAACTCGGCACAGGGAACAACGGAAGCAATCAACTGAGCCAGCAATGGGGACTGGCTGATCTGATTAGGCAATGATTTGCCATTTTATTTTTCGCATTTTTTTTCACATTTTTTCACATTTTTTGTTTATTTTTATTATTATATTTTGGCACATAAACATAAAGCACAACAATGAATACGATTACTCTTCCTTACTGTACAACTGTGCGTATACTTGACTGAATTGAGCAACAATTTTATATCATGTGGGTTATATAGATAACTAGCATAGGTATTATACTAAATTTTAAATATTATTTCGGTTCACTAGTTTGTAAAATATCACTGCCCAATGCGGAAAAATATTGCAATTATATTTTTTTAAATATTTATAAATATTTCGCTTGGCTTTTTTATGCAACTTTTTCATCGTTTAAGTTTCGACTTGTAGTTGAAAAGAAAAGTACAATTGGCAACTTGAACTGCTTCAGCTTAAAAGTGTCTTATAACTTTGGTTATTATAACTTTTAATTTATTTGCTTATTTTTCTGTTTTGTATATCTTATTGCTTAAGCTAAAGTTGTATAAGTTTAATTAGCAATTCCTGAAACTGAGCTGCGGGGCCAGCATAAGTTTTAAGTAAATTTTAAGGCAAATTTCATATCGAATTTTGCTGTTGTACTTTTTTTATAGCTTGATACGTGCAATAAATAAATAGAATTTGAGCACTCGCAGCTCACCCTAGCTATCATCAATATGCAGCACAGCTTGAATGGCTTGTGCGAGAGCTCAATAAAAAAATGGTCTGCAAATTGTGGCAACAGCTGCAAGGCTTGGCATCAAAGTGCATTTCGGATGTCTATTGACACAACGTGACCAGGCATGGCAACTTGGCTATTTACTTGCTCAGTGTGAGCACTTTGCTGGCAGCTAAGTGCACTTGAGCCGTTGGGGCATCTAGGGGATGTACTTTGGCCTTATTGTTTGCAGCTCGTGTCCGGCTGGCACCTTGTTTTATTGCTGGATAAATTGTTAAGCATTCGATCAATTTAATTAATTGCCACACAAAAGAACAAGCCAAATCAAATTCATGCTAAGCAATCAAATTTTTTTTTTCCTTTTGCAGATATTTTTCTTTTTTTTTTTGTGTACAGAAAATGAATTTCCGCAGTCGTTGCTTTTCTTCCTGGCTGTTACAGGTGAATGGGCCCATTAGGCGGTGCTAAGCGGCCAAAATCCCATGCAAAGGACCAGCACTGAGCGCAGAATCAACATTAATCACAGCTCAGCAAATATTTGACATTTGTATGCTTCCCAAGATTGTTGGCCCTCGCCTTAGCCTGGTTTTCACTTGCCCTTGCCCTTGTCCTTGTCCTGCTGCCAGCCTTGGCTCATCCCTATTCTTAAGCAACATTTTGTTCATGTCCTCCATTTGGGGCGTGTCCTCACTGCACAGCCAAGCAATGCTCATAATTTAGTTAGGGACCTTAACATATTTGCACGAATGTGATTGAATCCCTTGAGCCAAACATTCTAAACTTTGCAAACATATCTTCTTTAACTGCTTCAAACATCTCCCTTAGCATTCACTGAATTCGATTTGCAAGCACAATCAACTTAATTTTGGCATTATTGATTTAATTACGAAGCTATAAATTGAATTCCGCTTGTGGTTCATTATTCAATTAATATATCTGCTATAAATATTTAATTGTCAAAGCAGTCGATTAAGTTAATTAACAGATAAACATGACTAATCAAATTAAGTTGGCTTAAAGTATCAACAAATAATATTTTAATACGTTTTACTATCACAATTTACTTGAGCTTAATACAAACTGACATGGGAGAACATGTTAAGCGTCTGCTAGACAGTTGAATACAAAAAGAATATTTGTGAATTATCGAGTTTGCGAATAAGCCTGTTTAATGGCTAAAATTTTAAATGCATTAAATATATTGAGCTAAAGTTAAATCATTGAATTCAATGCGAAAATAAATGGTCGTGGCAATTGTTTTTATTAATGTTTTACACTTTTTTTCAACATTTCATAAATAATATTTCATCTATAATCAAATATATACAATGTAAATAATTGAATATAGATGAATCCCATACAAAAAATTGATAAAATATGCATACAATTTTTTTGCTTATGAATTTTAAAGCAGAGTTTGCCTTTAAATATTATTTTAAGTATCATTTTAAATTCTTAGTTATTAACACTAAAAAAAGTGTATGTGCCTTGAATGGCATTGTTTGATTAAGAGCTGACGCACTTAACTTTGATATTGAAATGCTTTATATCTCTGGTATTTTCTGGCAGGTTCAATAACAAGCAGCTGTCGCTTTCAGATAAAAATTAATGCGCGCACTCTTTTTATGCAGTCATCATTATCAATATAGGACAATAAAAGGCAAAACTTGTGCCCGACACTTAATTTGCTGTCATTTAACTGAAAATAAATGGCCAAAACATGTGTCTGCAGCAGCAGCAGCAGCAGGAGCAGCAGCAGCCACTGCCTCACATTAAACAATAGAATGAGGGAGAGAGAGAGAGAGAGAGAGAGAGAGAGAGAGAGAGAGAGAGAGAGAGAGAGAGAGAGAGAGAGAGAGAGTAAGAGAAGGCGTTGGCATAGGCTGTTGCGGGGCCACACACAAATACGGTTAACATTCGGCCCCGTTTAGTCAGCTCTTTTTTTCGATTTGCTTGGGCAGAAATGCAGAATAAGAGAAATAACTATGTTTATTGTGTGGCAAAGTGGCAGCAAACACTGAGGTGCTATAAAGTTACACAGCAGAGCTGGCTGCCGGCTGGTTGTCTGACCAAATGACTGTCAGATTGAATCACACCCGCACACCCACACACACACACATGCAAATCACATAGAATGCGCACGTGCTGCTATTTCCAAATGGTTTTCACTTTCGCTTAAGCACTTGGTAAATTACTGTTTTCCGCTTTGGCTTGACTTAAATTGAAAACGCTTTGACTGGCGAAATGTTTGTTTGATGTGAGTTTCAGTGTTTCAGTGTTTGCCAAATGTTTTTCTAATGCCAGTCCACTAATAATACTCATTTACGATTTATGCACACATCAAGCAACATATCCGTCCAGTCCAATATTATCTGCAACATTTTAGCAAGAGGCGATGTCCGGACTGCTGTAAGCTGATATTGTATGACGAGTAAAATATATTTAAGTTGTCGTCTGAGTTGTTTACTTTGCTCGGCTATTGTATAGCACTGTGTGCTCTCTGGCTTTTCGTAGACTATCTGTTTCATGCCCAAAAAATACTGTGTAAATATTTGCGCATTGCGCTCACGTTGTTATTTCCTAGGAAATTATTATAAAGGCACTCAATGTCATTAAGGTCTTACCTTAAATGGGCCATAATTATGTTCTTATACGCAATTTCAAACAAAAATGGTTTAAGTGTTTAAGGATTCATGTGCAGCCTCACCTTTTATTTACTATTTAACATGCATTTTGAGTGGCTATAAATCTATTAAGGATCTTCATTCTCTTTGCATGTATGTATGTATGACTATATGATAGTATAACTGTATTTTTAAATTGTAAAAAATTGTATAAAGAAATGCAAATATTTATTGTTTGGGTTTAGATTTTTATGCAGTATACTAGGATCACTAATATTTATGCTTTTATATTGTAGATCTTCTCTCTAATTAAGTCAAAAATTGTTTTATCTAGCATTTATATAATTAAATTCTTAAAAAAAAATCAGAAAAATTTAAGATCATTCCACACAAACGCTAACCTGCATTGGACTAGTTGGCTTATTAAGTTTTCACCCTTATTTTGTCGAGCTCCTTTTAAATAATTGAGGAACATTTAAGTGAATGTCCATTTGGGCGGCTCATTTATTAACATGGCAAAAAGGTCAAAAAAAAGGGCTTCAAAAAGGATCATTGAATTTATGATTATTATTGTGAGCGCTGCAGAGAATATTCGTGCATTCCCAGAGGTCTTGTTGATAAGTCCGGCTAATTGGATGGGTTTTCCTCGAACTAGCTGGTTTCTGGGATAGCTGACACTGAAAACCCGTTGGCTGGAAATGTGAAAAATGTTTTACGTCAATATAAAATTCTAGTAAAGCGGGCTCGTTTTTATTCTCGCTAATTGCAATTCTAGACAGCTTGACATTTGGCTACAACCACACGCAGCTGTCAGAGGAGTCAGCTTGTAAAGCTAACATGAGGCAAAAGGAGGTTAAGTCAGCTGCCAACTGCGCGCCTTGGCTTACGATTTCAAAGGCACTGTGCTGCGCCAGATGCGAAATCTTATATAACTGATTGCTTGCTCGGCTTATTATTGCCGGAAGGCTTGCCCGGAATTCAAGGTGTCACTGTCCTGGCCTTCGTAGTGGTTAGCTTTTAGGTGTGAGCTCGAATCTGTCTATTTCTACGAAATAATATAATACTCAATGCTAAAACAACTTGTAATCACTTTATTAATTATACTCCATTTCCATTTGATTAATTAATATTAATCTTATATTTTTAAAATATTAAAAATGCATAAATTATAAATTAATGATATTTTGAAAAATTTAAGAATAATAATAATAATAATAATGAAAAATTGAAATAAAAATAAATTATATAAAAAATAAAAATAAAAATAATAGTAATGTTGAATAATAATAAACAAATCAGTAATAATAAACTTGATTCTGTTTTAATATGCAATTAATAAAAAAAATATCTAGTTAGAAAACGTAAAACGTAAATTAAATAACCTTTAGTATTGAAAAACTTCAGGTCATTTCATGTGAATAAAGTGGGAGGAGCAGCTCAGAATTCCTAATACTCTTGAAGATATCTCACTGATACCAACTAACTAGTTGGCTATTAAGCTTTTGCTGTATACTAACTGCAGATATCTGTTCGTTGTCTAATTGTTTGATGACACTGTTAATGGGTCATTTGAATTGGGTTGGCCGCAACGAGGTGTGAGCATGTCATGGCTTATGCAGACTCTTGAGGCAGCTGTTAAACACTTTCAGTTTGCCAAACACATGCTATGCACATAAATGTGTGTCAACCGGGCTATTGCAGGCGGCGCATTAAATATGCATGCCACCCACCCACAAAGAGAGCTCCGTTTGGCTAACAAGCTGCCGACTTATTTACACCTGCATACATACATACATATCTACCTCTTCTCACTTGCCACTCAGTCTGTGGATGACTTTTGATGTGCCTGTGTGTGTGTGGGTGAGTGAGTGTCAGTGTCAGTGCGAGTGTTTGTGTGCCGATTTGTGGTCCTGAATTGGTTTTCGATGCGTGTCACGCAAATTAAGAACAATTTCATTTTCATTCGGATCGACTCACGTGATTGGCATATTTGATTAGACCTTGGTTAAAGGGACCGATAAGTCAATTGCAGGGCAAACCGAACAAAAACCGAAACCAATTTAATTCCATGAAATTAAACATTCGTTTGTTTTTTCTTGTTTCCCACAGGATATGCCTGTCGTCTCGCTCCAAACACGAGAAAAATAAGTAAAATATTACGTATACGCACGGTTGCCGCTGTGTCCGTCAGAGCTGCCTTAAATATTCTCACATCTCCGTCTCATGTGCCATATATCAAAATTAATGCTGCCAAAATGACTTTTAAATTACTGGAACAACAATTTGCACTTAAAATACACTTAAGTGCATTTGTCAACGAAAACCAGTTTGAATTACCAAACGCTAATTAAAGCAACTAGCTAATTGTTAGTTAACAACCTCATTTAAACATTTTATTGAAAATTGTAGATATTTAATTATTGAATATTTATTAACGTACTTTCATCTATTAGTGAGTGGAAATTATTTTATTCGTTAGAATTTGTAATAAATAATTAAATTATTATTAATGTGCAAGCAGCGTATTGCATTACAACTGTTTATTTGAATATATTATTTATATACGTAATTAACATTTGTAATTTAATAAAATGTATTTATAATTGTGCATTCATTTAATTCAGTTTGAATGCAATAAATAAATGATTATAATTTTATCCAAGTTTATTCTCGTTCGTTACCAACTTTTCACCGAGTCCCGGCTTGCCCTAATTTGTGTGTTTTCGCTGTCACACATAATTTAAATAAAGCCCATTGAAACTTTGTGAACTGTCACAGCAGGTACTTTTAAATTATTTGTTTCAAAATTTTAGTTGTAACTGTTATTATTGTCTATTTTAGTTAGGGTCATTTTAAATTGTGTACCACTCCCTCTTCATATTGAGTAACTCACTAGCATTTTATTTATTTTTAATTTATTTTTATTTATTTATTTTTTTTTTTAACTAATAATCCACTGGTCTGAGTCAATTGCCTTTCATAATGTAGATAAATTACTGAAAATAATGATTAGCTGGATATTTCGACTGTAGAGCCTTTTACAAGCAAATACCATTTTAAAAATTCGCCTTAAATCTGGAGTCAATAAACACATGTGAAAGAAGAGCTTGCAAGCTAGCGAGGCTTAACGGGATTTTGTACTCTCCATCTACGTGTGTGTGTACAAATTGTTGAAAACAATATTAAAGTCGCCCTGGCTAGCTGCGGTAAACGTTTACCCCTTGGGTCATGGGCGTGACGGTTGGGGGGTGCAATGACCCAAGAACTTATCGTAGCGTCATAATAAACAAGCCAATTTCAGCGTTGAGCTGCTGCTGGCAAAACAAAGCTCCATTTGCTGTACCATTCCATTTATTGGAAAGCATTGCGTATACGTAATGTGTTTTTCTTTCTTTCTGGCGCTTGACGCGACAAAGCAAAGGAGATGGCGAACCCAAGGGTGGGCGAACGATAATATGCGATATTGTGGCATTCAAGCAGCTGCGTTGCAAGTGTACTTATTGCACACACATTCCCACACACACGCGGCATAACGACAAAGGACATTGCTCGCACGAGTGCACTTAATTGTGTTTGTGTCTGGTGCGTCACGGCTACCATCAACTGCTCAAGTAGCCCCATCGAATCCGAAGTGAAAGCAAAAGTTTAAGAAGATTAAGAATATTGATAAAGATCGATGCTGCTAATGCGCCAGTCCTTCAGGACTATCAAAGAAAAATCTAATATGACAGCAAATTTCTATAAGCTTAATATATGAGATTAATTTTTGTATAGCTATAAAAAGCATTTATTTTGACATATACAAAAAAGAAACAAAAATTGAATTCCCTTCTATGCCAGTGAATAGTGAAGTTAATAGTTAATTAAATAATGTGAACAAAGCTTGGCTATAATAATTTAGTAATGCTACTGGAAGAGGAAATAATTTAAAATATATGTTAATTAATAACTATTTGACTTACGCTTTAAATTATGTTAATTGAAATTAAAATGTATTGTGAAATTCTTTTAGCATGTTTGCCAGAGACAGAGATAGATAAATTTAGAGAGAAAGACGGAATGAGATTTCAATTGTATTCACAATTTTTTGATTTCACATTTTTTCATTCATTCATATCAAATATAAAGTGAAAAATAATAGCAGCAAAAAACAACTAATTAAAAATACTTGACGACTCATCTAACATTTCAAGCATATTGTGAGCGCCAGCTGCAACAGTGATTAAATTAAGTTTCAGTAGTATCCTAGTGCTACTTTTAATCTAATTGAAACACATTCCACTCTCCACGGCGGCCAACGCTGGCTTATGCAACAACACATGGGCGCTGGTATTTCATAGCGAAGCAATTTTCATTAAAATGCCATGGGCAGCCTGATGTTGTTTTGGGCTATGTCTGCGGCAATAAATCGAGATTGGAGCCCGGTGGCTGCCTGCCTGCCTGCCAGCCACCTGACATTGGCCAAAAATAAGGCAGGCAACGATATTTGAATGCGTGCGAGCAACGTGAAATCGAATTACAAAATGCCAGCGCAAAAGACTGTTGCAATTAAAAACCAGTCGCTGGGTACCGGCAAGTGGGAAGGGAGGGCGCGCCCAGGCGCGTAAACAGCAATCAATCAGGATGAAACTGAAACGAGACTAAGCAAAAACAACAACAACAACAACAGACTCAACTCAGCAAGCGACAAGCGAGGCGACTGTAAGCTGCTCTCAATACATATGAAGATAGCGCCGGGCTGATTATCCAAGATTTAATATATGATATGATAGAAGGCAAAACCAATTCCATATATGTAAGGCCTTGTATAGATACGGTATTTCATATATCATTCTTAAGCCAAATCTTATATAAATTGAAAATATGCTACATGCATAGTGTAGTAGGCACATCAAATATTGCATCATTCATTATGTAACATTGTTTAATATTTATGGTTTATTTATTTTGAGGCCCGCATGGCAGTAACAAATGTGTGTTTGCCCATGCAAAATGAAAAACCACGCAATATGCAGGAGATGAGCAAGGTAAAAGCATTGCGCATAATTGAATTTCATTTTTCCAGCTAAAAATAAAATTTACATGAGGCCCGAGGCTTAGCTTATTAAAGCCACACTTGATTAAATACAAAGTGTAATTAACTTTGAGAATGAAATTAATGAAATTAACGAAAAAACATAAAAGCTGCTAAATATATAATAATATATAAATCATATTATACTGGATTTATTTTGTAGTTTGTTGTGATGTTCTATTGCAGTTGCACAGCTCACTAAGCATTGACAGCCGTTGAATGGCATCATTATTATCAGAGGGAGAGAGAGAGAGAGAGAGAGAGAGAGCTCACAGTTTCCGATGCGATTGTCACTTGTCAAACTGATTGAGTGAAGGCGAAATGCCGGCTCTGACCGGCTCAGATGAGCGATTCCCACATACATGGCCACACTTTATGCCAATGCATCTATCTACTCCCTGGCTGACTGGCCTACAATCTGACTAACTGACTGATTGACTGATTGACTGACGGACTGACTGACAGACTAACAGACTGACGGACTGAGTGAAGGACGCATAGCATTGCTGCTGTTGATGTTACTTGGCTCTTGGGTGCATTCAAACGTATTCAAATGTGCATTCGGAAATGACAATCTTATTGTGATTCGACTTGTCTCTGGGGCTCGCACTGTGCACTGTGAAATGCATTAATCTTCATTAAGTTGTTTGCATGTGCTCAGTGGGATTAAGTGACGATATGCATAGCGCAGTTGCTTGCAGACTGCATTCAGATATTATTTGCTTAAATTCAAATGACGCCCACATACATACACACACATATACATATATCCCATTTGATGGGATCGAATGCATTTTGCCGTATTAAGTAATGCGAGCGCCAACATCGACAACTGTTAACTGGCACGCAGACCATCAAATGTGCGCCCAACTATGTGATACCCTATAAATTCTTTTATTGAGAGGCTCAAACAGAGTCAAAGAAAATTTAAATTTAAATGTATTTCTCTTTTTATTCGAATTAAACCATAGGAATTATTTTATATTTTATTATTTATTAACGACTGATCTACTTTGCAGAATATTTTTCATATTTCAATTATTTTTCATAGCATTATTTGCAGTAGATTATATTATTTATGAATCAACTTTTTTTTCACTGTAATTTTAGTGTGAATTTGCGGAAGTCAAGAAACTCTTCACTTTTAAATATTTGCATATATTTTATGCATTATGCTTAATACTCATTCCATTCATACCCATTCACAGAATTTTGGTGAAGAGCATTAAAAGCCACAAAACTCTTTCCGTTATGTTGCAAATGCAGTAAACTGCATGAAACAAATGAAACACATATGTGGTAAAGTAAAGCTGGAGTTGATGTTAGTTGGCCTGATGCTTCCAATTCAATGAATAGCAAATTAAAACTAAAATGCATTTGATGCGGGTTTCCTATTTTCCCATTTTATTTGTATTTGGCCCACAATTCTGCGTAAATTGAGTGTGAGCTCTGTGTAAATGGGATTATTGTTCTATTTGCTCAGCTGAACAATGGAAAAGTCAAACAGTACAGAGTATTTCAATCAAGCGCAATTATAAATTGTTCAAGTATGCATAAAATACTTGTGAAATTCTTAATTTGTGAAACACAAATGTGAAATATTGATGCACGTTATTACAGTATATGATTTAATTTTACATTATTTTTATGCAAAACATTTTCAGAACAAATGTCGTTATTATGTTAAAATTTATACTAAAAATTATATTTTACAAAAATAAAAATTTTAGTTCCATTTAATCATAGATAGAAGTATGCTTAGTGCCCGATTCAATATACCCGCAGATGATTTCCCCAATAAATCCATGCCGTTCATTATTCTATCCCATAGATAATATAACATTTCATGGCAGTGTAGACTCCAAAAATTAGACATAAATATTATTTTTATTGAAATACATATATATTTCGTATTTATACTACATATCATATGAATCTGACAATTCACTTGTTCAGCTGCATAAAGAAACTGTGAGCTCCAATATATTCTTGTGTTATATAGTATATGCTATTAAATAAATTTGCATATTTGTTCCTCTGTCGAACATATTTCTCAGTCGAGTCCATTGTAGTCTTAACAATTTTCACTTGCAGTTGATGCTTCAATATATAATTTTGAAAAAAAAAGATACACGAAATTCCGATAACACTGGGACACAATGAAGAATGCAAATTGGATGTCTGCAAATTGGTTTTTGCGCCATTTTAGTTACCTATCTACGGCAATGCCTGAGCTGTGCGCAGCTGGCATGCAGGGCGTATGCGCAATGTCGCTTTAAGCGCATGCTGCCCTTAAAGTATTCAAAGCATGCAAAAACATTTGTCGGAGAATTCATTTCCAATCCCAAGGCGAATTCCACATTTTGCGAGCTTTGCAGCCCGCCCATTCGAGCTGAGCGCCAAAATGCAATTTTATTCGTGTCGCTGATTTAGGGCGCGGTCGATGCTCACGGGCCCTGCTGTTTGCTTTTACCGTTGTAGTTGTAGGCGTGCGCCATTGGACACGCGCTGCATAAATATTGGTCCGGGCATAAGAATCACAGTTAATTGCACGCTTTGTTACCTTGTTGCTCAACACTGTTGACTTAATGGACATGTTTCGTATACTCTGCGTGCTCGTTCGCAACTCACACAAAGAGCACATTAGATCTATATGGCATGCTGAATGGACAAAATGTTGATATGTTTTCGTTTCGTGAAAAGCTGAATCTATTACCTAGTCTGCAACATTTTCATTTAATCAGTTCAGTTCAGCTCCCCTTGCTCTTGCTCCACATGCGTTGCATACTTTCGAGCGCCATGTGAACTTGGCTTGCAACATTTAGTGTTAACGACAAGCGTTTTGTATTGCCAATTAAAAAACTCTTCTATTCGCAATATTATTTCGCCAGTCCACCCGCCTGGTCGACCAGACTGTCTCGATGCTTAGACACTGAGCTCGCCGCTCTGCAAAAAAAAAAAAAAAAAAAAAACTCTGCTAGCGCAGTTGTGCTTGTGGCTTAATGTTCGCCCATGTGTGGGCGTTGCATGCACTTAAATAGCTACACAGTCATGAGCTTAGTTTAGTGCAGTTTACTTTTATTTGCCGTTAAACTGATTTATAGTAAGGTCTGCGGCAGATAGAGCAGACTTTTAAAGTCTTATATAATTGAAATATATCCATTAAAGATCTATATAGACGACTTGCACCTGAGCTTTAAAGTAGAAGAAGGCCATGTATTCACTCAACAAAATGTTTTCAATATAAATAAGTTTAATTCCCTTTTTCAAAGATGCTATCATTACATTTTGTGGCAATTCCTAGAAAAAATGAAATATTTAAACGGTGACTTAATTTTTATGCAGAGTAGGCAAAATGTGCAATTCTCGCACAACACACAAAAAGTTCTCTGGCTGAAAATGTGGGCCATTAGGCTTAGGCCAGCTTAAATTCTGCTGAACGTACTAACACAGTTCATTTTTGTTGATTTTCGCCAATGTGCAGAAAATGTGAGCAAACATAATCAAAGACATAAACAGAAAATAGATCAGAATCGAGGAAAAGAATGCTCTCTCTCTCTCTCCTCCTCTCTTTCTCTTTAGTATTCCCTTAGATAGAGTGGTTTCAACTTAATCTCATTATTTTTAGCTTCAACATTATTTTAAAGCTAATAATCTCCAGCTTAGTCATTTTATTAGTTGGCGACAATTTCTAAATAACTCGCACTGTGTTTATGGACTGGCTTACTTTGAAGTGTGTTTGGGGCTGCATTTAATGTGCATTTGCATATTTTTTAATAACTCTGCTGGCTGTCTTACATTCGCTGCTGTGTACAGCATTTCCATAAACTGGACGGAACTCAACAGCTGACGCCAAACGCAGCCCATAAAAAGCAGACAGCTGCCAGGCTAAGCAAGGTTTTTGTTTATGATTGTGCAGCTTTTATGTTAACTCAACAAAAAAGCAAAGGAAAAACGAAAAAGAAGGAGAAAACTCAAAGCCAACAGCGATCAGCAAACGTGTCACCAATCGGCTGTAGGCAACAACAAAGGCAGAGGCAGGGGCAGGGGCAGGTGCAGTGGCAGAGAGGAGGAGGCAGAGGCAGAGACACGTGCTACACCGTGAAGCCATCTGAAATATGTGCATTTCCCGCAGTGGCATACAGCGCTGCATTGGGCTCAGCTGTGCTTTCCTGTCATTCTCTGAACTGAGTGATTTAAATGCACGGGCGACTAACGGCCATTGGCATTCAAAAGAATCTGAAATTATGATGCTTTAACATTGTGAAATATTGTTGCTCGATGCGATGGGAGCACATTGCAGATCCATTAACATCTCCGTCCACATGCCCATCCACATCCACGTCTCCATCACCACATCTGCATGTCCGAGTTCATTTCCATTTCCATACGCAGACCCATTTATCTCAGCTTGACTGTCTCATTGGGTGATTTGCATGGAAATGATATGCAATTCAGCTTTTGCCATTGCCAGGGTCTTTTGTCTGTCTGCTTTGTTTGGCTTGGCTCTCCCAGATGCTATTTATCTGGCAACTTTTTGGCTTTTGTCTAAGCTGCAACGCTCGGTTGCATTTCTCTGTGCACGTTCACTCAGCTCATTTAAAATCCATTGCTCAGATTAAGCACTGTCGTACTTGTCAGAAGCTCTGTCCTAATTTGTCATCGCATTTCGCAAACTTTAATTTTTCATTAATAATTTTCCAGACATTTCAGCAACTTTGCAATCTCTTGGCAGTCAATCTTTCAAACTTGCGCTCATTAAGCATAAAGTAAGCAAGAGGCTAAAGCTAAGCAGA
This sequence comes from Drosophila navojoa, assembly GCF_054131105.1. NCBI lineage: Eukaryota > Metazoa > Arthropoda > Insecta > Diptera > Drosophilidae > Drosophila > Drosophila navojoa. Next base: position 13,564,611 of record NC_142890.1, read on the forward strand.
TACTCTACAGCTATCGGGGCTTGCCCTTAAGTGTTAAATATATACAGAAATCGAAATTCAGATAATGCATACATACTAGCATATATGATTTTTTGACTCTATGTCCGTTGGTAACTATGAAATGCTTCGAAATTGCGTACTACAATTTACGAACTATGTCATGCACTTTAAATGAAGTGCAAATAGTAGTAGTTGAAAAAGAAAACAACAACGGCAAGGGCAACGGCAACGGCAAATTCTCTTAGAGCTGCTACAAAAACTAATTCCGACTTTTATCAAGTATTTTGCTGCAACATATTTGGGGTTAGACTCCCACTTGTTCTGGCCACTTAGTAGCTGCCTCAACTTTAGTCTCTTTGCTATTTCCATTATGTATTCAGCTGCGCCCGGGGCCGCCTTTCAGTTTCAACTTCACCGAGCTGCTGCTTCTGAAGGACCTGCTCAGAAAAATGTAAAACTTCAGCATCCAAATGCCTGATGGTTAGTTGGTTAAGCATTTGCGTTCAGGTTGATTTTGGCTGCAGCTATGAGTGCAATCTCCGGTAAATGAACGCACGCCTCCAATGCGCTCAGCTGGAAGCTCAAATTGTTGTTCACTCACTTACGGGGAATTGTGAGCATTTGGAATGAATTAACCTCGAATTCCATGAAAAATGAAGCATTTGAATGCGAGTCGCATTGAGAGGCAGACCACTTATCGTGCTTAATGGAAATGTAATTGTGGCGTTAATTAAGACTCAAATGATTTTTAGGTAAGGATTACTGTTTCAAATCAGAGTGAAAGAATTTACTGACAGCTATCAATCTTATCCCGTTATAAATTCTTTGCAGTTCACATCTTTAAAATTACTTATCTTAAAAAAAATCACACGATTTTTCGTTAAAATTATAAACTCTTACATTCACCTTAATTTTATAAATATTTATAGCACAGTTTTTGGAGCAGAATGGGATTAAAAATCTCACTTCCGCTAAAATGTGATTTCTTATCCCCACCTACTTAAGAACTGCCTCTATTCCACACAGTTAGCTATTATTAATTGAACAATAGAAACAAAGATAGAAACTGTTGTATACATACTTTCATCTGAGGACAGGGCCAGAAGAGAGCGCTCTTATTGTAATCGTAAGCCAGTTGCTCCGCCAGCTGGTGACAGTGGGCCAAGCTGCTGGTATCCGAGTGCTGCTGCTGTTGCTGCTTCCCCTTCCCCTTCTCCCTCGCCCTCTCCTTCTGAGCTTTATCATTTTGTTGCTGTTTTTGATGTTTCTGCTGTTGTTCCTTTGGCCGCCCTGTGGGTGCTGATAAAGTGTCTGCTGACAACTGTTTCATTTGGGTACGCTGCTGACTTGGCTGCTTTGTTGGGTCAGCGCCATCGTCATCGCCATTGCCATCGAGGTCCACATCGGTGTCTATATTAATGCCCGCATTTAAAGTCTTTACAACGCTCGTGTATTTGGGTAGCTCCAGTAATTTAATGAAGCCACTTAAATCTACGCGTCAGCAACGCCATCATCGCCAAAGCAAGAAGTAAAAGAGAGGAAAGAAAGAAACATTTTATGTAGCATATAAAAATGGTTGCATATTTAAGTCCTCTGCGTGTATCCTCACTCTGTATGTGTGTGTGTGTATGCGTGTGTGTGCTTAAGAAGTGTAGTTACAGTAGCGGTTGATGAAGCGAGTCAAGCAAAAGCATTCTACGCAGTCTAACTGCAGCTCTATTCGAGTGAGTCTGATTTTCTGCAGCTCGCAACAGATGTGAGTTGGCGTAACTGTCATAATTTACATGATGTTACAGAATTCCATAAACTGCATGTATTTGAAAACTACGTATATATAGGGATCCTTTATAATAATGACACTCGATGTTTCAACCGACTTTTTTAAATAATAATTTGATTTTCATTCAAAACAATTTGGGAATAAAAACTGTGAATAGTTAACAGATCAAAATTTTAGTCATGCATTTATTATTTTTTATTTTATAAATATCACTATATATTTTTATTTGATTTATTATTTATTTTATTAAAACTTTTATAAATAAAATCAAGTCTTTTAAATATTAATTAGATGACAAATTGAGAAAATTTAAATAAAAAAAAAAATATATATATCTATATAACATAAAATAATTAATAGCACAAAAACAATTTAATATGCCATTTTTTTTATAATTAATAAGATGCTCATTAAATTTTATATTAATTATTATGAATATGTTATAAATTTAAAAATTTCAGTTTTGGCCACATAATTAAAATGCCTTTTGTTGGCTTGGTTTGCTTTGTTGTGTCAATTCTCAGCACAATTCATTATTTTATTTATTTCCGTACGCAAATATTACTTTTGTAATAAAAAGCGGAAATTGAAGTAGGCTAGGGCAGCTGATGAAGGAGGCTGCATGTTTAGCAAATTAAAGCACAGATGTCCAAGGCGGGCAAGTTGACTTTATTATTATACCCCTGGCAACGTGGCCACCTTTTAATTTGTCGCTTTTGCTGCACAAAAGGCAATCCATGGAAATACAATTTATACATTCGTCCGGCCTTCTGGGCCACCGCAAATGCTGAGAATCCTGGCCAAGTCGCGTGGGTATAAACTATGAATTCAGCTGGCCAGGCCAGGCCAGGCCAGACCAGGGAAATGCACGACAATAGGTTTTACTCTTGCTGTGCTCATGTGGCCGGGTCGTAAATTGAGGTAGATGCAGGAGAGAGAAACAGAGAGAGAGAAAGAGAGAGAGAGAGAGAATAGTGGGAGAACTTACTGCAACATATGCAACTAAAATCAATTTCAATATTTTGCAACATAAAACCTGGCACAATGTGGAAAGAAATTACGGAAAATAAAATTTATTTTGCATGTGGACAACTGCCCTCAGATAAACGATAAAAAGGGACAGAGTTACGAGCTTGGTTTATAAATTGAATTTCTTGCTTGTGCCTTTGTTTGGCTTTAATTAATTTACCTTTTCAAATTGAATTGCTACAATTTTAAGGTCAGCCCATCAGGCTCTTCCAAACTAGCGATGCTTAGTTTACATTAAATAAATCAAATCAAAACTTTTGCTGTAATTGGCAAAACTTTGGCGCCAAATAAGTGGCCAATGTGCAAGTTTTCCATCAGCCAGTCTGCGCGCTCTTCTTGCTCATGTGTAGTCCACCACGTTTACTTTTCAGCTAACAAAGAGAATGAAAACTGCAAAAATAAAAACAAATCGCCAGACGTAGTGAGAGACTAGCGGAGACTTGGGCAAAAACTTTGGTAGACCAACTGAGGCACTGTAAGACTAAGCAACTTGGACTCGGCTTGCCTCTCGGCTGAGTAAACCGCAGCTTATCGCGATTTGTGATAATTCATTAGCTGAATTTATCATTATGACACACAGAAATGCGCTTAAGTATTCAATTTGTCGAACTAAAAAGTTTTCATGCTTACGACGCACTTAGTAGCTATGAAGTATCGATTAGCTACAGTCTAAAATTAATTTTCTTTGCCTCGATATAGATATTTTATTATTTTTATATTATGAATTCATTCAGTTACATTTTTATTGCAGCTGTTCTATGAGCCATTAAAGTAAATTAAATTCCTGCACATAGCTTCTTTCACACATTTTCCAAACTATAGTTGGTTTGATTGTATTGAAAAGAAATATATATATGTATATGTACACACAAATACAAGTTTGGTCTTCCCAAACTCATAAGTTCAATATACGTCCAAAGAAATTACAACTTTTTTTTCTATAAAGCATTATTAACTACGTGATTTATCGGCTCGCAACTTTGGACAATGGCCGGAAGCTGCTTACTTTTTTTTTTGAGCTGCTTAAAAGTAGCTTTAAAATAAATCAATAATAACAACAAAAGACACAACTGCATCGATACTCTTTTCCAGCCTGCATTTTAAGGGAAGCAAATTGTAAAATAAACTTTAGATACATGTTTTTCCTAGCTCATTCAATTAAATTGCAATAAATTTGATTTGAAGTAAGACGGAAGCTTTATGGATTTATTATGGAATCAAAATTCTTTTGGTCAATTCAAAGAAAACTTGGCACATGCTTAAATTCTTAGAGTATTATTGCAAAAACACTGCAAAACTTAGAAGTTCAATGAAATTCAATTAGAAATTTCTGAAATATTTATCAACAACAAGGTATTGCTGAAGAAATTCAACTATTTCAATTTATTGCAGACTCAGAGCTGACATCCGTCTGTTATAGGCATTTGCAGAAAAAATGAAATCGCTTTTTATTCGTTTTCTATGAGCTTGGAGTATAAAAATTCTCATAAGTCAAATGCAGCTATAAAGATTTCAAGCGGAAATTGTAAGTTGTCAGTTGCCGGACAGAAATATTTATGACATCGATGGGCATATGGCAGGGGGCGGTGCGGGTGCAGGATACCAGTCCTTTGGCATGACATGCGCGCCTTAAGTCGAAGGCAACGCAATTAAGGTAGTAAGCACATAAGAAAACATAGAAAGAGAGAGAGAGAGAGAGAGAGAGAGAGAGAGAGAGAGAGAGATGAACAGCATCTGTGCTGTGCTACTTCTTGATGAATCGTGAACGCCAAAGGCATGAGACAAAAGACGTGGCCGGAAACTTGCACTCGTTGCGCTTTAATTAGTTTAAATAGCATGAACAGATTCACATTTATACTCGTTCACCAAACAGAAAGGGGCATATATGGCCTGAGTCAGACTCTGCTTACTTCGATTAGTAGAGCATCTCTCAGGATCGTGGCAAATCGAGCGAGTATTACCCAGTCAGTCATAGCCGACTGCCTAACAAAGTCTGCGCATAATGCATGCAAATTGAGTTTGCATTGAGGACAATATTTTACAATGATAAAAGACATTCTTATGCAGGAAATGCAGAGAGTCCTCGACATGCTTGTCGCGGATGAATCCTAGAAGATGCCCTCTTAACTGAGTTGCATCATGATAGCTGCAGAAAAAATGGAAACCTCTTGGCATTTACCATAACAAAGTTGCCTTTGATTAGCGAGCACTCTCCTCTAAGTACATCAAGCATCTTTACTATTCAATTAAATGTGCACAAGAAAAAGGACAGCTGACAATAAAATGAGGTTAATGCATAGTGCAATAAGAAAAACAATAAGCAATCGCTAGGCAAGACTGTTCGACTCAGAGATTCCCTGAATTCTTCGAGGAGCATACATTTCTTTTTTGATTTGGTTGGATTATAGCTAAAATCGAAATTCTCTAAAAAACATATGAATCCATATTCGACCTTAGCTTTAAGGAAGTAGGATATACAATTTTGTATATAACTTTATAACTGGTTTTCGATACGCTTGTTAATAGACATCAAATACATGGGAATAGTTATCGATTCGTTGCACCAACTGCGCTGTAGCAGAGCTGAGATATCAGTTCCTCAAAGGATTCTGAAGATCTCACAGTCGAACAAAGTCGACTGAAGCTTTCTTAGTAGTTTCTAAATATTTTTCTGGTCAACGCCAAATGAGAAAAACAAAAACAGAAGAAAATGAGAAAGAACAACAATAATCAAAACAAAATGACTAAAAAAAAAGAATAAATCGCATTGGTTTATATATGTATTGCTGTTACTCTGCATGTGACTGTGTTTGGGTGTGTGTGTGAGTTTTTTTTTTGGTGTTAGTGTTGATTTTGCTAGCTGAAGTTGTTTACTCACCGACATCGTGTATAAAATCGACGCTGGCGTTAGATAAATGTACTTGAAAAAACTCAACGAAATGCTGGAAGCCCTGTTGCACTTGCATCATATCAATGTGCAGTGACGAAGGTATTAAAACGGCTACACGCTGAGCTGCGACAGCTGCAGCTGTTGTTGTTTGTTGTTTTTGATGTTGGCGACGTTGGCGTTGTTGTAGTTGTTGTTGTTGTTGTTGTTGTTCCAGTTCTTGTTGCTGTTGCTCTCGTGGATGTTGCAGTTGCTGTTGCGTTGCGGTATCTTGCTGTTGACGTGCTTGACGTACCAATTCTTGCACATTGCTTTTTTGTTGTTGTTGTTGTTGTTGTTGTAGTTGTCTTTGCTGTTGTGTTGTTGTTGCTGTCGCTGATGCTGTTGAGGTTCTCAAAAATGGATTGGTGCTAAGTGTTGTTGTTGCTGCTGTTGTCCGCCTCGCTGTCGCTCTCGCTGTTGTCGCTGTTGTTGTCGCTGTCGTTGCCGTGGACGTAACCGCAGTTGTTGCAGTCGCATTTGCCAATGTCTTGGGCACATTGCCAGCTGGCGTTGTGGTCGGTGGGGCAAGATTTTGGCCTGATGAAAAGACGTTGCTGTTGCTGGCGCCAGAGGTGTTATTCAAGGTAGTTGAGGTGGAGGAGGCGTGATGGGAATTAAGAAAGAAGAAGGCTGTCAACAGCAGAAATAATTTAGCAATTTGACAGATTGTTAACTTCATTTATGTTGTGTATTTTGTTTGTTGCTGTGGTTGTTTTTTCTTGTTCTTGTTGTTGTACTTGTAGTTGTCGCTGTACTTTTTGTTGTATTCACTATTATGGTGTCTTTAACTTTGCTACTGCAGAGCTCACGGACCCAGCTGTCGAGTCCTCCTTTAGCCGTTTACATTTTGCTGCCGATGATGTTGTTGATTATTGTGGCTGTCGTCGATGTCGAGGTTGTTGCTGCTTCTGCAGTTGCTGTTGCTGTTGCTGTTGCTGCTGCTGTTGCTGTTGTTGTGATTGCTGTTAATGAACTTTTCTCGGGCTTCACTTAGTTTGCTCATAATTGCAATCCATTGGTTTCCAAATTGAAGCTGCCTGGAAATACGCGAAAAAAATGGCGGATTGAGTAAATGAAATGCAATTTGCCGTTGCAGTCTTTATATAAACTGGAAAATCAATGAGAATAAAATGAGCTGTACGAAGATTTCATGCAACTGTCAAACGCAAACAACTCAAGTTTAATTCACACATTCGACAGTTGGTTTGGATAAAGTTCTTTGCAAATGAAGGGTATTTAAGCATTCGATTCGGAATTGTCTGTTGATGGGCTGCTTAATGGAATTGCTAAAGTTATTTGAAGAGCGCAAGCGCAAGTACATAATTTCATTAAGCAAACCGCACACACAAATTAATTAAATTAAAATTTTAAATTAGTTAAAAATTCTGATAGAATCGACGCATACTCTCTCTCTCGCTCTCACAGTGCTTCGCTTGTTTTTGTTTCACTTGGCTGGCAGCGTTTTCATGCACGTTTAAGCACTCACCCACGCACAATCGCATAGGAAACAGTTAAGCACATGCACACACATGTACACCCACACACCCAAGCACACACACACACACACAGATGCGAATTTTCAGAGAAATGCGATGCTCTGCATAATTTGTGGCGCGAATTCGGGCCGCGAGGCGTTGGTGGCTGGCAGTTCCGGTTCGTGCCTTCTTTTGTTGCTATAAAAACCGGATTGCCATAAAATTGATTGCGCCTAAATAAACATTTTGTATATAATTTTGTTGTTGTTACCGGTGTGTGGGTGGGGGACGGGAGGGTTGGTGGATGCGTGTACTTTTCTCTGAACTCTTTGACTTTATTTATATTCGTTGCGCTTCGATTGCTTTGCATTTCAATGCTCAGCACCAATCAGGAGTCGTAGGGTATTCTACTTTTAGTAACAATCATGTTTGTAAAAAATAAAAAATCTTATAAGGCAATTTCAGGTATTGTCCGTAAATATAGACAAAATATGAAATTTTTTTCCTTATACCTTAGACCTGTGCAATTTTTAGGATATATTCAAGTCATCTACATTCTTCTGATATAGTTTTACAACCGCCACCTTGAACTTTAAGGACAAAGTTCATACGGATTTTTTGTCTATTCATAGATCTGGAGCTACCACCAGCTCAGCCTTCTCTGTTTGCTTCTGCCTACTTCATGCTTGATTACCTGCGAAACGCATTCGTGCGGCAATATTTCAATTCATCAGCAATGGCGCCAATCTAAACTTTCATTAAGATATTAAATTTGGTCCTCTTATCGTCTGAAATCAGTGGCCCGATGGCCTCAATCCTCATTGCCAGCCATAGCCATACTCATTCGATTGCCCGGAAATGATTGATCGCTGCTTTGGATTGCCCAAAAAGGGCCTAAATAAATAATCTACAACCGCCCCAGGCGCATTGTGGCACATTGAGCATTTCCCTGATTATAGACGCTTTGTAAATTTTGTCTTCCGGCACAGTGGGGTTGACCGCTCAAAGGTTAAGCGATATGCATGTTAAACTGCTGTCTAAATGGGATTGCTAATTGTTGGAGCTGTGCAGATTTTATGATTCGCAATTAATTTAATAATGCCTCAAATGTGAATTTGAGTTTACCACTTTGGTCAATTAAGTTGGCGAGCTCTCATTGGAAAATTTTATTTTCTAATGAGTAAACAGAGTGAAAACGTAAACTGCTTGAATTGGATTTGACTCTGATTTCATATCATTCTCAAATGATTATGGCTTGATATGAGAAGAGCAAGACGAGAATGACAGCAAAATTCAGTTTACAGCAGAGTTGCGATATTTTCGACATAGCTGGACGGACCAGCTGCTTGTAGAGTGAGCGGTAACCCTTAAGCCCTTTTAAATACAGCCACCATTTTAATGACTGGCAATGTGAGGCCGTGGGCAAAGGCCAAGGGGCGTTTGCTGTAGTCACGAGCATCTAGTCAAAATGGAAAAGTAAAAGCGTTTTCAAGAGCAAAATAGCTTTTAATTTTATGTGATTTTACGAGGAACATAATAAGCGCGTAACTAGCGGACTGCATTGGGCCAAGGAAAAGTAGCAGGAGTCGGAGCAGGAGCAGGAGCAGGAGCAGGAGCGATAAACAACATTGACGGCGCGTTCTAGCACGCTGATATAAATAAACATATTAAAAACATTCAAGGATGCGAGCAATAAAAGCGAAAAATAATAAAAAGAAAAAACAAATACACAGAAAGCAGCTTGATAGGTGATGTAGATAGAGGGTGCGATGTGGCTAACTGGGCTGGCCTCCATCATTTTTAGTGTACTTGCTATACATACATACATATATATGTATATTTTGAGCCCACTCTCGCCACACTCACATATACTTATGCACACCTCATCGGCGTTTGGGAAACTCTCATCTCGCTCATCTAGCCGTCATATTCGCTTTCATTTATTTTTATTTAACTCAATTTTTTGCTGCTGCCTCTATTTCTTCTCAATGTTTCTTGATATTTGTGCGTTTGCGTAGGGTGTCCTTTCTTAAGGGCATTATTAGTAAGGCGCACCTACATCAACTCATACAACCACCCACACACACACACACACACACACACAGATTCCAGCAAATACTTGCTTGTATCCATACAAATAGTAAGATATGCGTGCGGATTTACTCTTGCTCGACGGCTTTCGGCCTCGCTGGCGTATACATAATATTGTTGGCAAACGGCAGCTTCCTTGAAAATTTATAACCACTTGTTCTCCCGCTTATTTACATACATATTGACTGACACACACACACACACACGCACACACAGCAAGCGGCAGTTAGCGTGCGTGTGAGTGTATGCTGGTCTATCTGGAGCATCTTTAATACGCACACATATACATATGCATTGAGGCCTCGCATACCCGGCTCGGCTCTCTCAGCTCGGCGGCATCTTTACAGCTAACAATGTGCGGTAAGTGGTGACCGGTGCCGGGAAAGCATCTGCCACTCATAGCCACACTTATCAAGTGCCTGTTAGGTGTCTCTCCGCGCTGCCAAGAGCGAGAGTCTCTGTGCGCGTGTGTGTTTTATTTACCATATGCCCTGAATGCCTCAAGAATATGAGTGGTTTTCGTAAGCACTTTAACTTTCAGTCCAACATCTTGAAGGCCCTTCTGATAGTTTATCAAGCTAAATAATACACACATGTCCAAGCTCACAGCCTATAGCTAGGCAAATTCCGTATGCTAGAGCCTATTATGCTTGAAATAATGTAGATTATATAATAATATTCAAGCTTATATTATTTGTCTTTCATTTCTATATTTATATTATTTATTTTATTAGTAATATTTATGTATTTAAGAGTATGTGAATTTATAATTTGTTAATTTGATTACCAGGTCTTTTTTAGACTCACAATGTAAATGAGGGGCAAAAGAAGGCATGGGAGGCCCATAGGGCTTATATATATTCAAGATTCGCTAAAGACATCGACCCTGTGAACCACAAAAGTTAGAGAATTGCTTGATTCAGGGTATCTCCTAGCTGAGTCACCCCAACTAGAGCACTTTTAGTTCTTCTTCTTTTTTTCGCTATTCAAATTTGCAGGCATTGACAGCAGGTGTATTAACTCAATTACGCGGTTGCTCTAGTTACCCCAGACAAATGATTCAAGTCGTGGATGCTGTTGCATAAATTGTTTTATGTTGTTTTGATGGGCAAAGGCACAGGGAACAGGTTGCTAGGCAGCGGTGTGCTAATTGAACTCAGCTTGAAGCATTTGCCAACTTGATCCCTAAGGTCAGTCTAAGGCGCGGCAGCTAAGGCGTAGATGGTGAAACCTCCATCTCTTTATATTTCATTGGAGTAAAATAAATAAATTCATTAGAAAATGCTGCACCTGAAGTATTTATCAACATTGGCAAGTAAACAACCAATTCAGCTCGGTTTTTATTTACAGCTCTTTATGCGAGCTTTACGAATCTCGAAAGGAATTGCCGAATGGTTGCTCTCTAGCTCAGAGTTGAATTGCGTTGGAGCTGCTGTGCTGCTTCCTTTACTAATTTCAATTTAAATTGTGGCAAGAGCAAACTTTGGGTATTTGGATAAAGCCACTGTCGTTGCCCGCATTCGTTTGTTGATTGTGGAGCATTGACTGAGGTTTTGGTTTGGGTTTGAGTTTCTGGGTGCAGAGGTTTCCTACACCAACCTAGAGCTAGATTGTAATTTATGGAAAGCTGAATAATGAACTCCTGGCAATTCGACTTCCAATTGCCTTTGCCTAAACAAATTCTAGTTGGAATTTATGAAAAGAAATAGTTATTTTACGCTGGGGAATAGAAAATTCTTGGAGGCCAATCTATTGAAATCAGAATAAATTAAACTGAGACTTATATAAAGTTGAATGGTTTTCATTAATAACAATATAAATTTGTATTTGTTGCATAAAATCGAATTGATTTTTGCCTTTATATACTATATGCCTTATAGGTCAACATTGTGTTGACCTGCACTGATATTGTTTTGATTGCATGTGCCTTTTGTTGCGCATGCAAAAATTATATAAAGGAAACCCAAAATGTTTTACAGCCACAGGCACAGCCAGCCAGACTCTTGACACTGTGGACTGCAATAAGTATACGCCGCGTGATTTGCTTTTTCTCGATAACCAACAGAAGCCCCAGTATGTGTGTATGTGTGTGTGTGTGTTGGGGGTGTGTGCTTGTGTGCAGTGAATGCAGCATCGCACAAAGTTTCACTCGTTCTTTGTGTTTTTTTTTCTTGTTTTTTCTTTTTTTGTGTTACTCTTTTTTCCATCACGCCTGCTCCGCCTACACTTGGCGACAAAAATCTCTTGCGCAACACACGCAAAGCGAAGGATTTTCAATGGTTCAGTTGTTTGTTGTTGTTGTTGCTGCTGTTGTTGTTGGTGCTGCCTTAACTGCTTGTTGTTTATTACCGTTCCAGCTGTTGGCCATGTTATGTTGATGTCTTACTCTATGCGTGTGTGTGTGTGAGTGCTTTTTTGCGAGTGTGTGTGTGTGTGTTTAGGCTTTGAGTGAAAACAACGTCCTCGTCTTTTTGTTTGTGCACAAATTAGTGGCAAGCAAAGCAAAGACTCAATATGAACTTGAATCTGTTGGCGCAATTTCCGTACATATGTATGAACACATACATTACACACACACACACATGCAAATATGAAACTTTTCCATTCTACATAAGAGTACTCATATTCGTACGTACATACAGACTAATCTTTGATTTTGTTGCCAATGTGCCGTTGATTGTTGTAATTGTATTCAAAAAGTTTTGTGTCGTTATTGTAGTTGTTAAAGTTGTGTTGCTACTGTTGTTGATGTTGCTGCCAGTTGATTTACTTATTGTTGTTGTTATTGGCCTTCGAGTAATTCGATTTTGTGCTTGTGCTTGCGCTTGGGCTATTTGATTGCCTTAAATGTCAATTGACTATAATGACTTTTCTGTTGACCTTGCTTTCAATCAGAACTAATAAGACACAAGCCATTTTCATCCTATGAAAAGGCGTATTTTGTTTACCTCATAAAGTATATAATATACGCAAATAGCTAACATTATATTCTTATGCGCATACGTGCTTCAATCTAACTCAAAATAGTTGTAGCAATTGATTTGAGCAAATGATATGAAACAAACTCTGAACTATAATTTAGGATGTATGAATAAATTAGTTCATATTATATGATAGTCAATCAAAATTAATAAACTATTTTGATTTTTTCTCTCTTAGATTATTACATTGAACATAATTTTTGGAGCAACTTTATAAATAATAAATTAATAAATTTTCAATTTTAAATAAATATGTTTTATTATTTTTAACATACAATAGAGAGCTTAATGCTGTTAAAGCTTCAAAGCATTGTAAATCATGTGACATTATTTATAAAGCAATTTATGGTGTAACAGCTTTAACTGAAATTTATTTCCTTGCCGCAATGCTAAGTAATTAAATTTCCCAAAGCACTGATGGAAAATTTTTTAAAATAATTTACATTACATTATTTGCGCAAATTTATGCAGATTTTTGTTGAAGCACTTGCAAACATCACCCACACACATAAATAAGAGCACATACATACATACATATATATACACACAAACAGTCGCACTTTCAGGCCCATTCATCATTAAAATTCTGCCAAAAATATAGAAAATAAAAATAAAATATAAAGGAAGTGAGAGAGAGCGAGGGAGAGAAAGAGAGAGAGAGAGAGAGAGATTTAAAGAACTAGAGGGGCAAGCAGCTAAGTAGGGGCTAGAGTGAAGGAGTAAGAGAGGGAACGCGAGTGTGGAGAGAAAATGAGAGCGAGAGAAACAGAGTGAGTCAAAGAGAAAGAAAAACAGCAGAGATGAGACTCAACCAGCGGCTAGCAGAAAAATATTCCAGTAAAAAATCTGCGCATAATGTCACATTTTCTATACCAAACAGTATATATATAAATATATATACATATACATGCATAAATATATGTAAGTATGTACATTTATGCATATAGAAATGTTTATGAATTCTGTCCGCTGCTTGAAGGAGAATCTCAGACATTTTAATGAAAAACACTTGCGGGTATAGAACTTTCTGCTGGTACAAGTGCACGCATATATAAATATATATGTAGATATATGTGTGTATATACATAATAAATATATTTGTAAGTACGTATGTATATATACTAATACACCTGCATTGAAATCGGCGTTGGGCACACGTTTTATGCGCGGCAAGAATCAGAGCTAAAAGCAATTTGCATATTCGAGCAAACGAAAATTCTGAGCGCTTTCCACTTAACATTTTTATTCGCATTTTATTTGATTTACGCTGAGCTCAAAGTCTTCTTTACCTGAGCGCTGAGCGCTTGGCGCTGTATCGCTTACCCCACTTGGAGACGTTCGAGCGTCCAACGATTCGCTCAGCACTTAAGTTGTGTAAGGGTAATAAAGCAAAAATCTCAGAAAATTCGTTTGTCGAGAGCCACTGCCACTGCTCTCCAGTTAGATCGATATACCTTCAACTCCCCACCTACACGCAGACACACACATACAAATGTGTGTGTGTGACAATATATGTATTGGCAGCACTCTAGCAAAGATTGTGATGATAAATGATTTACGACTATTTGCGCACTGCGTCAGCCAATTACATTAATTGTGTTATGTCGCCCAGATACATATGTTGAAGTATGTGTTATAAATATTAATTAAGTGGCGTCGTGGCGTGGGCGAAATAGCCTACAGATGTCTAATTTCAGCCATCAGATGTTAAGCCTGAGGCCTAGCACGGATTACACTTTGTTGCCTTTACAAATCCAAGTGATTTGGCCTGGTGTTTGGGCATCAGGGAACAGCGCTATCAGATTAACTGGATTGTAAAAGCCAAGTATGCTTACTTTAATGTATTTTAAAGCGAATAATGGTGCGCTCGTTTCACAGTGATGAAAACCGAGCAGACTCTGGAGTATAAATATTTAGCATTAGCTACTTGAGACATGAATGCTTATATTATATATACAGGAATGCCTTTGGCCATTTTCAAAAAATCGCCAAGTCTGCCTGTTTAAGTTGAGGCTAGTTTGCCAAAAGAACAAATATGAACAATTTATGCTTTGGGTATCAAAATTTATCCTTTGGATATCATTTGTGCATACTCTTCTAATATAACACTAATGTGTTGACAGCTTCTATAATATAACTATACAGAGAGATTCACACACACACTAACACACTTACATAGCTCGGCCGTAGCAGGCACAAAAACTATACGAAATGAGTTCCCTTTAGTAAATATATGCAGACAAATTTGTAGAGCAAAGCCCGTCCATAAATTTGACCAGTCCAGTTTAGGCTCTGCGGCTTGCTGGGGGTCAGCATAAACATTCTCCATTATGTTTCAATGGCTGCCAAAGAGACCTACAAATAGTCTCGCATTTGAGTTGCTACTCACACATATACAGAAATTTAATTATGTAGTGAATTTTCTTTTTCCCCTTTTGGACTTGATGTTTTTTCCCGTCTCTTTTTGTGCTGCGATTTATATTGCATTGCAGGAATTTGTTTTACTCAGCTTTGGTAGGTCAGCAGAACCCTTTTTTTTTGTGGGCTCTGCCTATCCTAAGCCCATTTAATACGCTTTGACCTTGCGCGCTGCTGCCGTTGCTCTCCCTGGGCTTTCATAATAATGAAGAGCATATTTTTGGGGGAATTGCGACGGCGGACGAGTGGATGGTCTAACCGGAGACGTCGTTCAAGTCCACCAATTGGGTTAATTGAATTTCCAGTTGAGCTACAGCCGCAGCTACAGCTTCAGCTGAGACACTTCAGCAACTCAGCTCAGCTTGGGGACATTTCGGCTGTCAACTAATTCTATTTCGGCCCTCGTTCGTTGCCATATTGTCGGCATGTCCCAGTTTTTGGCACCAGGCGGATTATGAGCTAAAGTATACAGCTTGCTATTTACGGTTGTGTTCTCGGATTCTCTTAAATATAAAAAATAGTCACGTCAAAATGATGGGATGAAAAAAATAAGAGGGATAATTAATGGTATTATTAAAATATACTTTTATTTATACATACAGAAGTGCACTGATTAGGCATTATTTTTTGAGAGTGCTAATTAACTTTACTTTGCTTGGCATATTTTATACTTCAACTTAATGTTGATTAAATTATGGCAAGTCTTTAATACGAAACTCGCATGGCCTAAGCTTTTTCCCTAGTTGACATTTTTGTTCAATTTCTAGTTTCTAAGCTGACACAATTTCCGTTATTTATCTCAGCCGCATTACCAACCCGAACTGCAAAATGTGCGAATATCCTTTGATGCTGCCGCCATGCGACGATTCCCAGCCAAAAGCAGAAAATGTGTTGGCTCTGCGGCTGCTTGTGTTATTATTTTTTCCTTTTTTTTTTTTCTAATTGAAATACAGGGAAACTATGCGTAAAACTAGTGCAAAAAGTTGCTGCACAAATAGAACTAAAACTGTTTGCACAGAGATAAACACACACATGCAGAGATTGTCTACGTACATAAACACAAAAATACACGCTAATTGCCTTAATATAGCCAATTAAAAAAAAAAAACATTATCTGTGCAAATGATTTTCATTCTGATTATTTAACGCGGCAAATTAAAGTTGTCCATGGACGCTGAACTAAAGGCTAAAGAATGTTAAAAATGATGCCACTAATTATTACTGGTAAGTAGATTTAGAGATAATCACATCATTATAAATACAGAAATAAACAATATGCGCTTTTCCAACGAAACATCAAATATGCGAATTGTTAAATGTTAAATGTTAAAAGATCGATTTGAAATAAATTACGGTTAAAATATAAGAAGAGTAATCCTTATATTGAACATTTATTATTTGTCATTCATATATGACTTGGCCAACTTTGTTTTGATTGTGAATAAAAATAATACATAAATACGTCTATGGGTTGCATATGCCGCACATATGGTTGCCATGCGTTACAAGCCCTTTAAGCTGATGTGCATGTATGCATTTGTATGCCTGGCTCAGCAGGCAGGGTGTCTGACAGCAGTGTTGGCACCTTCGAGATCCGAAATAAGTTGAATTGGGGGTGAAAATAGCATAAAATGTAAAAGTAAAGGCTGGAATACTAGGCTAGATGACGAATGGAAGAAAGCAGAACAAAACTAACAAATATATTTAATAAATTATTTGCAATGATCTGTCTTTGTATTTACTCATAGTAATGCTTTTCATTTATAAGTATTTCTACTTTGTTTGAGTTATAAACGCCTCCTCTAAGTGTTTCTTCTAAGAATTTCCTTTGAGTATTTCCGCTCAGTATTTCCTCTAAGTATTTTCCTAAGTATTTCCTCAAAGTATTTAATGCTTAGCTGAACGATCATTAAATATGTTCACACACACACACGCTTCACGTTAAAGCACTGAACGATTGACCTCCATCAGGCCTGGGCGACTGAAGAAGCTCTGCAGCTGCAGCCCTTTTATATAGGATGACTAACTCACTAACACTAACACCAAGTCACGCTCAAAAGTTGAGCCTGACGGCAGGTAGAGGTCGTTGCAGTCGACTTTTAAGTGACCAATAGGAGCACTCTCTGCTGCTGCAGACACTCTAGCTTCGTTTTACTCAAATATAAGCACCAAGTGAGTACTGCTGCATACACATACACATACATGGACAACTTAAATGATCTTCTGTAGTTATTCGTCGGCAATTGCGCTTGTTAGACAGACTGAGAGGCAGATTGATTGAGAGACAGACTGAGAGACAGGCAGAGAGACAGGCAGAGAGACAGATATACACACATTTATAGACAAACAAACACGCATTATTAAATCGTATAATAAGGCTAAATGTTGATATGCTAAATAGCTTATGTACACTAATATACATATAATTATTAAATGCCATAGGCAGTCTCGTTTTCCACAGTATATTATGGACTTGGACTTCTGCATTGTCTGCCTCAATTTCTGGCTATTCCATTCCATACTTATTTTCAATGGATTATCAATAGGCTAGACCACTTTTAACTAGGCTACATCTAGCCTAAAACAGGCTAAGCTGGCAGCACTGCCTGGCCGAGTCGTGCCGCAGGAGTGGCATATGTTGGCGTATCGCTGCTGCGGTGGCACGTGTCTTTTGCCCACACAAATTGCCACATTCGCGCCTGTATGCCCGTTGAGTTAACTCATTTACATTCAAATTGAAAAGGATTACGCCGCGCGAAACGCGCATCGTGAAAGGAGGAAATAATCCTACTGCCCGTTGGCCATTGACTGCTGTCCGGCTGAAAATTTTGTGCGAAAACTTGTATTATGCACGCCCAATTAACAGTTTGCCTCGATCTAGGCAGTGAGTGAGGCGTCCGTTCGTCAGTTCCTGCTAATGAGCTAAACGAATTAATTCGTGCTGCGTGAGCATTGACAAACTACACGCGACTTTAATTATTCACATACGCGCATTGCCAGGAAA
Source organism: Drosophila navojoa (assembly GCF_054131105.1). Taxonomy (NCBI): domain Eukaryota; kingdom Metazoa; phylum Arthropoda; class Insecta; order Diptera; family Drosophilidae; genus Drosophila; species Drosophila navojoa. Next base: position 13,582,318 of record NC_142890.1, read on the forward strand.
TCGAGTGCTTAGCAAGATGGCTGCTAGCCAAGTTGAATGTTAGTCTTGGCCAAGATCTTGAGCAGCTGCCTTAGTACACTCGATGCTCTAGCACAACTCCACGCTCTACGTGATGGCAGCTAGCCAAGAGGAAAGAGGGGGGTGGGAGAGCATTTGTAGATTGCAAAGTGTGTGACAAGTTTATGGCTTTTTGAGGGCACATCGGATTAGTCCGTATGTGGTTAAAGCCTTCTCTGTCGTATGTCATGAGATGTCACCCGTTAAAATTTCACGTTCGCCGAGCGCTGAAGTTTTGCGGTTTACCGAGCGTTATAATGGGTTCACTGAACTTGCTTGCGTGACTCTGATAAACATTATGTGGCCATACAATTTGTGCTCTTCAAATGTAGTCATCTTAGCGGGCATAGAGTCTTTTGAGTTGGGGACGCCTAATTACAGCCATAGGGAAAATATTCAAGCAAATTCTAGACCTTATACATGACAAAACAATTTACGCATTTTAATCAAACATAACTTTGTGATTTTCAATTCTGATCGCTTTTCATTCGCCTTTTATCCTAATACTTCACTTGGAAAACTCATTTGACTTCCAAAATGCTTTGGCCTTAGCAAATGTCACAGCAACTCTGCAAATAGCCTCACCAACGGCTTCCACTTAACCCTTTTGCCCTCAACTTTCACGGTTTACTTTCTCTGAGCAATCTTCCAGCTTCCTCTGTGTATACCGGCATACACAAATCTCTCAAGTTTACGAATTTTCTTTTTCCACAAAAATCAATTCAAGCAAATGCAGTCAAAGCGGCGAGTGGTTGACTAGCGGATACCCTAAGTACACCTTTGATTCCTGACGTTTCGTGTGTGCTATGGTCATTCGTCTAGCGATTATAGCTTATTCAAGAGCTAATCGATATGAAAGAAGTTAGGGAATAGACTCATCGTATTCCATAATAAATGTAAAGCCATCAGCACCTTTTGTTGTATGTAATATAAAGCTCTAATGCCCAATAATACCCTTGCTTTCGCCTAGGTGCTGGGTATAAGCCAAACGCAGCTTGCTCTGCCATATTTACAGACTTTCCCAAATTCCTTCCGTTATTCTGCTTCTCCTTCTGCGTTTTTCATTCATTGGGCGGTTGCGCCGTTTGCCTCCTTCCGCCTTGCAACGGCGTGTAATTGTTGGGAAACGGTGTCCCGATTTAGACCGTCTTGATTTTGACTTCAGCCTCGCTCTGTTTTGGCGCTAGGGTTACGGTTTCACCAACAGTTTTATACAATTTTTATTGTTCTCGTTATTGTATACAAAGTGGAATGAGTATTTGATGAAAAATTAAGTGTTCCCGCCCATTGGGAGCGTGGCTAATTGGACCTGAAAATTCAGTGATTTTTCTAGCTGTGCTATATTTTGAGCACTGTTGATGTAGAGAGAGTTGAGTGCTAATGATTCAAGCGCAGAAGAAAACTAAGAATCGTTGGGTTATCAGTTCTTCAGGGAATCTCATAGTCGAGCAGTCTGCCCTAGAGCTTTCTTATGTAGACTTAAGAAAAAGGCAAAGTATTTGTAGAATGGCTTTGAATTTGCAGCGTTAGATTATTTTGTGAGCGAGGGCACTCGCTAATTAGAAGCAACTAATGAGATGCCAGTCGAGTCGGCTGCCGTGGCCACAGAGACACCTGGTCACAAAACCGTGACACAAATTAGTGACCACCATCGAGCAGTATAACGATGGTCGCTTTGCCATTCCCACGGCCAGCCATCAACAGTTTCCATGCCTCACGAATGCAACCCGCTGCGATGGCCAAAGCACCTGACTCCACCACACTGCTCCCCTGGCCGCAAAGCACATAAATCACGGCTCTGGCTCTGCAGTGACTTGTCCTCATTAATTTGCTCCTTGGCTGAGTTTAATTTCTCTGAATGTCTCTAATTGCAACGGCTCTTTATCGTGGAAGACTCGTTCACTTCGCACTGATAGAAAAATGTTTGCACATAGCAATCTGTGATAATTGCTAATATTTTTTTTTTTTTCCTAGATCTTTGCAGATGGGTTTCGCTTTCAATCGAATAAGGTTCATCATCTGAGAAATGGAACTTTGAGCAAAGGAGCTTATAATTTAAGGTAATAATATAAAAAACTATTTTATAGAAAACGAATTCAAACTTAAACTGCAATAAAATTAAATCGATTTGAATATATGGATACATAAATATAAAGTATTTATCTAAAATGTAATAAATTACAAACAACGATAAGAATTAGGTATATTCAAATTTTTTGTATATATTTATTATTAAAAGAAACATGCAATTATTGCTGCGAAGTAAATTTTAAGGTAATATATATATATATATTTATATTAAAAATAAATTTATTATCGGACATTCATATAACATTTATTTAATTTGTTGAATATTTCTTGAGAAATGTTGAGTGTGCCATTGGCACCTACAAATATTTTATTTTCTGGCATGCAAAGCTTTAAGTCTTTAACTGCCGAACACACATCATCAAATTTCATTCAAGTAAACAACATTGATGTGCCCGAACGAATTGGAGGACTTTTTAAAATGCAAATTAATTGAGAGTTAATTTAAATATTTGCAGTTGCCAACAAGTGAAATCGTCAGCAGCAATTATCAAGCATATTACGTATACGCCACCGGCGCATTTCAGTGTATTTTAAGAATTAAAGAAACAAAATATCCACAAGGCTAGAGCATGGTCGACGATAATGGATTTTTAATATTTAAGGAATTTTTAATACATATTCATTAAACATGCGCAAATCTTATTAACTCAGTCACAAATATTTTAGATCTATTTACTAATTGTTAATATTAAATATTAATAAGTTTTTGAATTTAATTTATTTGCCATTAGATGCAATTTATTATTTGCTGTTTAACATACACAATTATTATTTATTGCTTGCTCTTCATAATAAACAATTTTTAACAGATAAATAATGTTTCGTGCTTGCAGTATATAAGATATTCACGATTCGGTCTGGCCATGTTTATTTGTTTATTTGTTTTGGCAAACAACAAAGTAAAGAAATGAAATTCGAAATATATTTCTCGTATACAAAAAACAAACAAGTTAATAATTTTGTTTGTTTTTCCACATATCTGATCTCATTCGTTCAGCATAACTTATGGATTATTAGGGAGCTATTTTCAGACCACAATCTTGCTCAAAACATTTCCTATGTTTATTTCCAAATGCAGTTCTATGGATTCAATAAAAAACAAAATTTAAATCGAATTAATAATAAATGGTGGCCCATATTAAATGTTTAATGCAAAGCCAAGTAAATATTTGTATACAAATTTGAAATTGATTTGTTTTCATTAGCGCTGACTGACTCGCTTGAACCAATTTGTCTGTTTAGAAACGTAATCGATTCGAGTATTTCGCTTTCGCGTATATTTGTGATTCATATGCAATCGGTAAGTGCATTTCAAATGCAATGAATGGCATCGTTTATCACTTGGTAAAACAAATTTGCTTTAAATTGCAAAATTGTTGGGTTGCTCGCTGGCGGGCTTCGGTTGGAATTCCCTTGGCGAGGGGGCCTGGGGAGGGGCACGTTGCATAAATGATGATGCTGTGGCCGCTGTTGCTGGTGTTGCAATTTTCGCTGAGATAATTTGTTGCCGCAAGGAAGTGCATCGAAAGTAGCTGCCCGTTAGTGACTTCATAAATACATACATGGAGCCAGACAATTGTGCCGGTAGGAAGGGATGGGGTGCATACGCATCTACGGGTGTGGCGGAGCATTAAATCATATACGACAAGATAAATTAGCACACAGCAAGCAAACGCGAATAGCAGTAAAAATGAAATAAAAAACCAACTGGCGAATTCAAAAAGACATAAATGCGGTAAAAATAACCCACACACACAGCCGAACATTTCCCACTTTGTTTGCTCAACCAAGCAAAGCTCTGCTCAAAATTCGCAGCAAGTTTTCTGTTGTGCTTTTTACTTTATTTCATTTCACTTTATTTTGTTTCTTCATATTCCTTTGTTTTGTTTTTGTGCGTGTGTGCGTGTGCGTGTGTGTGTGTATTTGTGTGTGCTTGTGTTGCCCTGTCATCTGGTGCTTTTAGCTCAGCCCTGGCGTTTCTCTTCGTGTTTTTCTTTTGTCTATTTACAGCGTCATTTTATTTTTAAAATTTTGCTCTGCTTCCTTTCGGCGTTCGCTGCTCGCACCGCATTCCCTCATCAATGTACGCGACGAGCTGTTTACGCATTCGCCCCGCGCTGCTATTCATATAGGTTGTGCACGTGTGTGTGAGAGTGCGTGTGTGTGTGTGTACGTGTGTGTGCCTGTGGGAGGCTGTGCTTGCGCCTTTTTCATATTCAATTCCATTCAGTTGCCTTAATGTGGCATTAAAGCAGATTGAGAGCGATGAAGTATGTGTGAGTGTGTGTGCGTATGTCACATTGTATATATGTATGTGGGATAGCGTCAATGTGTGCCAGAAGTAAACAAACAGCACAGTGCTGGTCATTCAATTAGTTCAACCTATTGGGTAGCAGTGAGTGTAAACAAGTCTTAGCATAACTAATTTATACAAATTAAAAATTATAATTTTTAAATAAAAATCTAAAATCTAAAATGTATATGAAATTTTAATTAAAAATCTGTAAAATTAAATATTTTTTCGTCATAGGCTTCAACTGATTTTGTTGAGGATTAAACAACTTCTTAGACTTTTGCTAAGAATTTTATTTTCTGACTTAGTCTGTGCTTGTTTTCTTTTAATAAGCTTCAATAATAACTATTAAGTTGACTCTGAAAACTTTTATTTTCCATGACCAGAATGTTTAATATGAATCTAATCTAAGGAACCATCTCTTTAATGTGTAATATATGTACATATAAAAATATCCTTTGTATGTGCATAGCTTGATGGGTTTCTCACTGTTAAATTTAATTTCAATTCATTTTCCTCCCTTGTTTACATTTCTTATATGGGGCGTGATGAAAAAATCGGTCCCAGTTTTAACAAAAGAAAACAATCAAATGTTTTTGACACAAAATTGATGCATTTATGGCAAGCGTAAATAATAAATAAATATTCAAAAAACAAACAACGATTTCTGGCGTCATAAAAAAGTAAAGCTTTTGCTTTTTTACGCTCACACAAAAAGTGAAAAGAGGGTATCGATTATGAATATTATGACACTCACTGTTCTTGTTGTTGTTTATACCCTGTACAAAACTTTAAGTTATATGGATGCGCATACTATGTATATTCGTAAATAATAATATATATATATTTATTTTATTGTTACGCCCTTAGTTTCAGTTTTATTTGAGTTATTGTAAAATCCCTCAAGAGACGAGCGAACAATATTTTGCTCAATAATTCTACGAGCGAATGTTTCTAGTCCATAAAAACAAAAAGGAAGCTGGCAAACGTTTACCAATGATGATAACAGCATTGAAAAACATTGCGAATTTAAAAGGTTTGCATGTTAAAAACCATCAGCAATAAATGTTAAATAATTTGATGAATTATTGAATGTTTGCTTCAAGTGAAACGAAACAATGTGTTTTTTGAACGTGAAATTTATTTAGGATAAATAGGAAATGACAAATATTTATTTGGCTGCCAAGTGGAAAAGAAAATTGAATCGCAGCTGCTGCCAATTTGGCCTTATTCGCATATCTATATTATGCCATATCCATCACACTTGGCACAATTGCAGTTTAGAACAATGGCCAACGAAGTGGCATATTGTTGTTGGTAGGGCTCGCTGTTGCTGCCGATGAGTGATTTGATTAACATTTCAGCACATTTGTGCCGCATGGGCGGGCGAGGTAAATGGAGCCCACTTTCAGTGAGACAGACAAAGGAAATCGAAAAGGAATTGTGCTGATCACAATGGCGTTTGGCTTGCCGTTTGTTTGGCATGCACGCATGTACATCTCATCTTCAAGTCTAATGACAACAAGCCCGGACGCTTCTATGCCAGCCACCATATCCCCGAGCTACAACAAACTTTATGTGCCATGTCGAAACTGAAATCGAGGCAGCTGTGAGGGCGCCTCGGTGGATTACCCGCTGTGTATTCTATTAAAGCTCTGCATTTTGTTGCATACTTTGGGGCGGCCCTATGCAAAACTGCCACGGAGAACGCTTTAAGCCGTGTTGGAGCCGGAAGTTGTAAACGGCAGCGAAAACAAATGTTTCACTTGCCTTGTTGACCGCCTGCCCCTCATGGCAGCCAACTAGCTGTGGCCTCAACTCCGAAGTGCAAATAAAAAAAGAATATAGAACAAAAGTTTGTTGCTGTCGCATGCTGATTGCCGCGTAATAGTGTGTGTGTGTATATCTCTGTGTCTGTGTGTTTGTGTGTGTTAGATTTATGCTCTGTATGTGACAAGTTGAAAAGCCCAAGCGGAATATATGTATGTAAGGCAAAAGTTTGGCAAAGAAGTTGAAACATAGTTCTGTTTAAATTCACTGCGGCTGAGATGGTGGCCTGAAAGCCAGGCCAAGAGATAACTTAGAAATATTGGAGTTGAAGAGTTGAAAGAAACAACTTAATTTATAAGTTTTGCCAGATGATTCTTGGCAATCCCCACAAAGATCTATGTGTTTAGAGTGGCTTTAGGTTATGTTGGGCTGCAATCGATTAACGTAACTGATAAGAGCTAAGCTTTTCAATAATGAGAGAAGCAGCTTGATAATACCTTTTAGGCATTAATATCCCATTTCTAATTATTACAAATATATATATGAATTTTGAATTATAGATTGATATACTTAAGTCGGTTAAAGTTGGCATATAAACGTATATTTCATATCGCTATTGTCACACCCATTCAGTCTAGTCGAGTTATTTATTTGCTGCGAGCTTACGAACATCAGCTAATTAAAATGCTGGCCCACCGTAGGCGACTCGCTAGGAGCCTTCGATGTTAAGTATCAAATAGCATGCAAATCAGATAAATTTCTATCCTATCTCATCCTTAGCCGTTCGCCGCACAGCGGGCTGACAAAATGTCTGTAGGTGATGCTCTTTGCTGTTCAAGTTCATCAGAGGTGCTCACAATGTATATATACATATTCGACTTATATATAGCGCTTGGCTTTGTATTTTTTTTCGTCAGGGGGGGCTGAGGGGGCGACTCACATTTGTTATTTGTTCAGAAATTTGTCAGCACGACTTTCGTGTGACTTTCTGTCTCCATCTCGCGCGTGTCTTTCATTTTTCTGCGCTCTGGGTTTTATTTTGTTCATCAAGTGGATTCTGTTTGGAGCACGGTGTGATGGAGGTTGAATGGTGTGGGTGGCACACGATTGTCATAACAAGTGCGACGTCTTTGGCTAACAAGAAAGACAGCGCCAGGTGTCAGCATTCTTGCAATTTATAAGTTTCAACGCCCAATCAAAGAGCGAGCGTATGTGTGTGTGTGTGTGTGTGTGTGTTTTCATATTTAAATCGACGGTATTATTCAGAGGCTCCCAAGTGCGCAGCATCAGTCAAGTAGATTAATATCATAAAATATTCCATCTATCCACTTGACTTGATATATTTGTCAAATAGCTATACTTAATAATAGTGTCTAAATTTGGAACAACATGGCTCAGTTGCCTTAATTGACTCACATTTTTTTTTTATTTATTTCTTTATTTCTTGATTATCAAATGCAATTCAAGCTTAGTTGGAGCTAGTTGGCTTTCTGGTATTTATAAACAAATATCATCTATAAATATTTCGAAATTCTCTTAGAGATTCGACAATAAATACCTGGCGATTATTGCAGAGCACAATTTCTGCAGTATTGTGGCTAATGAATGCCATAGAGTGGCTGCAGCAAGTGGCACAAGTGCCAGTGCATATTTGCGTAAGTATGTGTGTGTGTGTGTGTGTGTGTGAATAAGCAAAGCTGGAATATTCGCATAAACACTCTGAGTATGTATAAGCTCAATGTGAACTCTCAGGGCATTTGTGCACTCTCAAGCTATTCATACTTGTTTCGAATTGGTTTTGCACGCTGTTGAGCTTAAATAGTCAACAATTAAAGCAGCAAATGGAATTGGCATAAATAAATTTTCTTAAGGCCATGCAATGGATATTAACTTATACAAGATTTATGTTTTTTTATGAATTGTTTCTCTTTTTTTTCAAAATTTCCAAAATTATGTATTTTATAATCATATTCACAATATGTTTATGAAGTATTCAGGGAAGGAATCGATTGTGGCTCAAGGGGTAACGTTACGTATACGTAACGTAAATATATCTTACCAGAGTTGTCACGGAGTTTGAACAGTGTTGATTGCTGCGCAGATGGGGGTCAGTTGCCCGTGTGGCTTTAGGTGTGATCTGTCGGCTAGACAGTCGACTGAGTCCACTGCTGGCACAAAGCTCAATTGGATGATGTCTCTGGGCCGACTTGTGATACACGCACAATTCACTTAAACCGCTTACTCGGAGCGCTTTGAGGGTGCACAGTAAATCCCTTTAGCCAGACGCAATTAAAACGTTTTGCTGTGGCCTTTTGACCGTTTGACTTACGGTTCGTGTCAAGTGCCCTTCGAAATGGGCTTTCCAATGTCAGGCAAACACGTGTTAGCTGTGAAAGCCGAGCTGTAGCTATGATTTGAACGGTTCTCTACTTGATTTTCGGTTCGGTTCGGCTCGGATCGGTTTGAGTTTCAGTCCTTAATGCCCGCACGTTGCGTTCCACGGCGCGCTGCAATTTGCGAAATAGGCCTGTAAAAATTTTAAACATCGACAGCGGCACAAATATTTCGGCAATTAAGATGCGCCCCGGCGTCTGCTCACGGCGCGTATACGCGATGCTGGTAACGGAATTCCTTAATGTAAGCAGGCGTCAGTTGGCTGGCGTGTGTCGTCTTTAATGGCAGCCATGGCGACGGCAGCACTGCCAGCGACACGACAGCCATATCAACAGAACCAATACCCTCCCGCTCTCCCCCAGAGGTATGTCATTCTTGTTAATGCCACTGCTGCGGGCCTCTGCTGGGCTGGAAGGAACTCATGTCGTGAGCCCCTCTAGGCTGTCAACACTTTTGTAGCCTGAGATTATGTGAGTGTGGCTTTGCTTTAGCCTCTGCTAAGCCTTGACTTCAATTCTATTACCTTCTCTAATAACTGTATGGTATTTGCGGTTTTTTGATTCCAAACATGAGCAAGCTATTGAATCGCAGTAAAAGTTGCTCTTTATATGAAATGTATAGAATTTGACATGTTGCAATGTTGGTTAAATCTAGCTTAATTTATCTCTCTTTCTATCTTTCTCTCTCTCTCTCTCTCTCTATGCATAACTGAATTATTACTCGAGAATAATAATCTCCTGCCATTATTTGGTATTTTTATCCCCAATGAGCTGCAATTTTTGTAAAACACCAATTACAATTGCTACAATTGCAATAAATATATTATACTCTGTATTTGTATTGTTGTTCTGCATAATTTTTGATTTATACTCTAAAGAGCTGGCATAAAATAAAATCGATATTTCCATTGAATAATAACAATATTATTGTTGCATTTGTATAAATTTCAACATAATCAACAATTGATGAATGTCGTTGTTTACTTTTGCCTATTGCTGGCATAAATTGTGAAATTTATTCCAAATACACAATTTGGCATATATGGAGGCAGTCTAAGGAAGTCAGTAGTATACGGGTATTGCTTTCGTTATAATGTCATATAATAATTTCCTTAGATCAATCTGACGTTGCTTTAAAGCTGACAAAGCTGTGAAGCCTGACTGAAACCCAAGTAATAAATACTTCGTAAGTATATTATCCTAAAGATGTCAAAGTAAAGGGCTTACTCCCAAGAAATTTTAAGAATGTGGCATTCCTTGCAAACTCAATTTTGTATACCCTGAGCCCATTTGAGATGGGGTGAGCATGGCTTTGTGAGAAGCATGCCACTTACATCAAGTCGATTGAATTCAGAGTAGAGATTGAAATTGCTGCTATTAAGTGACATACAAATTTTACACTTAAGAAGTTGTCAAGCATTCAAAAAATGGTTTTTTTTTCTTCGAATTTCAGAGTTTTTGTAGTTATGGCCTGAAAATTTGACGAGAATAATATGAGAGAGAAAGAAACGGAAAGAAAGTTCACGCCCAGTGACGTGCGTGATTATATATATTTTCGTCTACGTTTGAAGTGGAAAGTGGAAAGTGCTAGCAGCGGGAGTTGGGGCTCAGGGTGTCTCCTAGTCGAGCACACCCGACTAAAAAATGTCTAGTGGTGTTTCATTTATTTTTCGCTGTACAAAGCAACAATGCAAAAAATGTCGTAGGAAAAATGACAAAATGTCAAAGCCTGATAGCATAAATAATTTCTTGGAAGTTTGAACTGTGAAGAAGCCCAAATCAAGTGAAAAGATGAAAGAAATTTCATTAGCATAGGGGATAAGAAAATACTTTCATTCTCACTTTTCCTATATAATAGTTCATTATGCCTAGAAACAATATATTTAATTGAATTTGTGTCATCATCAATATCACAGGCTCCATTTGAGCTGACGATGGGGACGCGTCGGATTCTTTGGCGGCAATTATAGCTCATTAAGGCAAACACCAGCTGATGCCAATGAGTTGGATGTCCACGGCGCTGTCGGACCGAGGAATCAATATCGATATTCCAGGCACGCCATTGGCTTTCGGACCGCATCCCACAATGGCCGCAGACTTCGTGGCAGAGTTGCCTTAGCTGCCCTGAGTTCATTCATAAAAATCTTACGCTTGCTCGGGCGCCAACCTACAAATGCTGGCTGTGCAGTGTTGAAGCCTTAAGCTTAGGCAATAACACGCAAGCTGCAGACACACAAACTCTCTCACCCAGCCACACTCGCACACTGGCACACACACACGCACAAGTTGGGAAACTTTAAGTTGTGGCTGCGGCTGCCACTTAACTTCGAGCAGTTGACTTGGACCGTTTCTTGCAGAAGCCGCGTTCCGTACTTATCTGGGCCGCCCAGTAGAAGAACGATAACAACAGCAAGAACAACAAACACAAGTAGTACCTTAGCAAAAGTCCGCACACGACTTGCGCACGTTGTAGCTGTATTTTTTCACCGAGTGGCACAGAACTGAACGCGTCGAGGTTGTCACGGGAACTGAAATTGAAATTGAAAAGGCAGCGCCTTACATGCGGCCGCCAATCGTCCTTCCTGCCGTCGTCCTCGTGCCTACGGTCGGCTCTGTTCGCAACGAAAGTGAAATGTAACGCATACGCAACGTTGACCCGCTTGCCAAGTTGCGATGCGCGGCAGCTTTTGAAGTAAACGAGACGAGCTTTCGGAGAGCGACAGAGCAAACAGCTGATTTTTGTTATTGGGCTATTTGCCGGCTGGCCTCGTTGCTATTGCTGTTATTGTTGTTGTTGTTGTTGTTGCTCTGCTTTGTTTATGTATTGACAAGCCTTGTTTATGTTTGCAAAGGATTAGGTAATTTATTGTTTTGATAGTTAAGCACATATATAAGTACTAGACTATTGTAATAATAGAGCAGTGTCAGCCATTAAATTCGTGAGCTTTTCATATGCAAATTGAGCACTGACATAACTATGAGCATTGATTTATTGTTTATACATATATAATATAGCTAATGCAAAGATATCCATTAGCATATTTGGTAATTTAGTGACAAATTGAAAGACTTCGTAAATTCTAATAAATATATATAGTTTTGTATTCATTTATAGCTTATCAAAGTAATTTGGAGTTTGAATAATTATTGAAAAGGACTTTATCACAATTTCGTTACTCATCAAATTTAAAACATTTCAGTTGGTTGCAGACTAGGACGTGTCTTATCCTTATATGAGGAAGCTTTAAATTGTAAAAGCGTAAGAGCTTAAAATCGGTCGCAATTTCAGCTTTCAGTTCACAATGGAAACGTATCCTTGCTCAGCGTTTTATGGGAGCTTAAAAAGCTTTAGCTGATTCAGCCTCCTTTCAAGTTTAACCATCCATAAAAGTACAGTTCAGTTAAAACGTACATAATACCAAAAAATGCATATATTTAATGTATGTATATAACATGCATATAATACAAAATAAATTATATTTCACTCATGCAACCGATTTATAAGTATATTAAAAGATTATTCATCGTTGCCTAAATTATAATAAGAATTACTTTATTTTTTTGATTTATTCGGGCTTTATATCAACAATTACTATGTGCATATGTGAATTATATTGTCTTAATCAAATTATAAACTGTCCATGAGCATAACGACAGCAGAGTGCATCCATTGCGTATTGCATTCAGACAGTCTTCTCTTTTTACTCCATAAAAGTTCTCATCCTTTGTGCACAATCGAAACAGAGGAATATAATGGCTTTATAATGCTCATAGCACCTGCCCAATATCAAACTTATATCTTTAACATTGTTTCTTCCACCTCATCACATTAAATTTTCCTCGTAAACATATTTGAAATATTCGATGTGCAACGGCTTTTTAATATCAAGCAAGTAAAGTCTTCTAGGCGAGACTGCTCGACTACGAGGTCATCGGAACTATTCGAAGAATTGCATGGACATCTCCAGGAAACTTTAAGACTATATTATTTGCGATATTTTATATAATTTAATAAATGATCTCCATCGATAACATTACAACAAATATAGCTACAGATTTTTAAAAAGCAATCGAAGTCTCAGACATGGCTAAATCTACTCAGCTGGTCACTTTATTCAAGAATATATACTTTATAGTGTCTGTCACGCCCCCTTACATAGAATTTAACCTAACCGGTATACCCTAATTTTTCCAGGATTTAAAAAATTCGAATACAAAATCCTCTTTCTTTCTTGACTACGTCAACAAATTGTATTGAGCAAAGCTCTGTAAGTGCCGTAAACCTTTAGTTGACGTCACTTAATTTGTATTTTTGTTTGGCCAGTGTAAATTTTATTGCTTAACTTTCTGACACGAAGCCTTTTAGCAGCTGGCCGACCTTTTGGTAGCCCTAGGAATGCCCACAAAGTTTACACAGGTCAAGCAAAATATTTTGCCAAACACATATGACAACTTCTTCTCCGGGGCGTGGCTGAGGCCGCCCACATTGTGTGCATGGCACGCAATAAAGCGGAGAAACCAAATTTATATAAAGGAACGTTTTGCGAACCCTTTTAAAAATCGGATGCTGTTGTTAAAGGGCATCGGGTTAACCACCGACCTCAAAGTTTGCAACTTATTCAGCTGGGCTGAAAATGCTTAAGAATCTACTTAATTTTTCACCATTGATTGACTACAAATTTTTTTCGCCATACCTTTTGAAACAATGCGGAAAAATCGCAGCCATCTGCTTGATTAAATTTCATTCGATCAACGGCTACTGCCACCTGCAGTTCAGCGCAGTTCTCATGCTTTGTGGCTATGGTTACAGGTGTGGCGCAGGTATCGCTTAAATAAATTGAAATTTGTTTACCGCCTCTGTTTGCACAGGCGCCAGGAACCGAATCTAATTAAATGGCCTGATTCACGGAATATGTGGGCTATGGCCGAAAGAAAGAGCTTAGAGCCTCAAAGTTGGCTAAGCTCGCAACAGCTGAGAATCGAACATGATTCTGCCTATTGAGCCAGTCGCACTTACATCCTGTTCCAGTTCCAAAGTTTGGGCCAGCTTTCTTTTGCCCATATCTGTGGCATTGTCTTTGCATGCCAGGCACATAACTCATTTTGAACAGCCCACAGCATGGCTTAAAACCAGGCACGCCAACTTTTTGTAGGTATATATGTATATATATGTATGTATATGCATATATAAATATTATATATACACACAAAGTTTCGATGCTCAATGCTTATTCATTCTGGGCTACACTTTAAGGATTTGTATAAAAAAACAACTCTCAATGTCTGCCACTCGCTTTGAGCAGGTGTATTTCCTGATTTCAGTTTTTCGACTCTCTGATTGGCAAACTTTTCCAATGAAACTTATGCTTATGCGGTGCATGCCAAAAATTTCGCTAATGAGAAATTTCGTTATCTACTTGCGGCCCAGAAAGCTCTAATTGACTGAAAAATTTAGTTGTTTAATTGACTGTTCAAATTCAACCTGACTCAAAGTTAATTAAATTGCATTAGATTGAAGAAAATTTCGAAATTACTTTCGACTGCATCAGCTGCTCAATCAACTCTAAATGATTCGAACTTTGCATTTTAATTTACATCGTGCAGCCTGTATTTAAGCCTTATTTACTGCCCTTGCACCACATGTCGCACACTTTCATATTGTGTCTGCTTTGGCTGTTGCATTCATTTCGTTTTATGGCTGCCATTAAGAATATATTAAAATCAGCAATGTGGAATTTTTATGAGCGTCCGAAACAGTTGACGTTGGCCATTATTAGGCCGGAAGTAAGTGTGAAGTGGACAGCCGACAATGGCGTGGCGCACGTCCAGTGTCTGCTCTAGACTAAACCATGGACAACAACATGTCGTATACGTAATTGCGCATTCGCCACGTTGTGCGTGGCTATTATAAAAGGGTGCAAGTGCACCACTTTCAGCTGAATGCCGACACGTCCCATTGGCCACAATAATTTACTACATATAACAGCAGCATCAATTCAACAATCCCTAATTTTCCACTCTGACATCAACGTAAGTGCAGGAAATTTAAATAAAGGAAACTGAAAAAGCAACATAACTTAATTAAATTAAATGTAATAATTAAATTTGGTCAAACCAGGGATTATTATATTTGCATTTACTTAAAGGGAACAAAAATAATAACAAATTATACCATTTTTTTCCCCAGCAAGTGAAAAGCATTTTTATACTCACTTTTATTTATGTAAAAAATGAAAATTCATGCTCCCTCACGGTTGACGACAGTTAAGCCAACATTTTGGCTTGACTGAATCATGCGCGGCCTTTTGCGAGTCATTCCTGAAGTTTTCGCTCGGCTGCGTGACGGAATTTGTTTTACTCGTTGCAATTTGCAAGCGAGTGTAGAGCGCCGACCCATTAGGCAGGCGACAAATAACTCACCAACTTGTTGCCCTCCCAGTTATTCCTCCATTGAAATCACGTAGCGCATAAGTTTAAATTTCATTTAATTTTCCATTTCGCTCTTTTTATCCAATTAAAGTTTTAGCTCTCATTTTGAGAGCGCAGTCAAAGATCTATTTGACAAAAATTAGAAGAAACTGATTACATTTGACATAAAACTAAATTGCTTGCAGTACATTTTCCAAAGTAGTAAAGATAACATAGCGTAGTAAATTTCCCAGCTGCAACACTGAAAACCAGTATTTAAGAGAGCCAAAAGTCGCTAGCTTGGCCAACGACTCTCTTCAAAAAATTCCAAGTCCATTTGCTGACACTTTAATTGATAAGCTGTGTTGTGCCTTATAAGATAATAAAAAAGTTGTTAGGATTTTTATTTATTTATTTATTTTTATATAAGTAAAATAAATAATAAACACTTCTGCTGTCAATTTTTGGCAATATTATTTATTTATTTTAAATTAAATTTGTACATATATGTTTATATATTTAACCGAAGAATTTAAATGCTAAAATCAAACTTGAGCAAAAACTGCAATTCATCTATTTGCATTTTGGTATAAAACAGGCTTAAATTCCATTACAATCTGTTGCAAAATTTTAAAGTAACATTGATTAGGTAGGTCAAAATCTCATACGCCCAACATAGGCATGCCCTAAAATTGTACACAAACTATGATTTATTTACAAGCTAATAGAATTTCCATTATAAATTATCCATCGTTAGTCAGTTAATCATTTTAAGGAGCACGTGCTTGACAAGTATCATTGATTAACGCAGACGTCAGCCGTCGGCATTTGATTGGACACAAATAGTTGTTTATGCCAGCGGAAATCATAACAATAACTACTCAAGCTACTTGCCATCCAATTAGCAGACAATCAGCCCATTCTTCAGGTCTATCATTTGTGTCAATTTCGTAGGCGCAAGCACCACAATCAGCAAACTGCTTGGGCGATGATAGCGCGCCCTTGCACAGCAAATCGTATTCCCCTCAATGACAATACGGACAATTTGCAGGCCTGTCCCTATTTTGGCGTCACACGCACTCCTGGGCCAGCCAGTTGGTCTGGCGCTATGGCAAGTGTGAAAGTTCAATGTCCACAAGGCGAGCGACAGTCACAGTAAATAAATATAATGTAGGCGATGCCCAATACGACATTCAATTGATATGCCTGTCGAATTGCCAGACGGCTATAATTTGCCATCAGCATGGGGAATCAAGCTGTTATATCTATATATTGTATGTGAACCAAAGTTTTTCTATGTGTCTCACCATTGCCTTTTACGCTTATCACTCTTTCCATCTATCTATTCATGACACTTGGTATACCCTATATCCGTTAAGGGCATAGAACTTTCTGTCATATATGTAAAAATAGATAAAGACATTTTTAATTCAAAACAAATAAAATTGGTAGAGTATTTCATATTGTATTTCTACTTTTAAAGTAATAAATGATTTTTAAAATTCTACTTTTTGTCTCATATTCCAATAGAACATCACGCCGTTAACTATTGCCGATACTCACGCTTATGCTTGTTTTTTATGCGAACCTTTGCTTTTTTATTGATACGCTCAGCTCTTTGGCCGCACTTGGAGCCTATCTGCAAATGGCATCATAGCGAGTGCCGATCCATGTCCTTGACATTGATGACAGTTCGTTCACTACTTCGAGTGACAAACATATATAATTGCTTCCTGTGTCGTATTAATTAATTAAGTGCAATTTACCAAGATTTTAGGTTTAGTTTGAAAGCCATTTAGTAAGCAAACTTATCAAATTTCCCTAAGACTCTCAAATTAAAAACAATTTTTATTCAGTGCATATGTCACAGTTTTATTACCTAGAACATTACCGTTATTTGCATCTGTTTTCCACATAGAAAAATATACATATTTCTTTTTTCCCCATTTGGCTAAAGTTTGTTCGTATATCTCATAATCCCGTTTGACTGCGGGTCACTGATGTATTTTCCTATCGACAGTCGAATGCACACAAATAATTCATGCTCAAACTGCTATATGCCAAAAGACATTCCACAAGTAGAGATTCTAGTGCCATGCTAACAACTTGGCCATAACCTTTTCCCTGCCATTTGGCTGACTGCAATCGCATGCTTATGCCTTTATTCCTCGCTATCAAATCATTTCAGAGCACTCACTCAATTGAGAGTAACTGACGTACTTTCGTTCTGATTTACAATTTCAAAGCGGGTTTTGAATTACTCATCCAGCTTTGTTTATATATTTTTGATTATTTTTCCGTGCGTTGCACTCAGTCACAGTGAATTCATGTTGTTTTACATAGAATTTATACTATATTATTATCGGCTAGCGTGCGGCGTTACGCAACACTCGATTATTTAAAGTCCAATTAAAACAGCCATAACCCACTAAAATACCTTGTAGTGTAAGTACGTGCAGTTATGTTGCGTCTGCTCGACTAACAGATACCCTGAAGATCAAAATGTTTCAGCTTTTGCTGAGATCAACTTGATTATTATATCTGGGAATAAATGCAGATACAAACGGAGCTAGAATAAACACCTGCTGATTATTATAGAATACATCTTATATATATTATATATCCTTTACCGTTTGCCCCGCATTTAATCTATCACACCCCAAGCTAGACCCTTCCAATGGGTAATGCAAATTCTTGGCCTTCTTCCAATGGCTGAACATATTTTTGCTGCCGCTGCACTCCAGCAAGATTTCATTATGCCAATTGCAAGGAAAAAAACGAAATTGGTCAGAGGAAAAAATTCGTCGACAATTCGCATTTGGCTAGCTGCAAAAAGTTTGACGCCATCATTGATTTTCTTCAGAAACAATTTCTTAAGCTTTGCCTCTGCCTAAATGACTGGGGAAAACCCCCTTTTACCTTTGACATAACTCATAGATATAAATGAAATATGTAAGATATTGAAAGAAAGTCAGGGCAAAAGTAAACTAATTGAACAAGGGAGGATTCTGTTGGCATAACAAAAGTCTTTGTTTAGTCACATTTCCTGATTCGATTTGGGCGCACATAAGAGCACATATATTGTGCTAAATAGAGTTGGCCAAACAAAGTTGTTGTGGTCACGCAATTTGGGGCAGACTTTCCGAAGCACGTCGAGGCCATCATTAATATTCATATACGTTTATTTATTGTGTGGTCACCAGCTGGCGCAGCTCCTGCTTCGGCGGGCAACAGCTGAAAAGTTGAGGCATGCTTGACATTATTTTATTGTTGCAATGTGTCAAACTTTGATGCACTTTAATTAACATGCAAATTGTTCTATGCTGAGCTTTGTGCCATGAATAGAATTTTTTTCTCCCTATGCTGCCTACATGGCGTATAAGCAACGTTTAATTAAATTCTGTTGACATTCTGCTGTCTGACAGTTCCCCTCGTTTACATTGTGAACTTTTTAATTGAATTATATATACGCATTAAATGTAACTGCATTGAATGCAAAGTTTCAACTTTTATGCACTCAGCGTGCGCCCAGAGGCCAACTCCTTTCTGCTTCTTCATTATTATTTTCAAGCAAAATTCGATTACAATGCATATTTTCCAACAAGGGTTGAAGTGCTGCGGGCCATGACAAAATATAATGATAAAAAAAGCATATGAGTCAAGATAGAGCTGGAATATTAAAACCTTAAAATTTGATTGATTCTGCTTTATTATTAAGTTACTTTTCCAAAAATCCTTTTGATTATTCATATTTTAAACGAGAATCCGGATGACTCTCAAGCAGGCAGTTCTGGTTCGCCTCAATCTAGTTTAAGCGGCAACTTTCCTCATTATAATAACGAAACGAAACAACCTAATTAACGATTATTTCTACCTGTCGAGTGGCACGCAATGCCAGCAGAAACAGTTATAGTGCTCAACTTATCATCGCTTGTGCTCTGCAGAAGACTCAGTCAAGACTGAATGCTGAATGATGGCCGCTCAATTGACCAGGCCAATGCTGGGCCATTTTGCCACTTAATTGGCAAATAACTGTGCGAGTTTCAGTTGATGCTGCTTAGCCCTTAGTCGCGCCCTTCATAATCTAATGATTGTGGGTTAATTAAGTGCTCGCACGCACAGTTCAACAGTTGAGTAGTTGAACTGTTAAACTGATGCATATATGTATGTGTGTGTGTGTGTATACTCGGCCAGACAGTTCACAATAGCGCACCGTACAGCATATGTGTGCCATAAATTTTCACTTGACCCAACCTGGCTGCGTAGCTCGTGCAGATTTGTGGCACGACTGCCAGCTACCTGCCCAGACATGCCTACATACATACATACATGCCACCTACCGCTCTTACGTATGGTAAAAACGTGCATGTCTGTGTGGGACTGTGTAGGAGTTGCCACTTTGCGCCTTCAAAACTTTTCCTAGTATGGGCAGTCGAGTGCACCACCACTTACACACACACACACGCACACTTACGCTGCACTACAACACGCATGCATAAGCGCAAGTGACAGGTAATTTGTGCATAAAAGCGTGGAGCACAGGTAGTACGTTCCTAGCTGGCAGTTACCGTTGCCGTGGCATCAGCGTATGTGCATATGTATGAGTGCATGCATGTATGTGTACATATATATTATACATATCACAGCCAGCTTTTTTGTGTCACTGTCTTTTTTCCTTTTACTTCATTTTTTTTTCCAGCGTTTTTTCTCGTTCTCTTGACAAATTTGCAGTTGCCCTTCGCTGGCAGTTGCCAAAAGCCAAACATTTTGCATTCAATTCCTTTTATTTCTTCGCTTTTCAGCTGATACTCTGATAACAGCGGGCTTACTTCGACAGTTCGATTTGTCCGGGTAACCATTAGCATGGCCTTAGTGAGCAGCGACAGTAAAATTCATTTTTATATCTATAGCATAACTAAATTGTAAACTGTAAATCTAATTGAATAAATATTGAACTAACATTTAGTTTTATTTAACATTATGGAATCATGCTGATGTATGAATCGACTTTTCGATTTATGACTTGTCTCTCTCTCTCTCTCTCTTAAATGCGACTCTTTTATTCATTGCAAATTCTTCAGTCTTTAACAAATTTTAATTTCAAGTTATTGTTCGTCTGCCACAGTGGGAATGGGAGGGTTGAATAATTCCTTGAAATTGTGACTCTAGGCGAAAGGTATGAGTGCAACTGTGATTCTGTGTCATTTGATTTGAGTTGCTGATTAAAGCCCACACAACATTGTCAAATTCCATGCACAAAGGACAATCGGAAAATCAAATGCAAATTAAATTAGGCTCCTCTCATGAAACAATTAAATTGAAAATGCCTAGGCGAGTCTGTCCGTCTCTAATTACTTGCTTGATGCCCACACAGAATCAACCTAATTTCCAACTAAATTGACAGTTCAATAATTTTTGCCATATTAAAAGCTGGCAATTTCAGACTATTATTATTATTGGGTCAAATGCATTTTGCCTCTGTGGGGCTTTAGTGGCCAAATATTGCTGCACATGCAATTTTATAAAATAAACAGTGATTTGGATACTTTTGGCATCAATAAGTCACAAACAATGCCATATAAATCAGGTATACCTTATGTAAGGCCACAACATTGATGAAAAAATAGTTTTATGGTGCCCAAAAGTTAAACTTGGTACAAAATTAATCTCTTCATTACAATTACACTGAATCAAAAATGATATATATAGCTGAATTTTTTTTTATATTTATTTTAAAATCTCAGTCTCATCAATCAATATCAATATCAATATCAGTGCTTTCATTTGATGTGCATGTACACGGTATCTGTCGGTCGAGTATGCCTCGTAAACCTTTTCTGTTTCACCCACTTTCTTCCTTCATTCAATTCCGAAAATTGTGCGTCCTTCGGGTGCCGCATTCTTCTGTGCTAGCGAATATTAATTACATTTATTGTGTTTACGGTCGTGTTCCGGCCCTCCGCAGAGCGCAGAGGCAACGCTTTAAACGCCAAAAGTAATACCGCGAGAAGTCGCATAAAGTGCCATATAAGTCACAAGGAGCTATAGCTTTATTACGTATTACGCCGGGTGACATGGAGCCGGCGATTATGATGCCATGGTTAAACTTTGTGTGCACAGTTTATAAATATGTTTAAGTGTGCCCCTTTGCGCTTTTATAACTGCGGATCAAATAAATTACGAAATCCGCTGCGGCGTCGACAATTCCAGCGCTTCGCGCTTTGTTTTATGAGTTTGGATGAAACTTTTGCATCATTTCCATTCGTCAGGTAAACAACTTTTTGCACTCGTATGTACAATATGAACCGAGCTTGATAACCGCCCACAGGTGCGTGTCTCATTCGGCTAAGCGCGAGGGCGTGTGCTAACTGCCTTGGTCACGCCAGTCGTAATTTGTAATTGGGGACCATTTGCCATGGGCGACGTTAAATTACATCGGGCCATACACATATCCAGATATATTACAGTAGCCAGTTGTAAATCTGTAGATGCATGTAATTTGCTGGTCTCCAAATGTTGCATGCGAGAATAAGGAAGTTGTATCATACTGGTCTATGCTACGAATCCAGCCAGATTTGATAGAGCATCACTTTAGTTTGATCATTGGTGAGGCATATAAGGCAATACCTAAAATATATTGAGACACAGTTTAAGTAGTTTATAAAAGCTACAAAAGGGTTACTATAACCATTTGATATGTTCTCATCTCGTTCGGCATATAAAAGATTAGCTTAGCTTAACTAATGCCCTGCTCTTTGTTCATCCGAAGAACAAGCCAAATGAATATTGAACCAATATAACCTTTTAGCCAGGCAAATGAGTATCAAAACGTGTTTGTATTTAAATAACATGTTGACAAAGGCAATTATGTAGCTGACCAAAAATGTGACATTGAGCTTGCAGCGTAAAATGTGAAACCTCCAAATGTGCACTTCAGAACAAATTAATAGAGGTTTTTCGCGGCAGGAATGCAACGAATTTGGACAAATTCATTTATATGTAAATACTATTTAATGTTTAAAAATTACAGCAGAGCTACAAAGTCAAGTTCAATTTGATAAATAAAAAAAGTTCCCGCATTCATGGCTGACTGAATAAATTCAATAGGTTCAGTGGAAGTTTCAAGAAAACTTTATACAATTTCATTGTTAAGAGTTTAGCAACTTTATGTTTGCAATTCTTATGACAATATTTCAGCAAGAAATCATTGCCAATGGCAGCTACAGAGTCTCTTGCGTAATGGAAATATCGAGTTATAGATTTATTAAATAAATTTAATATTGATATATCATATCAGCTGTATAGCCATTTGACATTGACAATATTTTAGTCTCTCATGCCCTGTAATATTAGGTTAAATATGTAATTAATAAATTATAACATAAATTAAGATTGTACAATATAAATGTCCACTTGATGTTTAGTTAAAGTATGTTAGTCTGCTGGTATATTAGCCAATTTAAATTTAAAATAAAAATGAATTCCTTGTTAAAGATCAAGAATTAACTTCAATAGACATAAATAGTTTTAGCTGTTAAACTTATTGCTCGTTTAAAACTCATTTTCGTTAGCTCGATTAAGATCTTAAAAAGAGAAAAAGTAAACTTTGGTAATGCAGAACTATGAGCACATAAATAGCGGCAGACTAAGGCTTGTTTGTCAGCTTATGCAGTTTCCGGAAAAGTTTTAAAGTGCTTGTCAGTGCTAGTTGCGGCAAGTGAGTGTGTGTAAACGGGGCTAACTAAATGGGCCCAAATGAAGCTCTCTGCGGTAAGGACTTTTGCAGTTTCACTATAGCTTGTAGCAATTATTGCTTAAGCTGTTGTCAGACCCAGACCACGCATAGAGACCACGCACAGTAGATAATGTTCAGGCACGAGAAACATTTCCGTCTGGATCTGAAAGGAGCTGGCTGCTTGGTAATAAATGCTTTCCCATCGTGATAGCCATCTAGACGCACATGTTTGCATGTTTACATGTTGCACCTACTGAAGGCGCTGAAAAGAGGTAAAACAAATTTAACTGTTGCCAACATCGAGATTCTGAGACCACTTAGACCCAGCTGGCGTCTGCCTCCGTTCGACCAAAACAGTTTCCCTATGTACTTGCAAAGCTTTTGTAGCAGCCCTTGCTCTTTCGAAATTGAACTGCGGTCATTCAAATGCAGCTGCCGTGTTCTAGCCTCGGCTCTGTGGCACTCAACTTGAATACAAGTTGTGTCGGTTCACTCAATTACAAACTGCTTACCACACACTGTGCACGTTAACGTTGGCAATTGAATGTCCAGCAGGACAGAATGGACGATGTGTGTCTGTGTGTGTGTGCTGGTGGCGACCTTTGTATTGGCCATGAGAAATTCGAATATTTACCTGGGCCAAAACGTGAGATAGTGCTAAACAATAAGTTACTACAACAAGTTCTAGTCGGCATCTGACCATTGTCCAGTCCGTTGGCCATTGTTTGATGGTTGTGGCTTTTGTTGTTTTTGCCAAAAGTTGCCTGTCAGTCGCTTTGCGGCCGGTTGTTTATCTTTGGCCAACAGTTGCTGGCAGGCGAGCTTCCCTTTTATTGTAATTTCAAGTAAAACAAAATCCGAAACTGTCGTCCTTTATCCTCGTCGGCAGGAGACGGCACTTTTGTGGCTGTTAAATGTAGCATTTCTCATCTGCTTGTACTTGTGTATTCCTTCTTATTTGCACTGCCCGTTATCAGCCGTACGAGCCATTTGCAATTGACATGTAAATTTCATCTTGAAATTGCTGTGGACTCAGAAACGTTAAGCAAACTTATATGTCAACAATTAACACTTGCCCAAATTGGCAAATGGCAAATAGGCAAACAGGCAAATACGCAAATTGCCCGGCCAGGCAGGCTTCATTAAATGTTAACACAACTCGCACACAAAAGCCCTTCCTGTTGCCGGCCCCACATAACACGTGCAGCTCACAAATTGCACAACAATAAATATTTACATACTCATTAAAGTTTTCGCATTAAAATAATTCTGGCCTAGCGCCAGCTGAACTCTACATATACGACCCAAATCAAGACCAACGGCAAACACAGGGTTTAACCTCGCCGGGCGCTCGCTTACAGACTTTTCCCCGACTCCTGCACAGTGTTGCTCAAAATGAGAATACGCTTTTTTGATTGCTAGAGAGTGCCATGTCAAGAGATACCCTATAAGTAGAGACAAATTACCTCGCATTCTAAATAATCATTAAAGGCCATTCACAAAGGGAACCGAGTTTTCATTTAAACTTTAATCTATCCGTCCGTAAAGTTCTGTCAGTCGATGTGACTAGAGCTGATGACAGCACAAATCGAGAAATTCAACATATTTTACAGAAATAAACTTCAAATGTGCTCTGCACTTTGTTGCCTTTGATAGGCTTGCTGGAATTGCTTTAATGGGCATTGGAGCGTATTAAAAACTGAGTAAATATACAAACATTTTGCTTGTATTATTTTTTTTTTTTGCCTGCAGGACTCTGTCAGCGCCGGCTGCCGTGCTACGGTCACGTGCCTTAACGGCAGCTTAAAAAACGAAAAACGAAAAACGAATTAGAGGGAGCTGGAGCTGCTGCAGAGGACGTGTCGGTTAACAGGGTCAGAGCCCGGTTGGTGCCCTGCGAGCGAGATACACAAACGACCTATTATATTAATTGTTATTGGCGAATAAAAATAAATGCTTTATTCGTATAGCCCGAAAATGTAGATTAATAATCGATTTACAGCATCTGTAATAGTTCGATCGGGGCTTAGCTGCGTATATGACATCATTTTGATAAGCCTGTTAGGGGCAGAGGATTTGCTGTTGATGCTCATCAGCCGTAGTCAAGCTGCAGCTGAGCAGCATCTGCTAACTTTCAAATCCAGCCTCAGTGCGAGTCAACTGCAAAGGCAGCTGCTGCTGGCTTATTTAGTTGGGATTCTCGGATGCTGCATGCCTCACGCCTCACGCCTCACGCCCCACGCCGCACGCCTCACGCATTCTGCACGTTCATAAATCATAATTTAGTTCATGTCATGCTGTTGCGTGTTTGCCGTCAGGATTGCTGGCAGGGAGCAGCCACAGCTAGCTGCTTGCAGCACTTGCTACGCTTAGAGCTGCCTGTGCGTACACCTTGACGTGTGAGTGATTTATGTAAATGAAATTGTTTGCTGCAGACAACATACAAAAGTCGTTTGCTTCATTGAGCGCCCTGAATTTTTCAGTATATGCAAGTGTTGCACTTCGATTCACACACTGCAAATCAATAAACTCAAATGAGTTGGCAACAAATTCAACTCATTCTGCAACACGGTTGCCAACCAATCGAGTGCAAAAACTTTATTAATTGAAAATTCAGCGCCTGACCACTCGACCATGCCGCATGCATATTTCAGCATTCAATTTGCAATTTAAACGCGGCTCTAGTGCAAATTCTTGGCCATTGTTTAGCTCGCCACAGCGACTGCTAAGCAGAGCCATGAAACATTTAAAGCGACTCGTACGTGTCCTTGTGGGGGTGCCAGGCTTTGCTTCTTTTATATTTATGCATGTGTGAATGGTTGTATGGGTGTCTGTGTGTGTGTGTATAAATGGCGCTGGCTGCAAGCCTTCATCAAGTGCTAGCACGTTGATGGCCAGGCACAATTAAGTGTTTTTATGCACGCTATTTTGTTGCCAGCAATTGCTCAAGTATGCTAATGACAACTGTCTGACTGGCTGGCTGTTCAACGGAATGTCTGTGTGTGTGTGTGTGTGTGTGCGTGTGTCTGCAGCGGTAATACAGTAAAAAGTCCCTTTTTAAAGAGCTGCTTAAAGCTAGCCGAAACGAATAACAAACTCATGTTCATATGGCTACTTGACCTTAATAGCGTCACATGAACGAGCTGAATATGATAGTAAATGCTAACCCCACACACACACAGCTACAAACACACACACACCCACATACTAGCAGACATGAGCTGCCCTCGAGGCAGCTGTGCTTCAAATGCATTAGTATGGGATCGTGTGCTTTAAAGTTGAGCCGAAAATAATTTACACAAAACTGGCGTCTCTCTCGCTTCTCGCTGCTCGCTTCTCTCTGTTCGCCTCTCACAATGGCAATCTGACCCTGAGTCATCCCAGGCATGTCATGCTGGTGTTTAGCCGCAGATGTGCCTTAGATTCTGGCTCATTGTATTTCGATTGTGTTTCATTGGCATCTGGAATAGAGCATTTCTATGTTAAATGCTGCATTTCAATGGCTGACACACAAATACAATCACCCTATCTCTTCCTCCATAATAAATAACTGTAGCATGGTGAATGAATAGAAAAAGCTTTTTCCCTAATTGTCAGGCACAACCCAAGGATTGAATGAGTTCTTTTTTTGTGTCATATAAATATATATGTATATATAAATATAAACAGTCATTTGTATTATTTGATCTAACGCATTGTCAACAATAGCCATATTCAAGGAATTAATGAAAGGCCGTTAAAATATTGAAGTCCTTCGAAGAGCAGATATTCCAATAATTCATCACTGATTTTCTGCATTCACAAGAAACAACACACACACACACACATATGCACACTCTCTGCTCTCTTCTTGGCGTCAATCCTAACAAGACACAATCAGTATTTATTTAATTAAATTTGCAATGCAATATTGATTTCGTTATTCGTTAAGTTTTAATTGGGCTATGCCATTCCAAGAAATCGTAATATGCCCAAAGACATATTTTAATAAATATGACAGTTTATGGCAATTATATTTCCATTCAAAGGCAATTAGCACTTTAATAAATTCAGCTTTGCCACAATAAATCAAAATCAAATCAAATTAAAGCGCATGGAAAACTGTAGTGTGAACTTGGCTAGCTTTGTTATAAAAAAAAACTCGATATAGTTGATGAAAATCTTATACTGTTCGATAACTGCCTCCAACATTTAAATAAATAAATATATAGTTTATACGCCTTAGATTTTGGTATTATATGGAATACCCCTAAAAATTTCACTCCCTTCCAAACCAATTTCGTTTTGTACTTCAAATATTAGCCGAGATATGTAAATGTAAATGTATTTTGAAACAATTCACTTACAATCTTCAGTCTTCAGTCAATAATTTGTACCCTGTCCACACCACTCTGCATTGCCTCTGGTTGTTTGTATTGAGACTTCCATAACTGTCATCTTCATCTGCAACTTACATACATAACATTTGGGTTAGGCAATGACAAGTTAACGCTGAGCCCGAATGCAAACGGATTCGCTTCAAGGCAGCTTCCATATTTGGAAGTATTGTAGACGTCATCTCGGCGACATTTACATAAGTGGGAACCCATGTGAATTGATTTCATTCTGTGATTGTCAAACTGCACCATGTGGCAGACTGTGCTGGCATGCACAATTATGAAAATGAATACGCACAGACACCCACACACACCCACACATACACTCACACACATACAGCCTGTCACACATATAAGCCTCTTTGCTCGATGTTATCGCTGACAGGCGCATGCAAATGTCTGATGGCATTCCACTAATGTGCTCTCAAGCGAAGACACAAGGCAGTCGACGATTCTTGACTTCTCTAAATCAATAAAAGCACAACTTTGACATTCTTTCCACGGTCTGACACACAAAGGAGCGCAGTGCCTTCGATTGTCAATCATGCAACACCGCCAGCGTCTATTGTGTGGCAGCGTCTTAAAGGTCGCCTTGAAGCCGGCGCAAGGTATAATTAATCCCGCCGTGAAAGCAGCATATGACACAGAGCACATTAAGGTATTAGGCAGCTGCTGCCGTTACAGAATTTTACTCAAATTTTCTTGAAAACCAAGCAAATATTTCATTGCAGCGATAGGAATACTCTGCAGAGTAACTAAAGCTGGAATTGTTTGATGAAATATAATGCTCGAATAAAGATACAAAAATAAATTATATTTTATGGAAAATGTGAAATAAAACCGAACATGGATTGAAAATAAGATATTCTATATATTTTAAAAATGTAATAAAAAAAAAAAAATCAAAGTAAAATTATATTTATGACTGATTATTTATTGGAATTTTAAAAAAATGTAGTTTACTCAAAATAAAATTTTAAAATATATATAAAAATATTTAAATATAAAATTCAGCTCAGTTCAGTTCAAGTTCTTCGTGTTTCAATAAAAAAACCTACTTAATTGTTATATTATTGTTAATATTATTTTCAAATTTTCAACGCTGCAAGTTACCAGAAATATATATGTGTGTAACAGTCCCGCCCCCATCGTGCCAAGCCCTAGGGTATGCAAGGCAGCCAGCGATGCCTCCAACTACATATTGGCGCTGGCTTTGACTCACGCCTGGCCATAAATTTGCGACTGTCAGGCAGCTGCTGGGGCTGCAACAATGCCAACAGAAACAGTGCCTAAGGCTCTTTCGCTTTGTGTTGAAAATTACCTGACGCTGTATGAAAAGCGCTAATTGGGCTTGGCGACGTGTGCAGAGAGAGAGATGCTAAGTAATCAGAGTAATTTATTCATGAATGGCAATCGAGAGCATTGAACTTATTGGATTTGCAAATTGCAAACAAACAAACATACATACGTATATATAATGATTATGTAATGCTCACTGTAATATTAAATTAAGATTAGGGCAACATTACACAATTAAATATATATTAAGAAAAGTGCCAGCTGAGCACATTAATTATATTTATTATAAATAGTAGTTGAGTACAGAATGATTACGTCTAAGATATTACAGCTTCTCATGTGTCTTCAGGCACGCGTGATCCATCATATAGACGATTTATTCGCCTTCAGTTTATTCATATTGCTGCAACAGCTCGCGTAAATGTGATTCACGTTCGATTGTCTCACGTCTGACCTTAATACACATGCAAATATAATTCAGCCATACGTAGACACCTTGTTAACACGGGCGCTCACAGGGGACATGTTTATTTATATCGCAATGCAACTAGTGTGGCACAATGCCAGCATAATGTATTGATAATAAGATAATATTAGATACACATATATAAACATAGATAGTCGCACGAATAGCAGCCATGCCGGTGTAGATTACGAGCTCTTTTGAACTTTGAACTAGCCTAGACTGGGGGAGTAACTGTATGTTGGGTAAACAAGGGGCAAAAGCCCGTGGGAACTTTAGCACACACTTGGTCGAACGACAAAGGAAAAATACTCTGTTTGGCGTATCAAGCGGGAAACGGCAATCGTAGTCAGTCTACTTAGCTCCTGCTCCTCCTGCTGCTGCTGCTGCTACTGCTGCTGTTGCTGGTTCAGTTCATGCTAACCCAGGCATGTTACACATTGTTGCGATACAAAAATGTTGTTGTTGTGTGTGTGTGTGTGAGAGTGTGTGGGTGTTTGTAGGTGCCTGCTTTCTCCGAGTTTACAGTCACATGAAACCTCTGCAGGAGTCTGCTACGTTGGCGGATTTTTCTGTCGCATATTGGCTTTTAATTTAACGCGCAGTGTCAGCAGCTATAGCAACAAATAGGAACAACAACAACAATAGCAGCCGCAGATACAAAAGGATGTTAAAGGACTGCTGCTATCAGCTAAATTATTGTTGGGATCATGCATGCAGCATATTACGTATGCAGCCGCACAGTATTCTTTATTTTTTTGTCATTCAGTACGCGGGGTAAATACATTTTAATGTTTTTGTTATTAATGTTCTGTTCGGCAGCCACAGCCACATTCGCATTTGTATTCACGTTCGCCCCCACAGGCGCCTACTTCGACATTTGCATAAGGATAGCAGCGGCAAGAGCTCACTGTATGTCTCCAAGTCCTCTGAATAGAGCACAAATGAATTCTCCAAAATTTGAAATTACATTACGGCCTGACAACGGGAGTACACCTGCAGAATACAACAATGGAGCGACGCAAACAGTCACTGTTTATTTTTATACCCGCCCCACATACACACACACACACACACACACACACACACACACACAGTTGCATACGTCCTCCCACACACACACACGCATAACCTTTGGCTTACCTGAATATCTCTGCACGGATTTTAATTTACTGTATTTTACTCAATTCGTAGAAGTAACAATGAACCCTGTCATATACATCATAAAAGGTTATTAAAATCAGCTGCTTATTACGGATCGTTGTGTGTGTGCGTGTGTGTGGGTGTGTATGTTTGGTTATGTAAGCTTAAGTGTTAAGCACATTTTCGCTGAACCGGATAATGGGAAACTGATGCAGTTCTTACAGCGGACTCTGCCCAGCAAAAACTGCAAGCGCTTTCATTTCTATTTCCATTTCCATTTCCATTTCCATTAAATGCAGTGCTTTTTTGTTAGCATATTCATGTTAAAATATGAAATTTCCACGAACCTGACAATGGCAGCAGTAAATGTGAAAAATCTTACAACGAGCAGAAGGACAATAATAAATAGTATTTAAACTGCATTCAACAATAATTTGTGAACAAAAAATATTTAATTTTAATTTGATCAATCGAATCTGGGAAACATTTATGTGACATGGTTAATATTTAATATTTCGATACTATATATATTTTAGATGGTAGCTGTTCATGCGAAATACTTCATTATTAAAGTTAAAAAGTCACGCTCATGAAATGAAAGTGAAAATAGAAAATACAATAATATGTTTTAAATGTGTTGTTAATTTTAATTATTTTTTTATAATAATAAAACAAAGAAAACAATAGAACGTTTTTGTCGGGGCACGCTCCACAAAGCTAATTTTAATTTTCTGCCTATTTACAAATAGCACATGGTAACTTATTTACTTATTAAATAATTTATTTGAATATTTCTCGCTTCGTGAATTATAATATGCCAAGAGACATTAAATTAAATGGCAGAGTAGAATTATCAAAAATTATTATCAAAAGAGTTTTCAAAGTTAGCTCAGCAGCTTAGTTTCAATTGATTTGGTTAATCCTTAAATTCCTCGTACGATGCTCTACTTATGTGACCGCAATTACTTGGAAGGCGAATGACCTATTATTATTTATGGGCACGTGGCTAGTTGTCCAAGGTGCAGCGTCATAGCCAGGACGTGGCAGACATTATAAATTCCTCTTTAATTATTACAACAGTCGAGTATAAGACATGTTTTCATATTTACTCTCTTATTTTAAGCGGAATATCCGCCACTCGACTGCTTGCCCCCCAATACTGACATTCCGACAAGTCATGATTGGTCACAGCTAATCAAATATCAATGCTCGAATGTCAATCGAACATATGTCGACTCCAGGAATTGACATTGAAGCTAAGAAATGGAAAAGAAGAATATTAAGGAACGTCTTCATTCATTCATGCCGCAAGAGAAAAAAACACTTAAATATAAAAAATGTCAACTCAGCTAAAAGAAAAAAAAATTCGCTTAATAAAATGTGGCGCTTTTAAATTTATAGCTTCGTTACATAGGCTATAAAATTTGGTATCTCCCATAAGACAAAGAGCAGAATAGTAGCCAAAGTACATAAACTCGCCCCATAAATTTCTTACCAAAAACTGACCAAATTGGTCGACTGGCTCATATTGTCAAGGGTCTTTCAGATAAATATGACTTACGAAAAGTTTTCATATCAAATTCAAGGGCAGCTGGCATAAAGCTAATACAAACTCAACTCTATGAGGTGAATTTGTGTTAAATCGAGTCTGATTTCATTGAACTTCATTTGAACAACTAATCTATTTCGTACCTTTAAGATATTTTAATGCTCCTTAATTGCTGTTCATTACCTCATAAGACCACATATTTCTTTCTGCTTTTATAGTATGGTTATCTTTAGCCACAAAGGCATCGTAAGCTGCTTATTGCCGCCTGCAGCAAAACTCACTCATATACATACATATGAATGTACATGCATATGCACTTAAATGCGGACTTACTTAAGCTGCCTTTATTTGCTCTCCATGCAATGAATTCAGTAGGCTGCAATTCCTTGCAATGTATTGAATTTTCATACCGAAAGTTAATTCGCTTGCAAAGGGTATTATAACTGCGAGTTCAGTGAGTAAGTATGGGAAAGGTATAAACTAAAGAGGGTATCGAATTTTTAAAAGAAAATGTATACAGAGCAAAAAGAATACCGTGTTGAAAATATTTGCAAAATTTGTTATGTTTTGTTTATTAGGTCGAGCACTTAGGAGACCGCGCTCTTAAAGTCTGCCCCCGTTTGTCTGTCCGACTGATGCTCAATTTCTTACACTTAGTATACGTATACATTTGCCTGCAGCATTCCAGCGCTATAAAGCAGCCTTCTTGGTTAGAGTACAAAAAAAGTCAGCACAATGAGAGTAAATATGCGCTATACGCATCGCTTTATATGTTTTTTATTATTTTATTTTCTTTTCCTTAAATAAAACCCCAATCAGTTTTCTTTCTATTTGATGTGATATGTGTGTTGGACTCCACTTTGGGACTGCCTTTTATAGACCATTTCCAGGTAAATTTCCGCACTGCCAATGGAAAATCAACTGCACGTATAGCTTACGAATGGAATAGTACTTTTGCTATGGCAACGAGGAGGGGTTCCTCAGGTTCCAGTGAACAGCTGCGAATGTTGAGTGCAAATGGTCTTTACGCTCAACATGTGAAATCATCATAGACTTCAATTTCGTTTTTGGAAAATTTGTTATTTGCTTTCTCATGTTAAGCAGCGATTGCAAATACTTATGCAGAAAATGTAAGAGAAAATATGAAATTTTTGCAATCAAGACGACATGGATGCAATTTTATTTTTATATTTTTTGTATACTATTATCGTTTTGAAACAAGTTTTTTTTTTTTAATTTTAAAAAGGAATACATAAAATATATATTATGATTATTAAAATTATACCAAAAATTGTATAAATATAAATTATGCATACATTAAATGTATTATTAATACAAATTCAATATATGGAAAAGTCTGGTGGGATAATAATTGCTGAAAACTTAATATATCAGCGCTTGTGTTTGCTGCCATTCTCCCGTCGACTTTTGCTCTTCTTATTGTTCTTGCCATTCCTTTTGTAATGGTTTTTATTAAAATAATTTAATTGAATTCATTTTCCATTAAGTCTCGTTTTTTTTTTTAGCTTTATCTGTTTTACATTCTTTCTTTTGTAGCTGGGCCGGAGGATTTGCCTGCTGCGCTTAGCTTAAACTGCGTCTGACACATAACACACAGGGATATATTTATGTGTGGGCGTGCATGTGCATGTGTGTATGAGTGCGTATGTGTGTGTGTGTTTGTGTGGGTGTACATGAATCAGTTTCATGCAAATGAAGGCACTGAAGGTATCCGCTTTCCATTGTTTCGATGTTGTCTTCGTTTTAATGATGTTGCTCCTGGTTATTGAAATTGAAATCATTTTTAAATCAATTTCCTTGCCTAAGCTTTACGTCTTTTTACGTCTTAGCAATGTAAATAATTAAAAGCTTGTATTTTCTTGAAATACACATTGAGGGGAAAAGTTTAGTCACCACAAAAAAAAAAAAATGTTATACAAATTTTATAAAAATTAGATGAATAAACCAAGTCAAATTTACGTCATTTAATTCAATTTTTATCAATTTCAGTTTGTATGTTTTATTCATACTAAATATGGCTACTGTCTTCTTTATTGCTTTATATTTTATTGATATTTATTGATGCTCTGGGAAAGCTGTCAATTCCACTCGCTGGCGCCTTAAACATTTCAAAAGAAACTACAAAATGACTTTGACAATGACCCACAATATATTTCGAGATATTTTCAATTATTGCAAATAAATCATAAGCAGCCGCACAGCTAAGCAGCTTGACTAGCTTTACGACCTGAAGCGATAAGATTTATTATGTGCACACAAGATGTCAAAATATTAAGTTTAGCTCAGATGAGAGCTTTTAAGTATTTAAGTTTTATCGAGGGAGCAACAACATTCGTTGTCCATTTACAGATATGAATTAAATATTATTAAATATAGCCAAATAAATTACTAGAGCCAGCAGTTGGAATATGTGTATCATTTATTTAATTAAACAGAGGAGAATACTTTACATATTAAAGCCGGCAGGGGGAATTTATATTCGTATGTTTATATATTGTATACACAAACACAACGAAAGTTAACCATTTACTTATATGGCAGCTTGAAGGGTGAATGTTATGTTATGTTGTTATGATAAAGGCAAAATCACAACAAATATGCAAATATTTAGTTTACCGCTAAGTACTCACAGCCAAGCGAGGCAAGGCAGGGCAAGGCAAGGCAAATTGCCTGTAGATTTCCACATAGATAGAAGGCATTCTTGGCACGATAACAACAAATAGCTGGCGGCTTTTTTGAGAGTAACAAAGCCGGCAAACAATGCCAGCAACTACAGCAGCAAGAATGTTAGGCTGACAAGCAGTTGCTTTTAATGTCGATGATTAAACGCTTAAGCCGAGCCATTTGAATGCAGCTTGTGCTTCGCTTTCTTGCCTATTTTTAGGCCATTTAATCGACAAACAGCTGAGCCAAGTTTGACTGCCTTTGCTCAAGCATTGAAAAGAGTTTACACAGTCGACACACACACACACAAAGTGATTGTTAAATGGGGCGTATAAGTAACGTGGGCTGCTTAGCATTAGCAAATTAATACTCAAGTAGCATTCGCTTCTTTCTATTTCTCTGTTCGTCAAATGCCACGCTTTCGCTTCTGTCTGTGGGAAACAAAAAGTTGTATCCGAAAAAAAAAGTTAGCCTACGGAAGCCGTGCAGTCTTTTATTCAGTATTTTAACTTTTTTATTAAATTTGCCCATCAAGTTGGGCCAAGTTTGTTGCCAGCTTTTGTTGCTACTTAATGCCACTTTGTTTATTAAATAAATATTTGACACAACTTTCGGGTATGCCGTCTTGATGGCCCACACAAAAGGTATAGGTCATAGCCGAAAAAGTCCCATCATAAATTTGCCGAAAATTATTCAATTTGATGACCAACATAAAAATGCACTCATTATAAAATTTCTTCATTTGATGCTGAGAGAGAGAGCTTTGCTTTAACGTCTCTTTGATGTAGTTAGCCCCATCGATTTTCGAAGCACCTTGGCCCAAAAGCTGGACGTGCTGAGCCGTAAAGTCCGAAGCACATCATTGCAATAAAATTGTCACGAAGAATATTTACCTTGCCTTAGGCAGCCTTTGCAGTGCCTTAAAGCCTTAATTCATTCACATTTATATAAATTTAGAAAAAGGTCTCAGCGAGTGATTACGTTTGTGCATACATATGGCAATCATCTTTTGTGATCATATAATAATCAAATTAGAGAACAATAATACAAATCTCTTTACCTTGCTGATTACCTGGCATCAGAGGTAAACAATGTGCATAACCCTATAGATTTTATTTTCGGCAGGCCCAAACAAATTTGTTAACAATACTCTGTACAGGTGGCATCCACTAAAATAAACTCAATTGTTTGGGCTAACAAAGGGCGGTATAAATTGACCCATGCCCACCCTTTCTCTCTCTCTCGCTCTCCCTCACGCCCTCTCAGATTTCATAACGATATTTGAGAAACAATATAAACAGGTAGAGACTTGGATGGGACTTAAAGCAATCGCAGCTGCGGCACCACAACTAAACAAGTAAAGCACAGACATTTATCGGGGACCACATATCATACATGAATATACGTGTACGTATATGTATGTCTATATATATATATTTATATCTGTTTACAGTTGTTGTGTGCAAATACGTGTGTGCGAGAGAGATTCAAGCAAGACAAACCCCATTAAATAAAACTGGCGCTCAACCACATCGAATTGTGGCTGGCTTGGCCGCCGCTCTGGCTGCCCGTGTTGCCATCGAGCCGCTTTGAGTGGCTTGAGTGGCCGACACTCGGCTGGGAGAACGTCTCACATTACGCATACGCCACCGGACGCGTTACGCAAAGTTTTCCGGCTTTGCTTTGGTTCACTGGCAATATTTTTATGACCAGACTCAGTCTCTTGGCACGTGCCAGGAGGATTCAGAGCTTTGTGCAAATATGCAACGAAATGCAGCGAATATATTCGCCGAGTGGAAGCAACAGTTTTGCTTCCTCTTCACCCTCGAGTGGCTTACTTAGTCGATGTGCTGTGGCACGTAGTCCGTACGCACATGATGCGATACGTACTGTGAATTCATCTCTCCATTCAATTCAATTCAGAGAGCCATAAAATTGCGTTCGTGTAAATACAAGTTATGGACCATTTTCCCATTGCGCTGGAACCGAAGCCTTCTCTTGCTTTCTAGATGAGCTAGCTCTATGTCTTCAATGTAGTGAACATATACACCTACATATATAGGGTCAGCCGACAAACACTCTGTATAGCACACTGTAGCTATTAAATTCAGTTGTAAAGCAGCAAATACGCACCGTTCATATATCTGAAGGAATATTCACCAAATCTGCCTATGAAATTCCAGACACGTTCATAAAATATACATAAATACATATATACTCATGCATATGCCACATATATATACATACATGTTTAAGCTCATTTAGGTAGAGAAAAGTATATATATATATATATATATTCTTCTTGATACGCCAAAGTTTTTCAATATGAAGCACAAGCAATGCACGTTCCAATAAATTACATCAAAAAGGCATACGAAAAGCAGCTGGGCTTATCAAATTGCCATAAAGGCATTGCCATAGGCCCGAATAGTGGCTCCATATTTCAATTTAAATGGACTTAAAAACGAAGCATATTCAATAGTAAAATACTGAGAAATAAATATTTATAAATACTGGAAAGGTTTCATTCAATGAAATTTTTTAATTAAACTTTAAAAATAGTTGATTTTAAATTAAATTGCCTTGATATATTTTCAGAATTTATTTTAAAAATTATCATTTTTGTATATAATATAAATTTAATATTAAAAATAATAAACTCTTACATATATACATATATTTCATTCCTATTCTCAGTAATTGCATTTTATTAAAAAGTTTATCTATTTTTAATTTCTGTATTTATTTAGGTAAAGCAAATAATATCATGCACTTTTGACTACATTAAAGAGTAAGACTTCAATGCGAATGCCATTGTACTCGCCTCAGAATGAACTCCGAGGAATGGCCTTTGTATTGGGACTCTAATAACCAATGATTATATTTCTCATTCTGCAATATAATTCATTCATAAATACGCACAAGTCGAGGGACAGGCACAAGCACGTTCAATGTCGGCAGCACAGTGGCGCGCACGTGGCGTCCGTGAAGCAAACAGAAAAGAAAAAATAAAACAACAACCAAGAAAAAAAAAAAAAAAAGAAAACATCACTTACCGCCCCCAGTCTCTAACAGGCGCTGAGGACGACCGCGGTGGAGATGGTTTTCACACAAACACAAGGCAAGCATCTTTATCATTGGGCGCCAAGAAAATTTCCCAAACAAAGCAAGAAACAATTTCCCAGTGTTCGGCTGCCTCGTGAGAGAGCGAGCCGAGAGAATGCCAAGTAAATGCCGAGCGACGCTAGCTTCGACGTCGGCATCGTCTATAGCAGTGTGAGCAGCAGCGGCAGAGGCAGAGGCAGCGGCAGCGGCAGAGGCAGAAGCAGCGGCTGCCTTTCACTGGCAGTTCAGACTCAATGGACCAGTTTGGAAAATTCGCACTGTCAGTTTGTTTTAAAATTTTGCCGCGTTCGCTTGCGATTCGCTCAGGTCTCGACAAGCGGAAAAATATAAATTTTCAAAATATATTGCGCGCGAATTTCGAACTCGGTTTGTGAACTATATTTCGAGTGACGTTTGTAGGAAAAATAGAAAGAAAATCTAAAACGTTAAATTGTGAAGAAAAATATGTATTAAATACGCTCCAAGCAGAAAATACTATGGAAACACTATTGAATAACTTAGCCAGTTTTAAACACTTGGCTTTGAGATACAATAAAAACTAGTAAAAAAAACAAACTAAAAGTCATAATACTAACTTTTGCGAGCTTTTTTATGATGCTGATTTCAGTCATAGTTTCTAGTGAAAAACAAAAATAATAGTAAATGTAATGCAGAGCATTCATAGAATGAGTTCGGCAGTTGACTCATTCTGAAATTTTAATAATTACAAAATATATATAAATACAAGTGGCATTTTATGTGTATTTAAATTAATTATATATATAATTAAATTATTTTAAAAATATAACCGTTAATGTTTGCAATAGAAAACTCTGCTTTAAGATGTGCTTTTCTCAACTAAAATTTAAAGAATCTGATCTTATCTATGTTAAAGTCTTATTGAAGTGTGACTAATTACGGTGAAACTTCACATTGAAGTACAATTTTGTGCATAAGAAACATCGTGGACTATTTCTATTATCAAATTAGGTAATACATTTAAATATTTATATGATATATTAATCATTTTGATAATATTATAATTTATGTTACGTATACGTAATATGTACAATTTTTTATATTATTAAATTATACTTTAAATACACATTCAAAGAGTTGAAGATTTCACCTCTAGTCTACTGGTAGAATTTATTTAGTCCCAGTCCATTTGGCCCTTTACCCTACTCTTTCCCTGAAACTTAATTGCATGAATAATTAATAGAAATTAATAGTAATAATAAACACATTTGGTTCAGCCTGGATTAAAACGTTTTAAAATTTGATGTCGTCAAATTTGTCACTTCTTGATTTTCATGCTTCTCCTTCAGTAGCGAACTGAGAGCAACGATGTAAACGCTTCGACAGCAAGTAATTAACAAGTGAGTTGAGTTGAGGCTAAAATTCAATGGTCGACACGTGCCCAGGTTGTTAATCAAGCCACTGCAAAATAATAACTCAACAATAGAAATAGAAAACAGGCATCATTTGCCAATGAAAATTAATTAAAAAACAGCAGCATTTGTGTGCTCACATATATATATGCACACGTATGTGTGTGTGCTCGTGTTAGTACACAAACAAAAAACAAATTGTAAATAAAAGAAATTAAACAAAAAGGCGCGCTGATGTAAATAAGGTGTTCCGGAAGGAAGCCAGCGGAAATCAAAGTAGCGCCTGCATAAAATAAACCTCGCAGTGTCCTTCAGTCGGTGCTCCACCCAACTGCCGCTGATTACGTAATTACATGAATGTTAATTTTTTGTTATTTAGCATGCTTTGTTTTACCACCGGCACTGGCGGTGGCAGACGGTAGCGGTAGACGCATACATCAGCCGAGTAACGAACAATTAGGGAAAGGCAAACAGCAGTACATCAAGTAATGAGCGAAGTTTTGTCGCAAGTGCAGCAGAAAGAGACACGAACAGAGCACTTAACATTCGCGAGGCAGGTGCGTGCCGAGGACATTTATATGCCACGACAAGGGAGATAAATATTTTTGTAATTAATAGAGAAAGTTAAAGTTGATTGCTGGCTAGCTTATCTGTGTGGCTGATCAAATACAGTTTCAAAAAAAAAAAAAGTCAAATGTCCGCCCAACACTCAGCTCACACTTTGGCAGCGAGCGAGCGCACATGTCAGACGGAGATTTATTACCAGAAAAAAAAAAAAAAGAAAAGAAGCGGAGGGCAAAAACCCAGCGGCTACGTTTTAAATGGTCTCGCACCTTTACGTGCGACTTGAGGTTTTTGGGGTTTTCCCCCTGGAGTCGTATATCCTTAAAAGCCCTGTCAGGAAATTAAACTATTAAGCTTTCTTGATGTGCATAAAGTTTTAATGCCATCCGAAAAGGTGTTTGGGAAATTATGTTGTACTATCTGGCCGAGCACCGTCTGTCATTAAGGGAGAGGGGGGCAAAAGCAAGCCATTTACTTTCTCCCCGACTCGGCCATAGACCAATTCCACTGATAAGTGAATCCAGTAAAAGTTTAGTGGCAAATCAACATAAAATCCTGTTGATTACCTCAAGTTTTTCAGCCCAACTGCTAAGCTATTTCACTGCTGTCAGCAACAGGCATAGAAATTACAACAGTTTGCGCCACAAGTGCTAACAGCCTCCGATGAAAATCGATATGCCAGCTGAGGTCAGGTACAGAGCTGTCTAAACTTTTGCTCCGAAACTTATCGGGAATTTTTTCGATTCTCAATTAATGTTTGTTTCAATTCGTTTCGCATGTGATTCCAAGAAGCTTGACAGTTCTGTTTGAGTAAGTCAACATATACAAAAAGAAACAAGTTGTGATCAGCCAGTCATGAGCAGACATAGCGAATGCATTTTCCATTCCAATCATTAGTAAGAATATTTATGTATTTACATATTATATTGGAGAAACTCTTGATAAAGTATATTAAAAGCAATTTTGCTAGCAATTCTAATAAATTTCTGTATCACAATTAGAGTCCTCACGAGAATAGAACTTAGTACTAGCCTTCGAAATGTTTTTAAATACAATTTTTGTTGAAAAATTACTTAAACATGACGTATGCAAAAGTCTTATATATTGATATACGACGAAAAAGTAAGA
Organism: Drosophila navojoa; assembly: GCF_054131105.1. Classification (NCBI taxonomy): domain Eukaryota; kingdom Metazoa; phylum Arthropoda; class Insecta; order Diptera; family Drosophilidae; genus Drosophila; species Drosophila navojoa. The sequence continues at coordinate 13,622,768 of NC_142890.1, forward strand.
GCGTATACTTAATTTTTATATTCCACATTGCTGAGAGCCTCGCTTATGCAACATTTTTAGTATTCGTGTAGGATTAATTGAATTGAACGCACTTAATATTTTATTCGTATTTAAGACAATAAAATTGTTGGCATATTTTGACCATCCAATCATCGTTGTACTAAGTGTTGCGTGCAATACGGAAAATATAAATAAGCTAAGGCATTCATCATGGGCCTTGTTCAATTCTTTTTATTTATAGGCTACACATGTAGATATATCTATTTACGAGGAACAGACACTCATGCATCATATATTATATCGCAGCACATATTATTCCGCAGCAGTTGTAAATGTGCTGTAGGCCAGATTGCATTCGATCTAATTCATTAATGCCGCCTACTACTCCAGCTGGGGCCAGCGGGCACCCGTAGTCGTTATCGCCCTAATGCTAGCAGCTCAGTAATACAATTTAACAGCATTGTCTAGATTTAATGCTGCCCACTATCTAAATTGAAGTTGATCCAATCAATGCGGACGCTGACGCGTAAACAATAGCAAAACTAAACGAAACAACATCACACGAAAGCAGAAGAAAATTTAAAAAACAGTGCTACAGCTAAGAAAGAGAAAACAAAAATGCTGAAGTTTACAGACGGCCAAAACTTGTTGAGAATTTTCATCGATTGTGGCAATAAATCGACAGAGCAATTGACAGCGATTTGGAATCCGAACAAGAACTCAATTTGTTGCGAACTTATGCATATTAAAAACAACATTTTATAACCAAAATTTGATTCAATATACACATATATTTGTTGGGAATGCGAAAACTTGTTAGTCTCTCGGCCTCTTTATGCTTATTTCTTTTAATTGGCTCTCAAACTTTGAACTTGTGGCTAATTGATGAGTTGAGGCATTGATATGGACACTTCATAAGCATGTTCATAAATATTTGTTGGCAACAATGCTAATTGAGCACGACAAACACACAAGACACGCCTCCTCAGCGAGCATTGAAGTTGGCTGTCGTGACTTCTAATGAGGAATTCGAAAATGTTGTTTCCATGATATTTTCGCATTTCGCATTCTCAATTGGCCGCATTTATCCGGCCACTTGACGCACAAAGAAACATCTTGGCCTGTCTACTGCTAGTCAGCTAGTCAGCTAGTCGATGTATATCTCACATGCATACATACATACAGATAGATGCTCGTATGTTCATGTTTATTTAAATTTATATATTTTTTTCTCAATTACTTTAGCTAATGTGGTTGTTGCTGTTGTTGGTGCTGTTGTTGGTGCTGCTGTGCGTACAGTGGCCATCGCAACGGCCACCAAACATTTGTTTGAATTTTTCCTCTGTGCAAATATGCAAAATGATTGACAGCACAATTAAGATGCCGCCACTGAGCTCACAGGTAATGCAATATTTAAATTAAACGCGGGCTGCAGGGAGGCCACGTGCCAGCTGCAGCCATATATGGCTGTGAATTTCCATGCACAAGCAGAGCATAATAACGGCACTTATTGTTACATCATTCAGTTACTCTTACACATATTTCAATACATCATTCAGTTTGAACTAATACAAAAAATATAGATATTCGCAAGAGTCCTTTTATTTTCTAAAATTTTTTTTATTGACTAGGATTATATGAACTACTTTAGCTCCATATTCACATATTTAAACCGCTCTGTGGAAAATGAAATATTGTTTATGCGATTAATTAAATTGAACGAGCATTCAAATACGAAATATGTCTAATAAATATATTATAAAATAATGACTAAATAGGCTTTCAAGCGTCTAAAACATAGCAAATAAAATACTATATATATTTGCAGCAATTAGTTATAATAGCATCCATAATTTGTCGATTGGCCAACTGAAATATAATAAATAATTAATTTAATTGCTTATGACAAGCTAATTGCTCAATTCACTATTTGCTATTTTTGCCTCTTTTGTATCTTGTTTAGAATGTAATTTATAAATGTGTTTAGAGATATTACAACAAAGTCATATATCAAGTGACTTATATTTTAATTTATTACATTACTTTTTTACTCGATGCTGGCGACGAAAGGCTCCAATCTAGGCTAAATATTTGTGCCTACTTTTTTGCTTGCCTCTTGGATTGTTTTCTGTTAGCCTTGGCTGGTTGCCAGTAAAATCAACAGGGGAAAAAAAAGAAATGTTCAACGTAAATGAAAACACAGAATACAAACACGTGCCGATGCTATATGTTTTTTTGGTTTTGTGCCATACGTGGCGTATACACAATGTTGCTTATCATAGTCGTTTGTTTTCGAATTCCGAATTGATAAAACAGCGAATTCATACTTAGAGGCAATGCGGCTGCTCTGAATGCGAAATGATAGCGTTTATTAAAGACATAAGACAGCTCAGACATTTTATGCAATAAATTTAGTCAACTTCTAGTCATATAGGCCCCACTCACGTAGAACTTAAATTTATCTGACGGAGGTATAAACAATTATGTTTACCAAAGGGTATATAAATATATAGAAAATTTGTACATAAATAAAGATTGACAAACGGGTATTACACAAAGCTTATACTCTATTATTTACTTGGTATAAAAGTTGAACCTAGTTTTAGCTTATAGATATATATTAATAAACTAAATGAAGTTAATCATTTGTATTAATTTTTATAAGAAATCAAGCAATTTTCCTTAGAGCTGCATCTTTATAAAAAACTAAACTGAATTTTCAAATTTATGAAAAGAGATAAGTGGGGCATATGAAGAATACATATATTGAAAATATATATATGTATGTGCATATATTTACCTGCACCTTGTCGAGTGTCTGTCAAGAGCAGTGGAAAACTTGTTGATAATTATGCAAAATTGAATGCATCAATTACGCGAGACAAATCAAAACTGTCAGCCTTTAGCAATTCAATAGGAATTTGTCAGCTAGTCGAGGTTGGAAGCACTCGACTTTAATCTAACAAATCGAACGCTACATCTCAAACAAAAACACAAATAAAGTTAGCATATCAGTTTACATATTTTTAAATTACAAATTATTGTTTATAAAAGTGCGATGTGCATTTCATAATTAGGAGTAGGAAACAAATATTCACATTCTGCTCAATCAATTGTGTATTATGATACGCTCAATGCACAATGTGTAGCATAGGGAATCACAGCGATATCGTATTTGCATGCTAACGGTTTTCAGCTCATTGCACATTGCACTGCTAATTTATTTGAAAATGAAAAATATATCGCAAAAGAAATATATTGCGTTGCTGACAGTAATTTTAACCTTTTCAAATGCGTGAATTTTATGATGTTCATTAATAACAACACTCAACAACAGATATTACAGAGGGCGACTCAGTTCCTGATGACCTATATTCATTCAGCGAGTGAACCCTAAGCTAGTGCTTGAGACTTGTTAAAATATATGAAAATAAATCGATTTTAGTACTTCCCAATTATATATTATTTTATAAAATATATAAAATTATAAATCTTTCCTCAGTTATTCGCAAAGTCAACACGACAGTGAGTACAGGGTATATGGTAGTCGGTCATTCTACACTGCACCCATGTATCTGATTGTACATTTATATTTTGTTTTCCTCAGTCTGTTAGCTTCTAACGTGGCTGAAATATTTATTGGAGTACCGAACTAAAGAGTCATCAATCGTGTCGCTAGGGTTCGCCCAAAGACGAAAGATAACATGTCTCTGTTAACAAATGACCTTTCCTTTGGGTTGCATATGTATATATACAGAAAAAAAAAGGAATGAAATATGTGTATTTACATCTTATGTATACTATACCAACTATTATCATATTATATTTTATATATTTTATATTACTTCATATTTTCTTTTTCTTTTCGCTGGGCATCGCACTTAAAGCATTCGAGTTTATATGAAAATTTGTGCTAGGCAGCAGCTATAACAGCACGTCCACCCAACAGTAGCCGCCACAACAACAACAGCAAGAACAACGAAAGAAATTACCAAAATACCGAGAGTAAAAAACGAAAATTTATCGATGCTCACTTCCGCCAACAGCCACAAAAGCAACAACAGGAAGTAATGTGCTTAAGCAATAGCTGTGAACAACATTCAGAAAAGTGATGTTTACACTGGACGCCGAAGCTGGAATACCCTGCAGATAACATAACCCTAAAGCAGTAAATTTTGGACTGCCATGTCAATATCACATTAGACTCTTAAAGTTGCTTAAATTAATTACTGCAAAATTGAATTAATAATATAATGGAGTAAGAAATGGACTGTTGCATCATGTATGAGCGAGTTGGCATACAACATAACTGAAACATCGTGGAAGGCAAACATTTATAAAACACTCTTGGCCATTTCTCTTCATTAACTGCATGCCAAAATGGCTGGAGAACAGGCCCAGAATGAGAGAGAGCAAACTGTTTTCTAGTCTGCCTGCGTGGACTCAGCTGCTATCCGTATTCCCTACGCCCTTCTGGCCATCTCTAGTTCACCTAGTCTGAATTGCGGCAGGCTTTCGCATTCGCTGGCCGCGTGCTCTTGGGCGCTGCTTAATGAAGTTTTTCACAAAAATTTCTCGGCAATTTGACTGTCGGACATTGCATAATTGATGAGGCCTGGCGAAGCGGCGACACTTTAGACAAATCACAGCGCCTGGCCAAGCTCCACTTAAGTCGTATGTCAGTTGGCTTGTTGCCGTCTCTGCCGACACGTTCTTTATTAATAATTCGCAATCATTTCTTGGGGCAGGCAAAGTGTTAATGCTGATGAGTTTGGGCTTCATGTTACGGCTGCCAAATGAGCAACAATCTATTTGTATAATTGAGGCAGGCTGCTGCTACAAATGAAACCCGCCCGCGCCAGTGGCGGCGCCGGCAACATGTTGTATGCCAGCGTAGCAACTAGTTAAACATGACCATAAAATGTTGACAACGTGTTGCTGTGTTGGCTAAGCCGCTGAAATTTGAGTCAAGCGCTACGATGCAACGCACCGTTAATATTTAATTGCATAATTAACCGCAAATTAAAGCACACATGGCTGACGACAACAACAACAACACCATCAGCAACAATCAAGCACAATGTCAACACAGTTGGGCAACTGCAGTTTGTCATATCAATGCAAATAAAACGAATTAAATGCGAAACAATTGATCTCCCTAGTCATGGCTAGTTGATGCCTAGCAATTGCCGTATTGGAGCGTTATTTGCAAAAATAAAAAATAAAAACATACATATATAGTTTGTATCGAGTGTGTCTCGTATTCCACTTGATCAGCTGCCACAATAACTAAAAACAGTTTGCCACACAGCGGAAACAAATAAAATAAAAACTAGTTGCACTAGCTAAAAGTACTTGACTGGTAGATACCCTGTATCAGTATTTGAATATATGGAGCCATAGCATCCAACTCATTTGAAATGAATATCCTTGATTTGGAATAAGTTTAACTACAGGGCAACCCTCGCTGTTTGTTCGTCGCTCTATCCCTCTCTCTATGCAGTGCTGCCAGCTTAGCCTTTTCCAGGCTAGATCTAGCCGATCGATAATCCATGGAAAATTACTTTAGGCAATCGAAAGAGGAGCTGAGGCAGACTTTGCTCGAAGTTCTAATCCTTAAGAGAACTTTACAACGGTTCATTTGAATATATATATATATATATATCTGTTCGTATGTCTGTCTGTATATCTGTCTCCCTGTCTATCTCTCAATCTGTCTCTCAGTCTGCCTGCCTAACAAGAGTAATTGGCGATGAAGAACTACAGAAGCTCATTTAATTTGTCTATGTGTATGCAGCAGTACTCATTTGGTGTTTATATTTGAGTAAAACGAAGCTAGAGTGCCTGCAGCAGCAGAGAGTGCTCCCATTGGTCACTTAAAATTCGACTGCAACGACCTCTACCTGCCGTCGGGCTCAACTTTTGAGCGTGACTTGGTGTTAGTGTTAGTGATTTAGTCATCCTATATAAAAGGGCTGCAGCTGAAGAGCTTCTTCAGTCGCCCAGGCCAGTGCAGTAAAGTGAAGTGAAGTGAATTATGTGGAAATCGTGATCGTTCAGCTAAACAGTAAAGACTCGGAGAAAATGTTTAAAAGAAACACTAAGAGGAAACACTTAGAGGAAACACTTAGAGGAAACACTCGGAGGAAATGCTTAGAAGAATACTAAGAGGAAATACTGAGAAGAAACACTTCTAAATTACTTATAGGAAATACTTAGCTAAATTATTATGTTTACTTTTTATTATTTTTGAAAATAATTTGTTAAATACATTTTCTACTTTTTGCATGTTTTTTACGATTCTCAATTTCCAGCAATTTTACCATCATTTTAGCCTATTTTTCTATGAGTACATTTATACACAATCCAACCAACTTATCAACACTGGCAACACTGTCTCTATGTCAATGAATACATGTTTTACAAATAAAAGCTATACTATCAACAAATATTGGGTTCCAAACAAATATTATTTTACCAGTTTTTCTATAGATATACATTTTTTTCTGTAGTTCTCCACTGTTGTATTTGCTCTAGCTGGCCGCTATTTTCATTCCGCTCGTTTGCCACGCCTGTCCTTAGACCATAAAGTGAGTTTTGCGGCTTATATATTATTATGCTCATATATTGGTCCTGTTCATTGTATTGTCGTGCTCATTGCTGCTCGCTCGGCTGAGTATCATGTAATATTATTTTATACATTTCTCACACATCACCTTCTCTTTAATTAATTTATATTTTGTGTATTTTCTCTACTAGATTTCATCACAAAAAAGCTTTTTCTTATAAAGAACACTTCTTTAAGGAGCATAAGTAATTTCTAGTGTTCTTGCGTTCGCAATAAAAAAGAAACACTTATTTGGCTAAGTCCCCGAAATGCAAATATTTATGTATGAGCCACCTTCTTGTCAAACTTTTCTCAGTTTGCTTATTTCAGTCTTTGCGGCAGTAGCTACGCAAATTTGAAAGCAAATATGAAGAGTGCTTCCTTAACAAAGATATTTCCATAGAAAATTACTTAAGAACACAGCAGCTGAACAAAGCCCGGTAATTGATAGCAAGCAATTTGTTTTAGAATGCAGCGAACAATAAGGAACTTTTAATGTAATTTAAGAAACTTTAGTTCCGCACTTACCCTAATTGATGACAATCTTATATATACTGAAAACTCGATATTCGTTAGAGCATGTTCACGGGCACGAAATCTATCAAATAAGTTTTGGGAAAACATATTTTACGCTCTTGGCTGGAAAAGTTTCAAATCGCAGATAACTACTATACCTGAATCTCACAAAAATCATCGGGATAATCGCCAAAATTCTGTGAGTCATAAATAAATTGCTTGCTGGTTCGAATTATGCATTCAGTTAGATAATTCGGCTGAATATGTTCGTACATGGGTAATTGAAGGAAAGCTTTCGCCTCCCTCATACAGAGCAGCAGGAAAGTTCTTAATTATTTCAGCATAGCCGTAGTTCGCATTTTTGCTTTACTATTTAATGTGTGGCACGGCCTGACGGTCCAAAAATAATGATGGTTCGTTCCATGGCTGTGTGTCCTGCAGCCATATAAGCCATTTGGCAACAATCAAACAAAAGGTGCGCAGCCAGCTGCCGGCTGCCAGGTGACTGTGCAATAAAGTCGCTGCTGCTTACCTGGCCGACTCATTAAGAGGCCAGCATGGCAGCGCACAGCCACATGGCAACCACACATGAGCAGCCACGTTTATAAAAACTGTCACACGGGGATGGGGTGACGGACTTAAAGTTGCAATGCCATCATTAAAGCTGTCGCCCAGCTGCCGGCTGATAAGGCGCTACGCGAATGCGAAATGGAATGCAGAGAGTTGTGGGCTGGGACGCTTTTCAAATTAAGCCATCACAGTACTGTCAGAGCAAGTGCATTAAATGTTTGGCTGACGACCCCCGGCACCTACATATATATGTATGTATGTAGTAATGTATGTGTGGGGAGCAGCTGCCATAGGCAGTGACTGGAGTGCGTCCACTTGGGCTGCGGTCTGTCATCAGCTGGAGACCAGGTGGCCACCGATAACACTTGACAGTCCCTGCAACATATCCAATCAACATTTCAACGCCACAGCGCCTAACCAAATTATTAATTATTGCTGCCCTGCGGTGGCTGCGAATTTCAGTGTTTATGCTTTAATAAACGTAATTCAAGGTAAACAATATGTGAACAAGGCATCAGGATAATTACAAACTATAATTATTTTTGTAAGTTTTGATTCGGCGTTAATGTGATACAAATGATTATACCGAATACATTTAAACCATTTTGACTCTACAGATAGATTGCAAATAAATAAAAAATAAGAGCAAAAACAAGACATTTGAATCCGTGTGTATTATTTGCATTTGTATATTAAATGCGATTCACGGATTCTTTTATAGCCTTATGCAAGCGACTAGCACTTTGTTTAACTACAATTTAGTACTATTAATTCATGAAAACAAAAAATAAATATATAATCTGAAAATGGTAATATATTACAAGAATAAATCTATTCGTTTTTATTTTTTTTTATTTTATTATTATTATTATAATTATTATTATTTTTATTTATTTTTTTTTTTTAGTAAAAATATATATTTTTTTAAATATTTATTCAATAATTTAATAAACATTTTATGCTAGTCGATAAATTTAAAAAATACCTCCTATATGCAGAGTTCTACTTTTCATCGCATTTTCATAGCATTTTAATAGCAGCGAAAAATATATAGCTCTGCATATTAATTATAAAATTTTATCATAAATAATTTCTCAGAAAATAATTTTTTAGTATATACATAATACATTAAATTGAATTCGCGCCCCCATCTACCTAATTTTATCCCAACTAAAGGCAATTTGAATAGCTAAACTTCAATATGAAAGTAAAGCTTTGTAGCCTCGATATATGTATGTACTTCAGCAGAAATCCCATTTAAATTCTTTTGCCCTGCATACATATATTGCAGCAGTTCTTTAAGAAAAGCATTTGTAATAGTTTCCTTGTGAGATTCATACAGACCGAAAGTGATGTGTGTGTGCGTGCGTGTTTGATTTATATTAAGGGACCATTGTTATTCTAGAGCTGTGTGCTGTGTGTGTAACAATTTTCAGGATATGCTCAGATATACGCTCTTTTGCAGCTGGCTGTATGGAAAAAGGGAACAAAATGCAACCCATTTATTTTCATTTTGGCAACGCAAAAATTTTGCATTCCACCAAGCGCCAAATTGCAAATAGCGGTTAGGTTGAATGTGTGCGTGTGTGTGTGTGGGTGTGTGAGTGAGTGTTTGCCTATGTGTATGACTGTATGGTTGTTGATGTTGTTGTGGTTGCTCTAGAGCTCCACAACCGAACCACCCTAAAAACAGCCTTTGTTGCGGTTGATTGAGCAAATCACTTGCATGCAGAATGCGCTTTTTGGCTGCAGTCCTGCGGCCGCAGTCCAATGTCGCCCGCATGTCACGCCCGGCAATATGTTATGACAAAAAATTGTATAATATTTTGGCTGCACACGAAAGCTGAAATGGCCGTGACAAACTTTAAGCATATTTTTAGTTAACTAAATAGAAAGGGGATAAGCGCAGCTGAGGGGCTGCACCGACGGCAGCGGTTCCCGAATTTGCATAAATCTTCAACGCGATGCATTTTTAATTAAGCCTTTGTGCTGCTAGTCGTCAATTGTGTCGTCAAGGATATGAGAGCTCATTATCAGACTGCAGCCCCTGGCAACGGCCGGCTAGTGGCTAAAGACTGGCGACTAGATACTGGGGACTAACGAACGGCTAAAGCTGACAGTTGCCGTTAGTGATACGCAAAAGCCGTGCTCATTCAGTGGCAGCTTTGCCTCTTTGGCACCGCCATTCACAGCGCACAGCGAAATCTGCAGCGATGACGCGGCAGTCCATTGAGTGCTGATGTCAGTCCGTCATGCCGCGACTATTGACAGCGGCAAACAAAACTGAAAACATATTTAAAGCGAAAAATTGGCAGTCCATTAAAGCCGCTGAACATCAAATACCCTCACTGGCAAACTCTTTAAAAAGTATATTGATGAAAAAAAAAAACAATATTAGAATTGTATAAATTAAAATGCACATGAATTACATTACATATTTGCTTTTATTTTCGTATCATATGTGAGGATAGTAATTGCCTGTGCTAAACACTAAAATACCCTTGTGTCAGTGTACAGCTATGCAAATATAGGTTTCCATTGCATTGATATTTGCGTTTGGGATGCGTAATTAAGCAATACTGTGAACATTCTGTGGTTTCTGCAATAAATCATGTCAGAGGCAATTTGCAAGCGCCTATTTGCAATTAATTAAAAATAGCTCCGCAGGGGCATGTAAATGTTCAAATAATATACTCCATAGATTTAGATATAGATCACAGTGAATAAAAGTACTTATGTATATTTGGTTTTTTTCTTCTTTTTCGTAGCAGCAGTAACAATTGAAAGCACAGCAACAAAGGCAGAAGCTTAACGAGTTATTGTTGTGAAGCACGCCACACAGCTTTAGAATGAAATGGAGATGCAAGGTGAGGCTGGTCATGGACCAACAACAACAACAACAGCAACAGCAGCAGCAGCAGCAGCACCAGCAGCCGCAGCGACACCGACACCTGAAACGCCAAGAGGCGAAACAAGTACTACGACAACATTCGCATCGCAGTCACGCGAGTTCAGCTGTCGTGTGGCTCAAACGGCACAGCCCGAAGCCTGGCAGCCATTCATTAGCTGCGAGGCGGCCCAGGCCGACAGCAACAATTCCTACAACAGCAGCAGCAACATCACCAGCAGCACCAGCAACAGCATCAGCAGCAGCAGCAACAGCATCAGCATCAGCAGCAGCAGTAGCACAACATTCCATTGCACATTGCAGGGCTACGATAGGGACGAGGATAACGTGTTGTATGCGTGCAGTGCCGTGCTCGAGGAGTCCGAGGCAGATGCAGCCCTATTAGGGCCATGCATACTAGACACGCAGCTATCGAAGCCGCAGCAGGAGCCGTACGCGCAATTCGAACTGGAAATCAATGGGACCGTTAGTGATAATGTGAGTGATACGTTTAGTTTTAGTAGCAACTGCAGCCGAAAGTTGTTTCTATGTGAGTCCGTGGACGAGGAGCTGCTGTGTCAGCTGCAGCTCGAGCAGGAGACTGTGAGCCCCACCACGCCGCAGACAGCGACCAGCTGGCAGAACTTTCGCATCGACCTGGGCGATGGCCTGTGGTCTTGGCTGAACTTCAGCGAGATGGTTGAGAATGTCAGCGGGGGCCACGGCAACGACAGCACCAACAATTCAACTACGAGCTTGGACATGATACTGTCCAACTACACCATATCCGACACAACAATGAGCACAACAACAACGGCGGCCGCCGACATTGTCATATCGAGGAGCTTCCTGGACTACTCCCCACACGGCTACGACTGGCTCTTCTTGTTCGTGGTCTTTTTCATATTTGCCGGCGGTCTGGGCAATATACTTGTCTGCCTGGCCGTCGCCCTGGATCGGAAGCTGCAAAATGTCACCAACTATTTCCTCTTCTCGCTGGCCATAGCCGATCTGCTCGTCAGCCTGTTTGTTATGCCCATGGGCGCGATTCCAGCATTTTTGGGTAAGTGCATAACGTTTCCCATCAATTTTAATAAATGCAATAGCACAGCAAGAAGCGAGCGAAAGTTTAGCGAACTCTTTTGAAGTGCTCATAGCGAAACTGAATCTATTCAAGATGTTTTATATATACAAAAAGTAACTTTAAGGCCATGCAGTATAGGAATAATTTTGCTCAAAGTCTCGTCTGCTCAAAGAAACTTGAAGAAAGATAAGCACGAGTGCAATATAAACTTATAATCTCTCGATCTATAAACATTTTTTTTTTTTTATATAATTATTGAAATCATTTTTCTTTTGTCTTTTATATGAATTAAGTTTAAATAAATTCGATATTCAAGAATATTTCTTTAGAGTTTGGAGTTATATATTAATTGTAGAATTAACCAATTTAAAAGTCTTATTCTTAGATACTAAATTCTGCTATTCCAATCAATTTATTTCTGGAATTTTTTCGCAATTATAAATCACATTTCCTATTGAGCTTTAAACTAATAAAAAATGATTGAAAATCTTTTTTAGTAGCTTTAAGTATAAATGGATTTTTGTTAATAAAATTCATGTTCATTCACCAAAATACACTTTATGATTTATTTATAGCTGATGTTTGTTTTATAAATATTGATTTTATTTATTTTGCTTATATTGCTTGAATTAATGCATTGATGAGTTTCTTTATGGCAAAAACCCAGAGTAATTAGAGTGAATTCATATTTTTGTATTTTGAATGCAATTATATTTTTATTGAATTATTTGTGTACACATTGAAAATAGTTATCAGCGGTAGCGCTTCAATTTTCAAACTCTAATAATGCCCGACACATTGCCACTGAATATGCAAATGGCTTATGTAATCTGATAATATTTGAGTTAATGCTCACCTAATTTACATGTGCCACAGATAACAAATGTCTGCCTGACGCCGTGCAGCTGAGCTCAACGTAGCATGAACAGATCAAACGCGTAATGGGCGCACACGATGCCAACGGCGCCATAGCCAAAACCTCATACTAGGCTGCCACCACAGGCCAGACGCCACATGATATAAGCACATATTTAGTGGACTGCACTCAACCATCGACGTGAACCAAATAACATTAGCGAATTTCATTTTTGTATAAGCGCATTTGTTGTTTCGACTACCAGCTGTAATTTCATGCAGTCGCTACCTTTCAGTGCTCCGTCAATAATTTTGTGAGTTCGTGTTTTAACAAACAGGCTGAAATCATATAAAATGAGACTATTTAAGCAGTTAGACAAGAATGAAGAGTGCACAGCTCTAATTATCCATTCATACAATATCTAAATCATTATTCAGGCTTGTATTCTTAAAGCCTCTCTACTAATATTTCAGAAGAAATTTCAATGCTTGTAAACAACAGTTTAAATACACATAAAGTACAACTCCCATATGAATCTCTAGAGTGTCAAAGAGCATTAAGTTAAAAGCTTTTAGGTTTTAATAAAACCCAATCTACGAAGACCGAAACTCAATTTTCTCTCGATAGATAAAACTATCGCCTTCAAATAGAACTGTTTACTTTCGGCTTTGAACTTTGTTGCGAGGGATTCGTTAGATGATTTTAAGTTAACATTTTTGTAATGTAGCGCTTTATATAGATTAAGCTGATTGACGTGCGTACAGAGCTATGTAGACGGCAGGGTGGTAGGTATTTAAGTAACATTCGAATCGACTTAGTTACGCTTTCCTTTCGTTTCTTTTTGCTTCGAGCGTAATCCACACTTTAAGCATTTCTACTCGGGTCCAAGTTAATCTTTGGCATATTTTCCTTAATTACACGCTGCGTGTTTGGCGCTTTAATTTGTGGCATTATTTACTTTGGTGTTTGTTGACTTTTGGTTGGCACTGTGGCCCTGCCACGTCTTGCGCCATTCAATAGCTTTCCACAGCTGCTGCACTTGCGAATTGCCCATTGTGGCACGGCTCCTCAGCTGATGCGTCGCGTCATCTGCTTCTGCCCCTGCTCCTGCTGCAGCAAAGGGCAAGGTCTTTGTTTTCGCGCTCAAGTTGTTTGCCGACGACGACAGCAAGCGCAAAACTAAATGTTGCCAACAGCCTTAAATGTTGTTTCAGCCCGCCACTGCCGCCGGGCCAGCAATTATACTACAAACTGCATCAAGCAATGTTTCCATGGCAGTTTGGGTTTAAGCTAAATTTTATCACTGAGCGATACTAAAAAGATTTGGATTTTATGTCAGCTTCGCCCAATACAAAAGCAGCTGCCTTGCTGATAAAATATTAAATCAGCTTATAAAAAGTATAAAAAAAGATGCATATGAATAAAAGTCTGCTGCCATTGGGTTCATCGATGGTTATTCGCATATGCCCTTAGCAGATGCAGTCAAGCTGCAGCGCAACTTTCACAAAAGCCAATCACAACTTTACAAGCCAAGCTGTTTGATGTCATACTTATGCATGGCATACACATACATATACACATACACATACACATAGACATGGTATATTGCAGTCGGAACTATCATTAAAATTAAAGAGCTCCGTTTTCTAAGAGGCATGCCTGCCAAAGAGCTTTATTGAAGGTATATTAAAATAAAATACGTATATAGAAATATTTTTTGATGTCCCTTTAATGTTGCTCTTTTGCAGGCAGCCCGTGTGTTTACTTTACGCATACATTTCGAAACCTAAAAGAAATTCTGTAAACGTAAAAATTGTTGCTAAAAATGTGCTAGCGTTGCAAAACAAAAGAAAATGCTTAGTAAATTCAGATATTCGTACAATTAACTAAAGCTTCCGAGAGCTGTGCTACGCTTACATACTTATATCAGACACTTGAGTCGCAGCTCCGGACAACATGTCGCATACGTAATAAATACATTTTCAGCACTTGATGCTTTTTATATATGTATGTATGACCATGAGTGTCTGTCTGTGTCTGTGTGACTGTGTGTGTGTGTATATGTATGCTTAAGTGACAGGCATATAAAAACTAAATACGACATGTGGGTGCGGATCCGCTCTCTCATCGTCGCTTCGCTCTGGTGTGTTCGAGTGTGTGTTAAGAGTGCTGAGTGGCTGTCTCTCTGCTCGACAGTTTCATGCTGTGTGTGTCTGTGTGTATGTGTATGTGTATGTGTGCTAGTGTCCTACAATTAGCAAGCTGAAACCCACGCAGCGCGCCTAATGGCATGTACAGAGAAAAAGAAAAAAACAACACATTTGAGCGCAATTTGTACTAATTAATGTAGAGTTTGCCATTGGGCATTGGCTAAATACAAAGCTGAAAACAAACTGCACAAATTTCATAGCAAACGAGTGGAAAAATGAGCATACAAATTCAGGGTGCATCTGTTACTGCCTACCTGAATGCGACTTTAAGCTTCTAATTAAAAGTCACACGGCATTAATCCGGCTGTTAACAAGTTAGCATTCTGCACAGCTAGCGACAGATACAGATACAGATACAGATACAGATACAGATACAGATACAGATACAGATACAGATACAGATACAGATACAGATACAGATACAGATACAGATACAGATACAGATACAGATACAGATACAGATACAGATACAGATACAGATACAGATACAGATACAGATACAGATACAGATACAGATACAGATACAGATACAGATACAGATACAGATACAGATACAGATACAGATACAGATACAGATACAGATACAGATACAGATACAGATACAGATACAGATACAGATACAGATACAGATACAGATACAGATACAGATACAGATACAGATACAGATACAGATACAGATACAGATACAGATACAGATACAGATACAGATACAGATACAGATACAGATACAGATACAGATACAGATACAGATACAGATACAGATACAGATACAGATACAGATACAGATACAGATACAGATACAGATACAGATACAGATACAGATACAGATACAGATACAGATACAGATACAGATACAGATACAGATACAGATACAGATACAGATACAGATACAGATACAGATACAGATACAGATACCGATACAGATACGATACAGATACAGATACAGATACAGATACCGATACAGATACAGATACAGATACAGATACGATACAGATACAGATACAGATACAGATAAGATACAGATACAGATACAGATACAGATACAGATACAGATACAGATACAGATACAGATACAGATACAGATACAGATACAGATACAGATACAGATACAGATACAGATACAGATACAGATACAGTACAGATACAGATACAGATACAGATACAGATACAGATACAGATACAGATACAGATACAGATACAGATACAGATACAGATACAGATACAGATACAGATACAGATACAGATACAGATACAGATACAGATACAGATACAGATACAGATACAGATACAGATACAGATACAGATACAGATACAGATACAGATACAGATACAGATACAGATACAGATACAGATACAGATACAGATACAGATACAGATACAGATACAGATACAGATACAGATACAGATACAGATACAGATACAGATACAGATACAGATACAGATACAGATACAGATACAGATACAGATACAGATACAGATACAGATACAGATACAGATACAGATACAGATACAGATACAGATACAGATACAGATACAGATACAGATACAGATACAGATACAGATACAGATACAGATACAGATACAGATACAGATACAGATACAGATACAGATACAGATACAGATACAGATACAGATACAGATACAGATACAGATACAGATACAGATACAGATACAGATACAGATACAGATACAGATACAGATACAGATACAGATACAGATACAGATACAGATACAGATACAGATACAGATACAGATACAGATACAGATACAGATACAGATACAGATACAGATACAGATACAGATACAGATACAGATACAGATACAGATACAGATACAGATACAGATACAGATACAGATACAGATACAGATACAGATACAGATACAGATACAGATACAGATACAGATACAGATACAGATACAAACAGCAAATTTCTTTTAATTTAAAGTCCGTTGGCTTTGCTTTATTTTCCTTTTCTTTTCTTTCATTTACTCTTCACTTCATTCCAATTTCAATTAACTTTGATTTGCATGCGCTTTCATTAGCAGTCGATGGGGAAATTCCCGTCACATCTATCTGTCCCCTTTGGACGGTTTGTTATCCTTTGTCGTTCCTTGCAGGCTACTGGCCACTCGGCTTCACGTGGTGCAACGTGTACGTTACCTGCGATGTGCTCGCCTGCTCCTCGAGCATACTGCACATGTGCTTCATCAGTCTGGGCAGGTATATGGGCATCCGCAATCCACTGGGCTCGCGACATCATTCCACAAAGCGCCTGGCTGGCATTAAAATTGCCATTGTCTGGGCCATGGCCATGCTGGTGTCCAGCTCAATAACGGTGCTGGGTAAGGCCGATTCTCAGACTGTCAGACTCTCAGCGGTCGGCATAATATATTGAGCTTTAATGAGCGCCAATTCCTATGAATTCCAGGTCTGGTCAACGAGAAGAACATCATGCCCCACCCGAATGTGTGTGTGATTAACAATCGAGCCTTCTTTGTGTTCGGCTCGCTGGTGGCGTTCTACATACCAATGCTGATGATGGTCTCGACATACGCACTCACCATTCCACTGCTGCGCAAGAAGGCCCGCTTCGCCGCCGAGCATCCGGAGAGCGAACTCTTCCGTCGGTAAGTGGATTGAAAACTTTGATATTCGCTCTCGCGCTGCAGCACTGCACAGCACACAAGTAAATGCAATTAGTCTGCACGATTGGCTTCAGGGCACAGATTTGTGCCACCTTTGACCGGACACTAATAGGCAATGGCCAGCGGTCAGCAGCTGCAATTGGATTTATCTGTCAATCGATACCAATAAATTATTTGCAAATGAAAATGCTTTCAAACGAGATCCTAGACGCCGAGCAACTGTCACGGCTAGTTACTACATGTGGGACGACCAGCAGCGGGGCCTATGCGGCGTATGAGTAATTGAATCTAAAACTTAATTCACACCGCTGTGCTGTGAAGGGCTTTTGATTTCGCTAACGTCGCCCGGGGCTAGCGGTGAGTGCTGTGTGCTGGGTGCTGGATGGCTGCCACAGAGACAAGGCATTCTCAATAAGTATTCATTTGCACTCGCACAAAAATCAATTAGGCCAAGACGTAAATGCCAGCTGAAGCAGAACAATTAGTGTTTAGTTAATGTGCCGTCACGCTAGCGATTTGAAATGTGATTTACTTTTGTGTCTAGTGGGGCTGAAGATTTTAATTTACAGCTTGGCAAATAACATTGCTGTTGCAGTTGTATTATATCTAGAATCAAACATAAGCCCTCTACAAATGAATATTTATATATTTTTATACTCATTCACGAAGTGAATTAGTATATTGGTTTTGTGCAATGTCCGTCTTGCTGTCCGTCCGTCTGTCCGTCCGTCCGTCCGTCCGTCTGTCCGTCTGTCCGTCTGTCCGTCTGTCCGTCTGTCCGTATGAACGCAGTTCATTTCGCCGCTATTGAAGCTAGAGGCTTGAAATTTGGAACACATACTCGTGTATAACTCCGATTTATAAAGTGTTAAAATTTTCCCGATCCGCCCACTAGGGGCGTGGCAAATCGGAAAATGCATTTTCCGATATACCAGAAATCATGTTAGTTGAAGAGCTAGAAAGTTGAAATTTGGTATGTAGGTCCGCGTTGACCCCCCAAGTCCAAAAAGCTATGGTGGATATATCTACGCCTATTGGGGGCGTGGCAAATCAGATAAAACGGTATCTCCTAAAGTTCTAAAGCTAGAACGTTGAAATTTCGCGCGTGAGCTAAAGCTATAATTCTATAATGACTGATAAAAAATGTTATGTCTACGCCTAATAGGTGCGTGGCAAATCGGACGTGAAGATATAGTGATTTTTCAAATTTGGCTATATTCAAGGCACTATTGATGCTACAGACTTGAAATTTGGTATATATACGCGAGTTGACCTCCCAAGTCCAACAAGCTATAGTGGATATATGCCCGCCCAAAGGGGGCGTGGCAAACCGCAAAACTTTATATCTCCGACAGTTTAAGAGCTAGAAGCTTCAAATTTAGATAGTTGAGTTACTGGTAACGTCCTCTATCGATGCCCCAAAAATAATTGTCACGCCTCGTTGGGGGCGTGGCATATCGAAAAATACCCTGTAATTTTCACATTTTTTGAGCGTTAGCATTCAAATTTCGCATTTACGTTACCGTTAGCTCTTTCTAAGAACTGGCCAAAAATGAGGTGTCTACGGCCACTAGGGGCGTGGCAATCGGCATTTGTAGTATCAAATTGCGACATTTATATGCTTGAGCTACCTACATACATACATATGTATGTATTTATATGTATATACAAATAGGCTTAATAGGCATTGATAACACGGAAGGAAAGATTTTTATAAAATATAAAAATAAAATTTAAATATTAAAAAAATATAAAATAAGCTTAAATAACAAAATTTGCAATTTACAAAAAAGAGTTTTCCGCGGGATGTGAATGAGTATTCCGCAGTCGGTAGCGCCCGACTGCAACGTTCTTACTTGTTTTTATTATGCCACTTATATTATTGAGTATCACAAGTCAATCTATGGCTGAATGAAAAGCGTCATTCATGAGGAGCCTGACACATTTTATGATTAACTAATGCAATTGCTCTATGACTGCCAATCAAAGCAACGTGAAAGCAAATTAGCTCAGAGTCAATAAGAGAGAAGCAGCGCAATCAAGCCATCGCATACACATCAGCTCCATTCCTCTTTGCGTCTAACACTCGCTCTATTTCGATAGGTTGGGCGGGCGCTTTACTATACGCCCACAGCACGGCCAGCAACAGATGCAGATGCACGGCAGTCTCACCAGGAGCAGTTACGGCAACAACAAGTGTCTGGCAAGGGGCGGCAGCAATCGCAATGTTAACAATGCAGAGACCGGAATGGGTATGGGCGTGGCATCACGGACAAGGTGCACCAGTGCAGGCGGAGGTGGCAGCAATATTGACTGCAGCGAGCGACCATTGATGCATCAGCGAGCCACATCCAATCGAAGTGTCCCCAGCGTCAGCTTTCGCAACGTGGCCAATGGAGGCGGCTGCGACGGCGGCGGCAGCAACAGCAACAGCAACAATAACAGCGGCAGCGGTAATCGGAATAATACGGGACGCACTAACTTCCGACTTGCTGGCAGTGGCATCTTGCGGCAATCGTCCACCCCACCGACTGCGATCTCGTCCACATCTTTCTCGACGCGTGGCAAGGCACCGACCAGCAGCTTCTGGCGGAAGCGTCCGGGCGCCGGCAGTCCCTATCTCCTGGAGAGGTGAGTGGCCCCCTCAAAACTTTCATTAGCTGCAATGTTAGCCAATCTGCATTCAAATGACGCCAAACGGCCTCAAATTGCATCTGGCTTAATTAAATTGTCAGTTGTGAAAAGTAAATTGTGTGCCAGGTCCAGCTTGGGATATTTGCAATTAGTCAACTGAGGCACAGCCTAACCATTAATTTATGAGCCCTCAATTTTCGCAGGACTTTGTGTGACAGGAACTTGCTCTAAATGGACTGAAGACTAACTTTGTTTGCAAAGGCTCGGGAGTATTAGTAAATTAAAGATAGAAATAGGTAGTCTTAGGTAGCCTCAGGTAGCCCTAGCTGGCAGTCCATGAAATTGATGTCATACTGTACTTGATTGCTCATTAAGAAAGATGGCAATCGTGGCACTTGCTCAGCCAATGACTAAACGTAACCCACAACATGACCCGTGACATTTGTACCTTTTCTTGTAAGTCTCACCTTTTGGCAAATTGTGTCGAAATCACGCTGTTGAGGAACCTCGAGCTGAGCTGGGACTCTGCAGACATTTATTATCAGTTGAGCATACAAGCTTTTAAATTTATTACATTTGTTTACACGGCTCCACACTGCCAGCAAACAACTTTTCAGACTACTTTTCTAAGAAATTTGCATAATTTACATTGTAAGTGCAAAGCGTTTTGGCTTTGCTTTGTTTTGCCTTGCCACGCTTCAGGTTCGAGTTGGATGCGAGGCTGAGACAAATAACAAAAACAAATTGAGTTTTATTTGGCTTTGCCTTCCGACTCAACACCCCTCCGCCTCTTACCAAATAGTTGCCTTTTTCCTGCGAATACATTGTCAATGCTCTGCACAGAAGGCCATTCGAACTTTGACATGAGCCAAGCAACACCTGGGTTATATACTTTCCTGATAGGTGTAAAAATTGTACTTGAAGTCGCTTACTATGAAAGCTAATCCACAAAATCTCATTGCAAGACCTTTAATAGATTTGCATATATCGAAAGTTATTCACTAAACAATTAGAAGAAATAGAGAGCAAATAAAAAGAGTATCCAGGCTTCGACGCGTCCCAGTTTGAGCAACTCATGAATTTTTTATTTCGGTTTTTTTATCGGCAACAAGTTTTGGGCAAATCGCGTCTGAAAGGATTTTCATTTGTTTACTTTCGGTACACATAAAGTAAACATGGACTTCAAATGCTTTAAAGGAGGCTCGACTCTTGGACGAAATAGCATCCAATCAACTTCTTTGGAATGCAAACTAATTTTGAAGACCTTTTCTACTGAGGGCAAGCTGTACATATTGCAGATTCTGAAATTAACTTTTTCTGCACCAATCAAAATATATATAAGAATAAGCATATATATAATATATGTATATTGTTTTCATACACAAATTTTATTACATGGTTTATGTTATATATTAACTATAAATATATTTGTTCAATAATTCTTTTCTGAGACAGATATAGATAAATATTCTCGTATTCGAAACATATGCTCAACTATTTATAGAGCTTTATAGCCATTCATGAATTTTTATTTGGTCGTTTATTATCCGCAACAAGTTTTGGGCGAACCTAATAACATCTAATCAATAATGTTTCCAGAGTATATACATATATGCTTAAAAATTTTATTTTATGATTTACGATATCTATTAACTATAAATATCTCTGTTCGATACTCTCGTATTTTCGAATGCTTTGCTCAATTTATTTATAGAGGTTTATGCTATTCCGTTAATTCAGCATAACTACTTGGAAGCAACAAAGCAATCAATTACGCATCTTTTTGCAATTAAATGCATATTCGAGTGTCACACAACATGGCGGATACATAATTTCCTTGCAAGCACTTGCAACGAGCCATAAACATAAATCACTCATGCGTCATGTGGTGCAGCACCAAAAACACAAAAACACGAAAACACGAATCTGCTTGTCGGTCGGCGGGCCACTTGCCACATTGTTGTGTGAAGGAGAAAAGGAGATGTCGCTGCCACTCCTTCTTCTTGATGCTGCTGCTGCTGCGACAACAATAAATAGCGCATAAAATGGCAAAAGAAACCGCAAAGAGGACAACCTCAGCCACAGCCACAGTCACAGTCGCAGTCACAGTCGCAGCACGAGATGACGTGTTGGTGCAAGTTCCCAAACGTCGCTGGCGACTATGTTGCCGTCGGATAGCTACAAAAGGCTCTTGCCCCCCTCCCAGCATCCACAGTGGCACTGAAATTTGCAAATGTCATTGCTATTTGCTGCAGCATTCGCTGCTGTTGTTTTTATTTCTTTTCTCCTCTTTTTTTGCATTAATGCAAAGGCGCAAAATTCGCAAAATTTTAGCATAACCAGCAGAGAAAAGCTGCAGCAAGTTGGAGCTACGCCGTGACTTAAGCACGTCCCAAAAACGAAGTATACAAAATGGGGAATATACGGCTAACAAAGTCTCTCACAAACGAATAAGACTTGTATGTCATATATCAGAGAAGATTCACGGCTGCCTAAAATATAATTAACATTGACTCTCAATTCTCTTAGCTTAAAACTTAAAATAATTAATCAAAAGATTAGTAAATACAGTAAAGAAAACAACAAGAATCATTTCTATTAAATATAGTCAAAATAAAGTCTCCGCTCAGGCGTTGCATATTTGCAGACAGCACTCAAGTCCCCTTAAAACGAAAGAGTATGGCGCGTAATGCCAGCTCAGTAAAATGTCACGTATATGCGCTTTGCAACGGATTTGTGTTGCGCAAGTTGACGAATAAATATATATGAATTCCTAATGAGGCAGGCCCGAAAAGTTACCTGGCAGCCACCCAGGTAGCACAACAAACGTGCGAAAGAAACTTTCTTATTTTCCATTTACTTGCAAATTATTAGTTGGACATTTGACGCCGCTTGGGCGCCCATTCAGACCTGCTGCTTGTCGCCGGCCAAAAATTGAAAAACTTTTTATTTTATTTGCCGTACTGCAACGGACGCAAAGTGCTTCCGAATATTTGCCAACTGCCAAACTGGCCAGAAATGTGGCTGCCTGGGGAACAAGATGGTTACACAAGCTGCACAACAAGTTGGCAATGAATTTGAGACCAACTGGAAATAGCATGCCATGGTCAACTCTTAATATTTCACATAGCTTCTACATTGTTGTTGGGAGCACTTAGCTAAAATATCATTAAACTCATCTGCATACAAGAAAGTTTCCCTTTTGGACATTTCTTGAATCTGAGCGGAAATGCATGAATCAAATCTTGCCTCTACAAGATGGAAAAGTGGGTCATCACCTTAAATTCATTTAGAATAAATCTGTAAGCCAAGCTAGCTAAACCTTTTGAGATTTGATACAGATGTGTCGAGTTGACTGTGAATATTTTAATTCTAATACCTAAGCCTATTGAATATGACAAATGAAATGGAAGATCCTCGCTAGAGCTCTAATAAGGAGTGTATCAATTTAAATTCAATTAAATCTCTTCAAATCTATATTGAACTGAAGTTATTCAAACTGAGCTGATAGTTGCTTTACGGATAGTCATGTCATAGTCATGTATTATATATAGTTCACAGGAGCTTATATATATATCATATCCCTCTACTAGATTGGTTTGCTGATGATAAAGACCTCTTCATACTTTACACACTACACTATATATAGGTATTCTCCAAAAGAACATATTTACAATAACTGAGCTATTTGTTTTTGTGTACAGGCAGAGGGCAGATCAGAAGGCTCTACTCTGCTTGCATCCATCCACATTGTTTAAATCATTGTCTTTTGTTATTCTGGCGCTATCTCTAAAAACTCTTGCAACATCTTACAGCTGCAATTGAATTTAGCTGTACACTTAAATCCCATTTAAAATAAGCGCTAAGCGACTCTTTAGATATCAATCAGCAGCCATTCTGTTCATTTCTTATATGCGATATTGAAAGCTAACGTAATTCATTTAGTTAAACTGCCGCAAGTAAATGAGTTCGCATTGAAGTCTGGCTAAAGAATCAGATGCTTGCATCAAATAAGCCCGTGAAATGCCTGGCGAGATTTTATTAAAATACAATTTTATAAACTGTTGCGCCCTGCGTTGGCGTGCAAAAGGCCAAAATCTAATATCAAACACTCGTTGCTGCAAGGCGGCGAGCAAATACTATTTAAATGCGTCAAGTGGCTTTTACTTACCAAACCCAAACCCCAAACCATTTGACAGCCATCCGAATCGACGGGCCTCGCTGCGCGGCAGCGTCTCGCAGCCACAATTGGGTTACGCGACAAATGGAAATGGAGGACACGAGCCAGGTGGCGGAGCCAACGTGACTGGCGGAGCAACAGTTGCGACAAGCAGCTGCATAAGTGCTGGAAGCGCTGGCGACGGCGGCCCAAGCAGAAAGAACTTAACCACCATTCAAACACACAGTGGAGGCGGTGGCACTGGCACTGGCAATAGCTGTGGCAACGGCAATGAGAATCAGCAGCAGGTGACGACAACGCGACGCCACAAGCTGCTCCCTTTCAAGCTGTCATTCAATCGAGTTGCCACGCCTACGCTGAACCTGAGGTGAGTGTGCGGGTTGTCCAAATAATTCAATTCCCAAAGTGGTTTCATCTCCCGCCAGATTTCTCAACAATCGCGCCAAGCGCAACAGCCTCTCGGCGAATGCGGTGGCCACGGAGCAGAAGGCCACCAAGGTCCTGGGCCTGGTCTTCTTCACCTTCGTCCTGTGCTGGTCGCCGTTCTTCATACTGAACATCATATTCGCCGCCTGCCCCGAATGCCAAGTGCCCGAGCATGTGGTCAACACCTGCCTCTGGCTGGGCTACGTTTCCTCGACGATCAACCCGATCATTTACACCATCTTCAATCGGACATTTCGAGCGGCGTTCATTCGTCTCCTCAAATGCAACTGCGAACGGTAAGCGATGAGGCGTCAAATATTGAGTAGTCTATCTATTTTCATTTGTTATGTGGCCAATGCAATTTATTGGGGTGCGATTTACTAAAAAAAAAAAACAAAAAACAAAAATACAATACAATACAATGCATTGTTCATTGTTCTAGCAATTGTGGTGCAACGTGACGTATGATTGATTTTGGCCAACAAGTTTTTACGAATGAATTGAAGCAACGTATGTGCGAAACAAAGTAGAGATTAGAGGTTGCCTCGACAGGAAATTGAGGGAAATTAAAAAAAATATATACATAAACTGTGTTTTAAGGGAAAGAGTCTCAAAAATTTAAGTAATGCAACGAAACTGCTTGTAATAAAAGCCAATTTCTATTCTCAGCTAGTGCAAGGCTTTATTATACCTACACCTGGAACTCTAATATATAAAACTTGCTACAAATCAGAAGCTGCCGACATGCATATTACTGCTGTTGAATAGCCTTTACTATATAACCTTTGTTTACTTTTTATTTAAACTTACCGGTATTTTTTACCCCTTTTCACTTCAGAAACAGCAAAGACTGTTTAGATTAACTGATAAAATGTCTCATAAGCAGAGCAGAAATTTCAGCATGTCCAGCATACGGGCGCTAATTTGACAACTTTTGCAGTTGCTTAACGAAAGAGATCGAAGTAAAAACAAACTACAGGGAAAACTTGTTAACGACGCGTCGTTTCAACTTTCACAAGGCAGACGAAACATTTTTGCAAGAAAAAGTTCCGTTTGATTAACTAACTTTAAAGGCATGTCATTATAAAAACATGCAAAAATTCACTATTGGGGAATGCCGAACGCATTTATACCCTACATTTATATACATGCGGAAGTTGAAGCTTACATGAATATGTTTATATATACAGTTATGCCTAGGTAGAAGATAAAAAACTTTTATATGTATGTATATATTGATATAGATTAGAAGTTTGATATATTGCTTCTCTTCAAGTTTTCTCTTCGCAAGTATTAAATTTTTATGTCTTTTAGAAAGAGAAATTGAGGCACAGATATGGTGTAATTATTTATTTTATTTTCTTATTTTTTAATATATATCCACACAGATATTTTAAGTGTGTTCAGGGTATGAGAAGCCTTGGCCATGAATTGAATAAATGAAAAATCTGCATATTTGCAAACCAGTATAAGTTTTACCCAAGTGTTTACATGAACTTGGTAGATAATGAAATGGGGAAAAAAAGCGTTCATATTTTTCACTTCGCATTCACATTTTATTGCAGCTCGGGCCGTCCGCTACGCTATCGCTCCGTGACCGAAGGGCGCAGCGCCTTGAGTCTGTGCGCCCCCTCAGCCCTGCCGCTGGCCATCTCGTTTCAGGGCGCACCACTAATGACGCCATCCACGACGAATGCGACGCCGCTGAGTGAGTTCCGGAGCAGTTATACAATCAACGAAGACGAGCGCTAAGCAGAGCGTTCACTCGCGTTCAGAGAGTCAAACACGAATTTATGGGCTATGTTGTTCAGAAAGTACAGGTAAACGAAGCAAACTACAAAAGGATGTTCGATGGGACGAATTGGCGATGAATCGAATAGTCAGACACACTTGAACATGTACTTTAAGCTGAAAAATACTAGTACAGGGTGACCCATTCCAAATCAAACAGAATACAAATCGAACTATAAAAGCCGCAATGAATTGATGGCCGAATACAACAATTTAATAACAAACAAGCTCCTTCAATAGCAAATCCTATGATGATAAACTATTTATTTTGCATCAGAGACAAGATGAAATCAAATGAAACATAAACAGGGAATTGAAAAAGGGAAAATGAAATTGCTGACGTATTCATAATGAAATAAATGTAGTCAGCTGTACCCATACAATATGAGATCCATTCATAACATATCGAAATTAAAAATTTGATAGTTATGATGTTTCATTTCAATTCAAGTATGGAAGCCAAAAAGCAAAATGATGACACATTCAAAGTCAAATCAAATTATGACTAATTATTTAGTGTGGCAGTTGTACCCACAAAAAAACAGAGATAACAAAACGAACTTATTATTGCGAAACCGTGAATAACAGGGTGTTTCATTCAACATAAAAAAAAAAGTACAAAACAAATCAAATGTAAACTACCAGACGAATTATTAAGATCATGAACTGAAAAGCGCTAAAACTATTCGAGATAATTGAAGATCGGAAAAATGCATTGAGTAAACCAAATCAAGAATACAAGTTCAATTTGTCAAAATGTACATATGCATATGTGTACACTAAATGTCAGATAAAATCCTAAAAGCGACAGCAGATGGAACCCATACCCATTATTCCAGTTTACTTTAAGCACACAATCAATTATAAACTACAGGGAGATTCATTCAAACACACAAAAATACTTGTCGGATAATTAGGAGTCTGTAGTTAGGTCTCTAGAAAACTTCAAGCTATAATTTTCAAAATAGAAAACTGCATCATTTATACCTACTGAACTCAGATGAACCCTTTCCTATAAAAACCCAAAACTATATCGCGCTAACACAGTTGGTAACGCATATTGAGTGTACCGATTGTACCAAAAATATAGTACAAGCAACATATGAAACTAAGAAGTCACTATAAATAACTGGATTCAAGTTTTACTCCAACGAAAATATATAAAATACGAGTTGAGTTGTTTAAAATATATGTGTCTAAATGTTTAAAAAGGAATGAAGACCTCAATATCAAAAAGAACTACAGCAAACAGAAACCGTAGAACATAATCCAAATTTATTACAAGCTTAAAAACAAATGCAAACACAAATAAGAAAATACCCTGATTTCTCATTTTCAATGGTTTCAGGGTATACGAAAATACAGGGAGATTCATTTGAAATAAAACCAAAAATAGTTGACGACTAATGATGAAAGTGGCAACTATACCCACAAATCACAGAGCTAAGCTAGGCCCACAAAGAATTCTATTCATAGCAAAGCAAACTTATTGTGCACCGCGAAATACAGGGTGTTTCATTTTGACTCAAATCAAGCATAATCAAAACCAGATAAAGACAGTATAAATAACCGGAAAAGTGTACAGCAGAAACTTCAAATATAAAACACGTGGTGAATTTTTACAAATCTGTGTATAAGTAGGATTGAGGACCCAAATCCAAGAGGAAAAGAGAACAGAACAGAAACGACAGCAGACGGTAACCATAGAGCCTATATAAGCTTTAATTTAAGCATGAAATCGAATACAAACTACAGGGAGATTCATTCAACTCTACCTAGAAATGGTGAGAACAAAATTATAAGGACGAGACGAAATCGATAGCCAGTTCGTCTGGCTCTGCTTCAAGCTGTACTTTCCAAACCAGACAACAGTTGGATCTATCAAGAGCAAACTGTACATAGAAAAGCAATTAATACTATTTGCTAAGCTCTATCATATCATCAGGCGACATAAGATCGGGCGAGACATTGCGCGTATTATCTAGATTAAACTGTACCTGTCATATTTCACTCTATCATATTGTAGGCATACGTGAACTGTACTTACTAAATGTACATATGTATGTATATAGCATATGCATATGTATATTTTGCAAGCTCTATAAAAACGATATAGTATTAGCGTATATAGGGCTCAATTGCAATGTTTTAAATGTTATTATCCGTAGTAGCGTTTGTTAGTCATTTGACCTATTTAAGTGCTAAAGCTAATTGTAATTTCGATAATCTTAAGCATGCTGCGGCGTTTGCCACAACTGTCAAGAATTTCACCCCACGGGGAACTATTCCAGCGCCTTGGCAAACACTTTGCTTTTATAATTTATGTTTATGCAATGATGAGCTCTTTGAACACTATTTCGTACATGTGAGATAACATGATAAAAAACTTAAATATATGTATGTGTGTATAAATGGTAAAGATGTTAATAATAAAAAAAATATATACCTATCTAAGAGACTCCTTGTTTCTAAATTCTCTAATGGAACTGTGTTTTTATTTAAATTAAGTGGAAAACCTTGTCAAATGAAGTTGGGGGCGGTTTTTGTTGTCTTTGGCGTCAAATGAAGATGCAATTGAGACGGGGAAAAGTGAGGATGACAGAATACCCTAAATTTAGTCTATTTAGTTCAATGCAGAATTTTTCAGAATTTTAGCTGACACACAAATAAAATATTTTGAGTGATTTGGATTTTGATAACTTCAGTGTGAAACTTTCAACAGCGACGCAAACCCTCGTTCACAGCATGAACTTTACTCTGCTAGCTTCAAAGTGAAATAAGCGCTGACTTGGCAGAGCCACATCATGTGTCACGCTCAAGGCACATCTAATCAAGATCTGCTATTGTTAGGTAGACTTAAGTGCTCTATGTCAGAGAGACACACGCGAGCCGCCCACATCTGACAGCTCTGTCTTTGTCGATTACTTTGCAGCTCGACAGCAAACAGTTTCCGCCTGCCGATGGCATTGCAGTCGTCTTTGATACTTTTGTTATTGTGCCTCGGCGCATCCTGCAGCAGGACGAACCAAAATGTCTGTGCCCTCGTGCATATACTGTGCGTGCGTGCCACGAAATTGCATTATTTCCATGAGCTTAATGCAATTCAAATGCTTTTATGATCGGAGAATCGAAAGTTTTTTTTTTGTGCTCAACACCATTAAATGGAAAAGCACTGTACCAAAAATTGGACACATTGATAGCTTCAGTGGTTGCGCGACGGACACACTAAGTAAACACCGCGAGGTGTTGCAGTAATGAACAAATTCTGTTGCATATCTCGTGGGGCGCTGAGCTGTTGACTAAGCGCTAAAGCGAGCAGACGCGACGCGACGCCAGCCGCAAAGTGCACGACAAAATGGCGTCAGTCGGCGAAAACAACACGAAGAAGAAGAAGAAGATGAAGACGAAGCAGAAGTATAAGAAGAAGAAGAGGGCTCTTCGAGACAATTATATTGTACGGGCAGCAGCAGTTTACAAAAAAGGCAGACGAAAGAGAGAACGAGGCAAAGTGAAAAGTAGACATGTGTGCATGTGTGTGGGTGAAGGAAATGTGTAGAAGCGTGAAATTGATTGCCCCGCTGGCATTCGCTCAGGCCCTCATCCTCCTCGCTCTCAGTTGCCATGCAGTTTGTTTGCCTTGGCCTTCCTTGGCTAATGGCGGCAGTGGGAATAACACTTTCAGCATTTGGCAACACCTTCCAATCGGCGAGCTTCTTGCGAAATTTAACAGCTCAGCATTTGCATTTCCAAACAATGCCGCATAAATATAAACACAATACGCAGAGCGCAAATCACAGAGGAAACAAGCGCTGATCGCTCAATTGTTAACACATGCACATTTTCATAAGAAAAACCTCATTACCTGCCGGATTTGGCTTATTTATTATGTGACACACTCGCACACAAACACACATCAATACACACACTCACACGCATTTGTGCAGGGAATTGCCTTTCAACACTTTGACGCTTCATTAGCTTTGTGTCGGGCGAGCAAAGCGTGAATAAAATACAAATGGCATTCGCATTGGCGTTTCGCTCACATTCGATTTGCCATTTGTTTCCCAATTGATTTTTTTAGGCATATAATATAATGCAGTATCTTAATATGGCAGATAAAATTACCTCAAATTAAAGTGAGCACATGAGTTTTACAATTTCACTAATATTATTAGTTAAATAAAAATAAAATTCATACTTAAAAAAAATAGTACATTTATATATTATAAATTATAGTTTTGTATACATTTCAAGCTAAAAACTCATTTTTAATTTTTAATTTAAAACAATTGATACACTCTGTAATGGAAATGTGATATTTTGTGCGCAGGCTTACTGCATAAATAAATAAAAATAAAATTATTACTTAAAAAATAAATAAAACATTCATATATTTTAATTATAATTATTCGCATTGAAACCTCTCATAATAAATTTTAAATGTAATGCATTTCTATTTCATTTCATAGTTGAACAAATTATTTATACTTCTATATTAAAGGCGTAGAAATTTACTTCTTATCAAAAACTGATAAGGGCTAGGAAAATCTTGTTGTTGCCCCACAACTACATAAGCGCTGATTGAGCTGGATTAGAGTGTGGGCGCTGTTTGCTTTTCTCATGAAAAGCCAACCCACGTTTAATGTGTTGAGATGTGATGTTATATATTCTGACGGGATGGGCTGGGAATGAGATGGAATGGGATGGAATGGGATGGTCAACAGCTGGCAATTGTTGTTGATTTTATTTGTTGTTGTCTTTTCTCGCACTGCGCGTGTTTGCTGACACCGCAAATGTGGCTGGCTCAACTGCAGTCATGCATGTAATTGATTAAAGCAGCTGTCGAAGCTGTTGACCTTCATTTTAGCAATTAGCCATGGGTGGCTCCATAAAGGAAATGTGATATTTTGTGCTCAGGTCTAACGCAATAAGTACAGCTTCAGGGAGATTAGGGCCACAGGCTCTTGATTACTGATCAAGCATTTCACGTGTAATCCGCAGAACACAAAATGGACTCGAAATTTGCCTAAAGCTTTGCCTTTTTCACCTGCTAACGGAGTGGCTGTCGCTTTTTAGGCCACAAGCCATTTTTGCTGTGCAGATTAGGCAAATTGGTTTCTCTGTGTTGCTTTCCCACACAGCTTGGCACCTGATGGCCAACTTACGCGCTCCTAAGCCAGCAGGTATTACGACATTCGCCGGGCTGATAAGTTGAAGTCTTGACATCCCGGCCAAAGCCAAGCATCCTAAGCATTTGTAAATACGAAAATCACCTGAAAAAATTAAATTTAATAAATAAATGTAGAGGAAAGGCTATTTAATTTCAAGGTAACAATTTGATAACTTTTATGATTTTTTATAATAATAACCATCAGATTATATTTTATATTAAAGAAGTAAATTATTTATATAGTATTTATTTTACTTTAGATTCGACTACTATATTTGTCAAAATTCCTTGCAAAATTCTTTAAAATAAATAAATTCTAAATAATAAATAAAACACATTTTATAGTTTTCCTTTGTTTCTAATTAATTGAATAACATTGTTAGCAGAGTTCTCGGCAGAGCATTAGAGGGGAGCTCAGTCTAATGTCGTTTTCATTTTTCTTTCTTGGCAACATCATTAGCAACATTGTTGGCTGTTGGCCGTGCGAAGAGAGACGACCCTTTTGGAAGGTGCCCAAAAGGTGTGCCCATAAATTGAATTCCGTAATTATGGAACAACGTGTCGGTCGGCAACATTTACTAATTGCTCATAAATTGTTGAATTGTTTAATGCTCGAAGCAGCTGACTGACCGGAAAAAGGGGTTAATGAGGGGCGTCCCATGTGGGCGATAACTTCCGCTCGAGCTCGCATTGTGGAGCGTATTCCGTGCCATTCTCAGCAATTAGGAGGCGCAACAAATGGTCATTTTGTGTTAATTAGCCGGCTGGAGGTCTCGTGGATGCTGTGGCTGCTGATGATTAGTTACAGCCACGGCTTATTGATGTCAGTTAATCGCATCGAGCAGCAGCAGCAGCAGCACCAGCAGCCGAAATATCCATCCTTGCTGATGGTTGCCGAAACATGTTTCGCTACTTAGTGGCCGACAGGCTGATTGAGCGAGTGGTGCAGCTTAATGAATTGGCACCTGACAGCCACAATGTTGCCGCAACTATCCGAGTCAGACGCTTCAGGCGGCGAACGCACACGGATGGAATTTAATTAAAACGACAAAACCCCATTTGCTGCGGCAGCCCTGCTCAAACAAATCTGTGTCAACACCTTGTTAGCTTCGACTCATTCCGCACAGAATCTTGCTTTACGCTCTCCGGGTACCTGCCACCTGGGCAATCAATCACAGAAATTAAAAATAATCGCTTAGCAGATAAAACTAGAATCCTGAACAGCAAAGGAGAAAACACTAAAAGAAAATCAACCAAAGTTGGAAAAATGTTGTAGTAGCTACGGCCATGCCCTGCATCAGTTTAAGGGGAATATTTAGTAGAATAAGGATTTACATTTCAAAAATAATTTTTGTATATATTAAAATTTAATGCACAAAAGTTAATATTTTTAACTATATATAAAAGTAATTTATTTGATACACCTTTACCTAACTGATTCGACCTTCAATACGAACAAATATACCCTTTCACAGTATACATATAGTCAACCAAGCCACGAAAAGGGAAAAAGCATCGACAGCAAATAAATACATTTATCTTCCACAGCCATGAGGGATGATGGCCAGAACAGAGTTTGGATTACTTTTTTTCGTTCATTTTATTTGCTTGCGCTCGCACGCTGACCAAACACAAGTAAACAGAGTCGCCCAAAAGTTAATTTCCGGCACTTGGCCAGAAGGCTTGTTTGGTCTGGAATAAGGCGATGCTGCTGAACAAATAGCACACAAAAATACACACAATATAGAATTTAGTTTAAACAAGGAGTCAATTGTATTTAGCTGCACATAATACAAACATTTCGATTGTAATTATGCAAACATAGACATTTACTTATACGATATGCTATTTACAGAGTACCTCCTTAGCTAGAGAGAGCTAGAGAGCATAAGTACACCATTCCGTCCGGTGACAATTGTTGTATGTGACGCTTACAGCTAATTAGTATTAAAGACACAACTTAAGAATTAGTAAAAACTGCCTTGCGGTGGTAATTCTTCTTGATAGTCGTGCTTTGCGCTCTACTTAAGCAAAAAGTCCATTTCTGATTTTGTGGTTGACATGTACTGATCCAGTTCCTTGTCCAGATCCTCGCGCTTCACTTCGGGCCGCTGCGGCTTACCTATGTGAAAAGCCAAGAAAAACAGATAAGATTAATTACTGCTCTTTTTAAAGAAGGTGTAGAGCTAATTCCATGTTAAGTCGCTATGCGCTCCCGTCCAGCCTGATGTCCGTGCAGTGAGCCATGCTTGTAACGCTTTTACCTGCAACCGTGCGACCACCACGACCGCGACTACGTCCGCGACGACCCGGCTGTTGCTGGTTTGCCTTGCCACCTTCTGTGCTCTTGCTGGCCTTCTTCTTGTTACCATTTTTCTTGACACCCTTGGCAATTTTGCCACCTGCGCGCTGTGAGCTGCGTCCACGGCGCCGAGCGCCGGCAGCGCCCGCACCTTTTTGTCCTCCATTTGATGGAGCAGCAGTGCCAACAGCAGCATTACCCTGTCGTGCCCGAGATCTTGAGCGTGAGCGCGAGCGTTGCGTGACAGCAGTAGCAGCATTAACAGCAGTAGCAGCGGCACGAAGAGCAGATCTGCAAAGCAAATTCAACATTAATATATGGGGTATACAACAAATAGAAGCTTTGCTACTTACTTTCCCCGTGCACGTCCTTTGCGTCCGCGCCCAGTGGCTGCAGCCGCCACTGTCTTCTGAGCAGCGTTCGAATTGCGGCGCTTCTCAATGCGTCCGGCAGCGACGCCTCGCAATTTGCTGTTAGCCCGACGATTGCCACGTCGTTTGCTGCCTGCTCCTTTTCCTCCAGCTGCTGCTGCCCCGCCCGCACGCACGCCCAAACGCTGCTTCACTGAAACACGAGCCGGAGCACGTCCGCCGCCACCGCCAGCACCTCTGCCACCGTTAGCCGGTTGCTGACCGCGGCGTCCGCGACTCTGAGAACGGCTGACACTTTGGGAACGAGCCCGGCTCTGATCGCGTCCGCGACTCTGCGAACGAGCGCGTCCACGACTGCGTGAACGGCCACGCTGCTGCGGCTGTTGTCGCGCCAAAGCGCGTCGACGTTGAGCCACTCGCTCTGCTGCACCACCGACAGTGGGTCGGCTTTGGCCCAGGCGCTGGCGGAGTCCCCCAGCCGCTGAGCTGGATCGTCGGGCACTAATGCTGCTGCTGCGGCGTGCGCGTCCATTGTTGGCAATCAGATCTGCGCGCATGCTATTTATATGTGATTGAAGTTGTAGAGGCGGAATAAGCAGAAAGTAGATGTGTTTTACAATGTTGTTGTTGTAGTAGTTGTTGTTATAGCACTTGGCGCTTTCATTCAAAAGCTGCTCGCAAGCAATCTTCCGCCTTGACTGAATATGACACACAGTCAAGAACAGCAACAAGTGTGTGTTTGGTTTTTTTAGTTGGGGATGCTTACGTTGCCAGGCGAGTGCCGTTGCTGGAGCGCACGGGCCTTCCGATGATTCCCTGACGGAGCGCTTTGTTGCCGCCAGCAGTTGTCCGCAAGCTTCTCTGTAAGATGCATAAGGTTTGTGATGGGTTGTTTTTGTTTTTTGCGTTTAACAAACTGAATGCGACTTGACGCTGCTCAAGCGGTTGCGGTTCAGTGTGTGTGAATTCAATAGATGTCTACTACAATTGGATTTATTTATATTGAAGGCTACTTCTGGGTTAATCTTGTCTGCTCTGGGCAGGGCCTGGCTGAACCGGACTTGGCTGGTCAGTATAACAGGCGCGCGCTAGCTGTGAAATCTGGCTGGATGCGACAAGTGCTCTATGGAGCAATGTGCTCATATCCTCGGCTGGCGCTCATCTGCTCATTTCCTGCTCTCTGTTATTCGTGCCCTTGCCCAGCCAAACAGAACGTCACGGTTTATACTCAATCGCTTGCGTTTGTCAATTGTTCAGTCAGTTCCTCAATCCCAGAGTACTTATCGTGGTTGGTTGTTGTGTTGCTTGTCTTTTGTTTAGTCTTTTTGTTTTATTTGGGACACATACGCGCTTCAGTTTGAGGGCTGCCTGGACGGTGTGCTTCCGTTTAAACTCCTGCAGCAGCCGCGAATTGGCCGCCGATGCTGCTGCATCCACAATCCGACGACTGCGACTCCGTGAACGACTGCGACTTCTGCGTTCCCGTTGCCCGTCAACCGACGGCTGTCGCTGGCGAGATTGTATTTGAGTGAAGCGCTCATTCAGCGATATTCCAGTTTGCACCATTTTTATGCTGTATTTAACTTTCACAAGAGATCCTCGTTGTTTGGGTGTTAATTATATTTTCCGTTCTCCGTTTGCCTTTGACTTTGGTCACAATTAAATTGCGTGTGTGCGTAGGTTGAACCTTTGTTCGCAACTGTAAGGAAAGACAGAAAAACGATTCAGTTTTATACGCCTCAAACTGCATTTCAGGTAATCAAATAAAGTGTGGACAGGTAGACGAATTGCAGCTGCTGGAAAATGGTGACACCATAAGGGCTAGGACTAACAACCCTTAAAGATCAAAAATAAGCTGTACAGCTGTTAAACGTAAATTCGTGCAATAAAATCGTTTGCTAATTTCCCCGCAGATGTTCAAGCATAGATAGTTAACACGTTTCAGTTGCATATAAAATGCATAAATATATTCCATAACATATTCTAATCTGGGATTTTCCATACAAGATTTTATGCAATAGAGGAACAGCATCCACTAACTCGGATGGGAGTATCTGTATATGCACTCATCTGCTATCGTTGCACAACACTGTTTTGCATCTATGTACAGCATACATGTGTTTCGAGTATTATTCTGGACTTTTTATTTCATTCGCCACTCTTGCTTGCAGACTCACGCACACCAATATATACATACATATATGTACATATATTTAGAAATGAGTTCACGTATATGTAATGGTTGACTATTCTAATTATACACACTGTTGCCACAACAACAAAAACAAGAAAAGAATGAGTCAATACTTCTTGGATACACACATGGATTTTCTTCATTTATGATGCCTTTTATAATAAATGCATAAGCTAAATACTTAAGATTTACTTACATTAAAGTTGTCCTTATGTGTGTTTTATTGCGTTGTTCAATGGCGATTGAGCGCTGAATCAATTTTATTAATCTTTCAAGTATTTACGCACTCACTGATTGATATGGTTGCTTGATACATTTAGTTACACGCTCTATATTACTTATCAGCTCTCTACAGTTTGCTTTTATGAGATTTTTGTAGCAAAACCACTACTTTTCTGACATAGAATGCAAAACGGGAAAAGTACAGCTTTGTAGAGTTGTATTGGAGGTTCACAACTAGTTCACAAGTTCAGACGAGCTCTCCAACGTTTAGTTCCAAGTTTCATAATTGTAAATTAATCGGATCTCAGCTAGATTTTTGAAAGCAAAAAATATAAAATGTGCCACTTTAAAATAAGTTATTAAAATTATTTGTAATAATATTTTTAATAAACATATTGTAGTCATCATCAATATCAAGCTGTCTGGCAACGCTGCTCTACGGATATTATTCCTTGCACCGTGTGGTCACACTAATAGCTAAATATTTGTTATTGATGTCTTATTTTCTTAAACAGTTGTTGGTTATGATAGAGATGGTGCACGTATAATATTTGCACAGCCGGCACGAGTTACGGCTGTGCCATCAGGTCGCATAACCACACGTTCATTAAAAACTAAAACCGATAATTCGGCACGCGACTTCTTTATAATGTAAACAAACTTCCCGACACATACATTTAAACAAAACGCGCTGTCTTCATTATTTATTGTTGAGCTGCTGCTGCTGCTGCCACTGCTGCTGCTGGTGCTCAGTTAATATTATGCGAAAACTCGTTTAGCGCGGTTATTGAACTTATGACACTTGACTTTGCCGGCTAGAATGCTAGCGGCGTGATTACTTGGCATCCAAATTCATATCGCCATTTGAACGTGTCAGCCAATTCGTGTTTGAACTCGAATCATTGCAAAACCAAAAAACGCCACATGCACGTTTACAAGATGGGAAATCGAACACCCGAGCTAATTATATGGTTTGTTATAAAGGTAAAATTTATGTATGCCTGCTAATGTGATTTGTTATGCTCTCAGCTCGTTCCTGGTAGCCAGCCTGCTGGTAATACACTTCTTCACGGACCTGTTGCGCGCCTCGCTAGCGGGAAGCTATGCTCTGGATGTAACTCTATCGCAGCTAATCGAGTCACAGTCGAGTGAATATGCATGGCTCTTGAAGTTGCTGGTTAACTGCTTCGGCTACAGCTGCGTCTTTGTGCCGGGCTATCTCATCTACAAGTATGTGCAGCGCACGAACTATCTCGAGCGGGGCAACAAAACGTGTCTGCACACGGCCATCAACATGTGCATTACGGGCAACTCCAACTATGAGGCTGTGGACGTTATTCACGTGGCCAGCAGCAGCAGCAATGGAGCATCAATGGAACGTGATCGTCCAAGTAAGCGCACCAGTTCGCAGGAGGCTGTGCAGCTGCTTTGGTGCTTTGGCGGTCTCATGGTCTCCTATTTAACGTGGGGTGTGCTGCAGGAGAAGATCATGACGCAGCACTATCAAAATTTCGCTGGCGAAAGTGCTAAGTTTAAGGACTCACAGTTTCTAGTCTTTGCCAACCGTATGTTGGCTTTCTTTGTGGCACTCGGCTATCTGCAATGGCAGCCGACGGCAACGCGGCATCGTGCTCCCCTCTACAAGTATTCGTACGCCTCGTTCTCAAATATCATGAGTGCTTGGTTCCAATATGAGGCTCTTAAATTTGTGAACTTCCCAACGCAGGTGCTGGCCAAGTCCTGCAAGATCATACCTGTAATGCTGATGGGAAAAATCATGTCCAAGACCAAATACGAATCGTACGAGTATGTCACGGCGTTGCTCATCTCCCTGGGCATGATATTCTTTATGACTGGATCCGCGGACAGCAACAAGGCCAGTGGCGTAACCACCTTGACCGGCATCTTTCTGCTCTCCATGTACATGATCTTCGACAGCTTCACGGCCAATTGGCAGGGCTCGCTCTTTAAGAGCTATGGAATGACCTCAATCCAAATGATGTGCGGCGTCAATTTGTTCTCCACCATTTTCACCGGTGCCTCGCTCTCCATGCAGGGCGGCTTCATGGACTCACTGGCGTTTGCCACAGAGGTGAACTAAGACCATTCAATTATTTTCATTAACTTAAATACTTATATTAAAGGATTTACACACAGAAAGGAGGGAACTATATTGTTCTTCGTTCTGTATTTGTTTATTGATATTGCACATTCATTTAATGTATTCTTAAATTTCTAACAGCTAACCAATTTATTTGTTTAACTTATAGCATCCCAAATTCGTCTTCGATATGGTTATTCTGTCCATATGCTCTGCTGTTGGCCAATTGTTTATCTACCACACAATTGATGTATTCGGGCCAGTTGTGTTTACAATTATCATGACAGTGCGCCAGGTAAGTGCCTCACTGACATACATACACACACACACACAGTTGTATACTCAAATGTTATTTATTTGTGCTCTTTGGTAGGCCGTCGCCATCATGCTTTCGTGTTTCATCTATCAGCATAGCATTACGATGCTGGGCATCTTTGGAGTACTCATCGTGTTCGCTGCCATCTTTTTGCGCGTCTACTGCAATCAGCAACTGAGAGCTAAACGCAAACGCGCCGAAGCCATTAAACCAAAAACAGCCGTTTAATTGTTGCCACGCCCTTGACTTAAACGCACAAAATCTGCTAAGATCTATTTTTGGATCAGAGGCTCATTCAAACTTAGTTTGTAAAATAATCCAACAAACCGAATCTATCAATTGTACTATAATGTTTTGTAGTTCTAAGCTTAAAAGAGAATATCTGAAGAGGCCTGTGGGTCAAGAGAATATGGTATGAATGCTAAAAAATGTATAATTTATTTACTACACATATTAATTCTTGTTCACAAAGTTGTAATTCATTGTCCGCATAAAACAAAATTTTGACTCGAAACTATAATGATAAATATGTATGTATATACATACAGAGTGCGTACGAAATTATGCATAATTATAGATTGACTACATTTAACTAAATCGCATTCATATCTGTTAAAATATAAGGCAGCTAAGCTTCTATTGAACTGTAAACGAGTATTGTAAAGTCGGTTGCATCCGACCAAATTTTATATGCACTTGCTTTTGTATAAAATATATTTATATATATTTGTATGTATGTGCTTCCTAAACTGCAATGTGAATTAAAATGACATGAAAGCAAAATATTTTATTAGCTCTATATATATTAGTTTGTTTAGTTGTGTATATAGAGTGGAGTGAGTGTAATGAAGCATCGAGAGTGTTTGTTAAATTTCCCGCATAAAAAAAGCAAAAATTGCTTGTTGAAACTTTAGCTATTACAGCTGATCTTTCTCTGCAGCTGTTGGCGCTTCTCGCATCGGCGAGAAATATAATGGGCGAAGGTGGTTCCCAGCACTCACTCGCTCGCTCGTCGTGACATTGACCCACTTGTGGTATATTATTTTTGGCAACATATTAGATTCATCATCAAGTTAGAGCTCCTATGGGTGGCTGCTTGCTCGGTTGCTTTTTGGCACAGGTCAATGCACAAGAGTCGCGACGCGTCGCTTGTAACTTGTTTTCTAAACCATGTGGGCGAAACGATGTTATTCATGATGATGATGACGATGACGGTGACGATGACGTTGCTCGCTGGTTGGGCTTGCGGGGGTGGTCCAAATTAGCATTTGTATCAAACAAAAAACACAATGCGAATGCGCTGGAAAAATTCAAGCCAATAAAAAAAAGGGAATTATGCAATCGTCTGCCTTCTAAGGGAAAACAGCAAATTTGCCAGTTGTTGGCAATTTTCGTAGTTTTTTTCGACTTTTTGCTCACATGCACAGGTGATAAATTAGGGCGTGCTCAACGCTGGCTACATAGTCCGCAGCCAACACGCCACAGACATAGAAGCATCGCATAGCGAACAGCGCGAATAGATTCCTTCGAAAATGCAGATCATCAATCTGCTCCTGTTTTGTGCCTTTGGCTATTGTGCAGCCGCACAACGCCGCTATTACTATAACTATCCACAGTGGCGAGCACCACCCTCGGTCTACAGCCACAATACACAGGGCACACGCCATAGTCGCCAGAGCTCCAGCACCAGCACCAGCAACAACAACAACAAGAGCGAATTGGGCTCGGTGAATCCCAAATTTGCGGGCGCCGGAAATCAGGAGCTGGACGAGCTGAGCTCCGACGTGGGCGACGACCGATCTCTGTTGCTGAAGAAGAAACTGAAGAAGTTTTATCGACCCTATGCAGCGGCTGCTGCTGCATCCTATGGCTACGGCTCCTATGGATATGGCTCCTATGGCAGGCCCTGCACACCTTTCGGACGGGATGCAGCCAGCCAAAAGGATCCGACGGAACAGGGACGTTTCCTGTTCGACTTGAACGTGTACAATGTGTATCCAGGTGCTGGTGGCTGTCGTGGCTACGGCGGCGGCTTGGGTGGACTGGGCGGTGGCTTGCTGTCGGATCCTGTGCCTCCAGCGCCGTTGCCGGTGCCGGTGCCAGTGCCAGTGCGTCCCTATGCCCCATTGGCCACCTGGCTATCACTCTTCGCACCTGGCATTCTGCAAAACAGCCTGGCAGCCACGGTGCCTGGTGTGCCCTACGCCGATCAGCTGCCAGTGCGGCCCGCTTCTGCCTCGAATGACCCACAGAGCGATCCCGCCGTGGATCCCAACTATAATCCAGTTCCCGTGCGTCGCCCAGTTCCCAATCGCGTCTACTATGACTCTGCAGGCGCGGTAAGTCGAGCGAGATCTTTCCATTTGAACTTGACCTCAATTGTCGATATTTTTATTTACAGCCACCTGTGACGCCGGGTCAGCTAGTGGGCGGCGTCTCTACGACCATCAATGGAATAATTCAACAGCTAACGGGCCAAGTTCAGCCGGTCTACCAAACAGGCGTCTATCGTGCGAGAAGCGATCGCAGTAGCTATGGATAGACCCAATTTCGAAATTTGCAAGCGATTAGTATTTTAATTAGGTTTTATGTTAAGCTTTGATTAAGTGGAAATGAATGACGAAATATAAACAAAATATATAGTGAAGCCTTTTTTGGCAAAATTCATTTGGCGTTTTTATATACAACTATTTAATTGATATTGCATTTTAAATCAATTTTGTCTCTGTCTCAAACTGTTGCTCTTCGTATCATTAGATTTACTCCTTAGCTTTGCAAAACATAGATAGAATATACGGAAGTAACTTTTTCCAGATCAAACACTCGCTCACACGCTCTCAACTTTACTATGACACCTTATATTTATAAGAAGTAGAGTTATCAGAATATGCGTATTATAAGAAGAGAAGAGCTGAACTTAGAGTAGTATTTTCTATGAAAAACTCCCATTCACTGTTACTCCAATTGAGTTTGCAAAATATGTCTAATATATGTATGGGCTGTATGGTTAGTGCTCTAACTAATGAATATAATCAGGTCTTCAAAAAGAAGATAATGAGTCTTACACTCATTTATATCTAAAAACTCTTTTTGAATACTGTTTAGAGCAATTATAAATCACAATAAATAAGATCTGGGGGGCAAGCCATAAAAAAAAGTGTCAGTTAAATTAGAGTTAGCTTCGTGTAATTATCTATGAATAATAAGATTAAATCAGCAACTCGAAATAAAGAGAGATATATTTGCGATACTTATATGTATGTGAGTATATGTATATAGATCTATATAGATATATGAAGCAGCCTGATAATTATTCGTATGGTACTTACAAAAACTATTTGTGTTTCTTTCCAAATAAAAATAAGAGATCATCACTCGGCTTGTTTAGAGCAAACGATGCCATAAATTGTGTTTATGCTGCGCCGCCATGGCTATGGAGCGGTAAGTGGGATGAATAATTGTATGGTCGGTTCGTTCGTTCGTTCTCTGGCTTTAGATCTTAGTCATGCACGTGCTATATAATTCTCCCATCTTAGGTCATAAA
This sequence comes from Drosophila navojoa, assembly GCF_054131105.1. NCBI lineage: Eukaryota > Metazoa > Arthropoda > Insecta > Diptera > Drosophilidae > Drosophila > Drosophila navojoa. Next base: position 13,665,395 of record NC_142890.1, read on the forward strand.
TTTATGCACGTCGCGTTCATCCCATTAAAAGAGCAACAAGAAGACGATAATAACAACAACAACAACAACAACAACAGCAATTGCGAGGACAAGGACAACGTATCCACTGCGAGAAGAGAAACCGGATTTAGTTGGGGATTTTTCAGGGCTCACATGTTTTGTATTTCTGTACTTCTTTCTTTACAAACTTCTTTGTACTTTACAAACTGGACTTTTCAGCGGTACACAAATAGTAAAAGCTAATTAAAGCTAAGCTAAGATCATATATCACTACGACTATCAACCAAAGAAGCCGCCGCCATAGCCGCCATTATGATAATTATTGGAATACTGCGACTGCGACTGGCTGTAGTGGCCGCCATATGAGCCTCCGAAATTGTTGTATGCTCCACCGCCTGGATAGTAACCACCGCCGCCGCCATAATAAGGCTTGTGTCCGAATCCACTGTAGCCGCCGCCTGGGTAGTAGCCACCGCCATATCCACCACCATATCCACCACCATATCCACCGCCGCCATGATGGTAACCACCACCGGGATAGTAGCCACCGCCGAACGAGCCGGGATGGAAGCCACCACCGCCAAAGCCACTATAGAGACCCGCATTTATGCCCAGGCCTGCGCTTAGTCCCACGCTGGCGCCCAAGCCACCGCCGATAAGTCCAAATGAGCGTCCCTGCCCCTTGATGGGAGCCGGCGCAGCCGATCCATAGCCGACAACGGCTAATGCCACCAACAGCTATAAGAGAACATCCGATGAGCACTTTGAAGATCGTTAAACAGACCCACCAATACGTACACAACACAAGCGCGCCATTCCGAGTGTGAGAGAATTATGAGTTGATGTGTCGCCCCGCTCGAATCGGTAACGAAACTAAATTGCAATTGTGAAGTGCTTCGCATTTATATAGCCTGCTCTGCTCTGCTTGTATGCCCAATGATGATCGGTCACAAGAAGCAGCCGACGACACGCTACGCATTGCCAAGTAATTCTACGCGAATTGCAGAACAAACAGAACCAGTTAGTGACGAAATCGTGGAATACCCCCTCGGTAGACAATGATTACTTAGCCAGCGAGCAGCAGAATGCGTTAATTTCGACTGTCAAAATACATACATGCATACATATATGTGCACTAATACACACATCATTTCTTGAGGGTTAAGGCAATTGTCGACCGCAGCCATAGAAGATCAAGATCACAAAAAAACCCAATAAAAATAATCACCCATCTGAGTTTACAACAACGAAACCTGAATACTCTCTTGCAGTTGAATTACAAGAAATCAAAAGAAACAACGTATTTTTCATAAATTATTATTATTATGTGAACTTTATATAATAAATTATGTTTTCAGAAACTAAATACAGCCAACACCGTGGGACAGCTTAAGTACTTTACGTTAGAGCAAAATGACAATCAAATAACAAAAGACTTAGGCAACAAACTTTACACAGAACGTGCAGCGAAGCATGGGCGCAGTTGTCGGAAATCTTTTCGGCGTCATTTCGCTCATTAGCACTAGACACAAAAATATATATGTATGTATGTGTGTATGAATGTGTCTTGTATTTGGCTTGTGATGCTCCAACAACAACGCATTGTCTCTGATTTGCGTACACATCTACATACATATATTGTTAGCATAGTACTATATTTGATACACCTTCACTTTCGTCGGCAGTTTATTCAACTCAGCCTGGTGATTACTCAGCGAACGTCAGAGAAGTTACCAAAAGTAGCTAAATTACCATGAGGAAGTTATTTGCAAGTAGGAATAGCAATTTTAATTGAATTTATTTTAAAGTCTTGCGAGCACTTGCGATTGCACAAATACTTGTTATAAATATCTGGATTAGCTATGCACCTGGTTGACGTTTTAAAATATTAGCTATTCGATTAGAATTTAAATTTCAGCTTAACAAATTTGGTTCCAATGAAACAATATTATTTTTAAAAGTTCAAAATAAATATTGCAAGTGCTTATATCTGTTAATCTAATAGACAAAATAAATAATAATAAAATTAAAAAATATATTAATAAAAATTAAATGTTTATTAATACAAAAATATATTTATGATATGAGAAATACTCTTGAAAAAATGTAAATATATTTTACTTAGCTTGGTAACTCTTCATAATTTAAATATATTTGTCAATTCTACAATACACATATGTACATCATTTTTAATCACCTTAACCTTTATTTGAACTCATTATTATTTTAGTTTATTTAATTATATGCCTAGTATATTTTCCATTCACAGATAATTAGCCGTAGCTGACTTCCGTTTAACTTTGACATAATAAAAGGAAAATGTGTATGGCATTTGTTAACAAGTCTTCAATCAAACCTCAACAATGAAGGTAGGCGAAGGTAATTCTCTTTAGTTCAGCTAACTAACCCAAATATCTTTCAGTTCGCTTTATATGTATGTGTCTTGTGGTGCCTGCTTGCCTGTGCTTGGAGTGCACCACAGTGGTCAGGCATTGGCTCCACTGGCTACGGCTTTGCGCCGTTTGCAGGGTATGGAAATTATGCCTCATCAAGCGCCAGTGCCGCAGCCAGCAGCAGTTACCAGGGCTATGGAGGGCTGGGCTACGGATGGCCAGGCAACGGCTACGGCTATGGCTACGGCAATTACAACGGAGGCTATCAGCAGCAGTTCAATCAGTATCAATACAATGGCTACAACAACTACAACAACTATGCTACTGGAAATAGATTTGGCTATCCATATGGCTTTGGCAAATAAATCAGATAGTTATGCATACGAATTGTTTGTATATTTAAAAGTTTTTAACTGCTGGAAATTTCCGTTTTCATTTTATTTGATTTCTCTTTGTTGGAGCTTGCATTTTGGAGGTCAATAAAACGAAAATACCCAAATATGTATGAGCATTTGATAATTCACTTGATTAGTCCAATAGAGGTTCATATCTATGTTAGCTGATATAGTGGAAAGCTGTGAGCCTGTGATATGTATTCTAAGCGCGTTTCATTGGCTGTTATTTCTTGATTATAGCACGACACAGTAGCCGATTGAGATGGTATATAAATTAAAACCAAGAACGCCTCTTTCAGCTGGAAATACCCTGATAGAGCCTACGAGCTGTTGTCATTCCAAATTTTCAACCGTTATTAACACTTGCCCACAGTCTGCCTTGTTTTCCGCAGCCGATACACGTATATACATAAACATATAAAATTTTTATATATAAACTCTGTGTTCCATTTATTTAATTTATTTGTTGTATTTTTGCTCTTATTTACTTTGAAAACCAGAAATTTTCAGGGTCAATTTTGTGAATACAGCAAAGATGCCAACAAATTAAATAAAAGCTGAAGTTCACAGCAACAACAATAATAACAACAACAACAATGAACACAAACAAGATCTCATCGAGCGGCGATTGCATAAGGGCGACAATAAACGCCTCGAAAACGCGTCAGTGGCATAAAAACTCTTCGCTCACCACGCAGCAGCTTCAATTGCACACGTATCGTGGTCCATGCAGCTAACATCAATCAGCGAAACCAAATTCGAACTTGAAGACCTACAAGACAATAAGTGAACATTAACGAGGCCATAAAGCCAAATCCTAAAGCGTCGCAAACACATTAAATCAATTAAAAATTTTGTATAACTTAGTATAAAATGCAAATCATTGTGAGTACAAAAACGGTGTAAAACTATAAAGTTTCAATAACCTAAATCGAAAAGAAACAAAGTTTTATGAACAATCACAGTGTGGAAAAAACAATTTATATGCCGCATAACAATATAATTGTACATAGCATTTATATCTTATAAAATATGTGTATCAAAATAAAAAAATAAAAATTCATAAATTATTGAGTAAAATGAAGATAAAGCTAAATTCAAAAGTTTATTTATGATGAAAATTCTATACAAAAATTTAAGATATACATATATATATAAATAATTATTTATATAATACATACTACAAAAAAGACGAAAATTACTTCCATGACAATATTTTTAATGGATATTTTACTTTGAACATCTTATAGCACAAACTACTCCTCTTACTCGGCATCTGCTCCGTTTTGCTGCTCCAAGCGGCAACAGCCGGAAAAGTGAAGCTGTTCGCATTTAAGGGTCCACATGCCGGTTTCGTTGGACTGAAAGTACGGACACCAAAGCTATTGGGTCTGAAGCATGCACTGGCGGGTCATGGCGGTGGATTCGGAGGCGGAATTGGTGGGGGCATTGCTGGTGGAGTAGGGTTCGGTGGTGGCTTTGGTGGCGGCTTTGGCGGTGGTCACAGCAGCGGCTATCAGCATCACGAGGAATATCACCACGAAAGCCACTACAGTAGCGGTGGAAGCTATGGAGGTGGTAGTTACGGCGGCGGCCTGTGGGGAAAGTAAACATAGCTTTTTCAGAAAATATTAAGTTCTTGATTAGCGCATTGTCTCCATTAAATTATATTTTTGTTATTTAGTTTTAGGCTCACATTCATTTGCATATCACAATAAATATTCTATAATTAATCATTGCATACCCTCGGGCTGTATACAAAATATAAATATGGGGAAGATTATACGTTTATATGCATTGCCAATTTTTTGTTTACTTTAACTGTAGAGAAGTTATATATACATATATATTTTCCCAGTAAGATACAAATAAACTGATTAGCTATAATAGAATGAATAGAAATTCTTAAAAAGTTTTTATATTTCAGCCGTATTTTATAAATACTCACACTAAAATAATAAAAATAAAATAACTTATATTCATATCTAAAATAAAAGAAACATTTGATAATATGTATAGCAAAAATAGTGTTAGTTATTCCTATTTATTCATATGGAAAAGGATTTTCTTAATAAACGACAATGAACCATAGGTGGCGTCCCATAATGACAGCATATATTGGCAAAAAGTTATGTGGTTGTTATAAGTTTCCGTAGTGTAGTGGTTATCACGTGTGCTTCACACGCACAAGGTCCCCGGTTCGAACCCGGGCGGGAACAACTTTTTGATTTTCTTTCAGTTGATAAGAAATAATTATATTTATATTATGTAATTTACTATAATTATATATGTCTAATTATTTTCTAGGTTAACAGTACAAAACATTGTAACGTTTCTTGCTTTTATGACACAAATATTGACATTAAATAATATTTTTAAGAAGCTTAAAGGCACTAATTTAACAATACCAATAAAATTAAGAATTTTGTTTTAACGTCGTCTTATGAAGCCGCCTCCAAAACCTCCTCCAAAACCACCTCCGAAGCCGCCGTATGATCCACCACTATATGAGGAATAGCTTTCATATCCACCGTATCCGCCATATCCGCCATATCCATATCCACCAAGTCCACCAAATCCACCGCTTCCGAATCCGCCTTTCCAACCGTGCTTAAATGGCTTTCCAACTGGATATGGTACCGGAACCGGCTGTGGCACTGCGACTGGAACGGGCACGGGCTGAGGCACTGGAATTGGCTGCGGAACTGGAACTGGCTGTGCCACAGGATATGCCACTGGATACCCGACACCAAACTTGTGGCCACCAAAACCATGAGCTTGGCTGGACTCCATTGCCACGCACAACAGTAACATCGAGATGATTCTCTGAAAAAATGTATACAAAATATACAATATTTGTATATCATTTATTACATTTAGGGGAATTTTCTTCAATGACTTTGGAACTCACTCTGTTTGGTCCCATGATGTAGACAGCTTCTAAGCCGCAGTTGATGCGAGTTGTCACATTTATAGTATTCTCGAAAATTTCCTGTACTTCCTTATCGCAGCGAGTTCAAAAAACTCTGAAACTAACGTTATAATGAGAAGAACTTGTTTTATAACCAAGACATAAATATTAATGCGACTTATTTAGTATAAGCAACTATTGCGAAAATGTTAACAAATCATGTGAAAAGCATTGATAGCGTTCAAATCGTGGGGTTAAGGTCGTCACACAATCCCACAGTTCCGGCCTATGTGGGCGTTTATTCTGTGATCGTCTTATAAAAACTGAAGCATCTTGCTGTTAGACAAACAGTCAACTAAGAGACAATATCCAAACATGTTTAAGATTAGCAGTTCTGTAAGTAAATCTTTTTGCCTATAATTAGTCACAACATCTCACAATTCAATTCCAACAGATCTTTGTGCTAGCACTCCTCGGCAGTTGCTGTGCACAATACCAATACCCAAACTCAGGTGCCACTGGTGTGGCAGGGGCCTCTGGAGTCGCTGGGGGGTCTTCTGCATCAGGCGCTCCAGCTGGAGGAGTCAGCAATCGCATTATTGGCTTGAATGGTCTGTTAGGTGGAGGCGGAGGTGGTGGCTTGTTTAGCAATCTCTTGGGTGGCCTGCTCGGTGGTGGACGTCAACCTTTGGGACAGGCTTATCCAGCTCCTCCGCTAGTGCCATCATACGGCGGCGGCTATCTCGGTTACCCAGGCTATGGATACGGCGGTGGTCTCGGTAATCTCGGTGGTTACTCCGGCTACTATCCAGGTGCCCCATTTGGTGGTGGCGGCTTTGGACCCGGTTACGGCAACTACTATGGCTAATACGTCAACTAATTGGGGCCCACAAAGTCTACTGAAGTATTATTTAAATGACTATCTTGCCATGTTATTAATGTGTAGCTATAAGTTTGTTGACAATAAAAAAGCTGAATACAGAAATACCTAACTTTGTTTGTAAATGTATTTGCAACACGCGTATTTCATGGGGATGTAGCTCAGATGGTAGAGCGCTCGCTTAGCATGTGAGAGGTACGGGGATCGATGCCCCGCATCTCCAATCGGGAGAAAGTTTTTTTTGTCGCGTCTACAAATATGTATACTATATATATCATATACGTTAGCTTTTTGCAATAATAGCTTATTGTTTATAATAGTATTTACTGCCCAGCAAATACCAAATATGTGCATTCAAAATATGCTTATGATAACAAGCAAAGTGTTTACTTACTTAAAATACATTTACAGTAAGCTCTGAATGGTGACGAAAAAATGTATTTTAAGATTACAGCAAAAGTACAATCATTATATCTTCATGTATTTCACTCCTGATCTACTTGCACAATTTCGGGCATGTTGCATAGATGCAAATTGTGTCGTAAAATGAAAACAAAATACAATATTGCCACGTTCAATCCATGCGGCTCAATGGTCTAGGGGTATGATTCTCGCTTTGGGTGCGAGAGGTCCCGGGTTCAAATCCCGGTTGAGCCCATGCTTCCTTTTGTTTTTTTATTACTATTTTTCTTAAGCACAAATTTAAAATAATTTTTTTATGGCCAAGCAAAACAATATTTACTTTGATCTCATATATGGGAAGTTGAAAATTTAATATAATACCATATTTTTAGAGCATAAATTTTAAAATAATAGTAAAATTATTATTACATTTTTACATGTACAATGTATTTTTACATTTTTAAATATAAGTATAAAAATAAAAATATATATATATTTTTTTGTTAATTATGCAAAAATAAAAAGTTACTTCCAGAATTGGAGATGCGGGGCATCGATCCCCGTACCTCTCACATGCTAAGCGAGCGCTCTACCATCTGAGCTACATCCCCGTTGGGCTAGTTGGAAACAATTGACCATTTTGTCAGGCAGCTAACGATTTGTTGAATTTGTGTTGAGCAATGTTAAGGCACTTTACGGAATCTTTTTAAAACAAATACATAAATTTAAACAATATTACTGAACTTCTTTGAGAGGCAGCAAACTTGTTATTAAGCTAAATGTCTGAAAATGTGACAATCTTTCAAAATATTAATATTAATTAGTGTGTTTTAAAATTTCAGTCTATCAGTTTCGCAGTAAATAGATCCATCATATTGATATCCAATCTTCCGTCAGCAGCTCGAAACTTGATAAGAAGTAGACGTCCCTGACTAGGTAACTTGAACAAACTTATGCATTTAATTTCCGTTTCCGGTCAGTGAAAGTTGCCAAAGGAAAGCAACAACAACACCTGCCAGCAGTTGGACTTCAGATCTGGACACTACACTCAACTCGTTCCAGTTTCATGCTCCATTGTTGTCATAGCACAAATACAAATAAACACGCGGACAATTTCATATGGGGATCTGAAACGAGAGAGAACTGAAGACACTTCGGCTGGATATGGATATGGACGCGGTGGTCCATTCGGGACCCATTGCTCATTGCCCATCAGCCGTTACTATCTGCACTTTCACACTTGTGTTTATACAACTGTCGCTTGCTGACGTATTTGTTTGGTCGGCCACGCCCCGCCTTGTCCGGCAAGCTCTATTATTATTTTCACAAGTTATATAAAAATAATAACAGAGCCGGACTGGGCTACAAGCTGACCGGACCATCCATCCATCCATCCATTATGCGCTTCCAGGCATTTATTTGCCAAACAATTCAGCAGCGCGTTGGGTTCACGTCTGCTCCTTGGGCAGCTTCAACCACTTCATCAGCATTCAGCAGCCCAGGGTCTGCATTGGCATTGGCATCGGCATCAGCCACAGCATCAGCAACAGCAATGTCTGGAGCTATCTTATGGTTTATGATGGAATCAAAACAAATGCCATCATTTCGTTTGCTCCTGATGAGTTTGTTTATGCAGATTGGTTTGGAGTTTTTCGGCGTTAATGGATAAATGTCCATGTATGTTTGGCTGCTTGTGTGCTTGTGTGTCCTATGTACACGTACATAAGTAGGTGAGGTTGTGTGTGTGTGTGTGTGTGTGTGTGGCTGTATGTATGTGTGCCCTTCCCACAGCTCTGCACTCATTTCTGTTCACATTTTTACATGTAACCCTTTTTAATGACTTACCAATTGGGTTATTGCCCTTAGTTATACCAAATGTAACATGATGAAGTCTAATTAACATTCCCAAGATCTTTGTGAATAGAATTACAAATATCAACTGTTATTATTATTACATTAATTATTTAAATTTATTTTAAATTTATTTTATATTTCAATCGGTTGATATTTCATTGTAATTAAAAATGATATCAATTTTCTTCTTGTATTTATTTGAGTAGAGAGTAACGGAACTTCGTTTACTTTGATGTGAAAATTTCGTTTCTTGTGAGTTTTTGCTTTGCTTTTTTGGTTGCACACTTTTCAATTAAAATTGTATTGTTTTCTTTTACTTTGTCTGCGTTGTTTACTTAGGCGAGGCTGCTTAGCCGAAAGCACAGGACAACGAGTTGGGTCCGCAGGCTGGCAGCGGAACGGTTCCAGGGCCAGGTCCAGGTCCAAATCCAAAGCTGCTAGCACTCCCTTGAGGCGGAGGCATGGCCGATGGCAGCAGCGGCAGCGGTGCTGGCGGCGGCAGAGGCAGAGGCAGCGGGCGAGGCGGCGGTGGTGTCAGCGGCGTGGGCTGCCGGGCTGGCCCGAAGAAACCGGGCCCGTACGGCGGCTGGGGCACAGAGCTAGCCATGTTCTGATCAGACTGATATATGTAGACATTGCTATTGCCCTGCGCCTGTTGATGCTGCTGCTGCTGTTGCTGCTGTTGGGGCTGCGGCGGGATCGGCGAGGCATAGTAGGTCTGGTAGAAGCCACCTGGTTGCGGTCCAATGGCTGCAGGATTACAGCCGTACGACGGACAGTTGAAGTAGCCATTGAGAGGGAAAGCAGCGCCGGCAAAGAGCGGCGCAGAGCCGTGAAAGGCCAGCCAACGATCGCGCCAGCGTCGAAATAAGGTGCCCAGAAAGAAGAACGAGCGCCCATCAATATGCTCTGGCTGCTCCTGATCATCTTCGTTCGCGTCCTGCTGCATGTCCGCCAAACAAGCAGCCAGCAAGAAAAACATGAGAAGAATCTGTTGAAGAGCTCTTAGAGGAGATCTTGTGATAAAGGAAGCTGAGCTGCCACCTACCCGTGTGGACATTTTCAGCAACTAAGCGCGCTGACGTCTGGAGATGAACTGTGCCCAACTGCTGCCAGCTGAGCCCCAACGAAATGTAGCGTAAGCCGTCGCCTCCATCGCCCATGAGATGCCGCCTAATGAGGCCTGTAATTAACTCTTTGGGCAGCCGTTGCTCCGGTAATCCGCAACAATTGCATCAGCCAAGCGTGCAGCACTTGAAGATCGTCACAAAGCACCGTCTGTTGCAATAGGCTTGGGCTCAGCTGATAAGCGTGCTCAACCGAAGCTAGGCATCTCCCTAATTGCAAATTAGATGCCGAAACAGCTTCAGCCTAAACATAATATTTCAAAAGTCAATAAATATGGTTTGGGCGGCCATAAATTGGAGCAGAGCGAAGCAAGGCAGCTTCCAACGGGGCGTGGCCTGAACCAGCCAAGCGTTTGATATCACATTTGGAGAGGTGTATTAGGAAAAACTATATCTGCTATAGTGTGGAATGCACGATCGTGTAAAACCACGATTGCAATATTTTTTTCGTTTTTCATTTAAATAACAAGCTGCTTAAGATGTACCACGTAATAGGATTTAGTTATATCTGTTTATCTATTTATTTTTAAGATGTAAGAGTTTACATAAAATGAAACTAACTTAAAATTACGCATCAGAGTCATGGGGTCATCCGCTTAGTTTATTTTAAATAGAGGCTACGTAGTATATTTTAGTGCTATTTTATTTTAATTTTTTATCTTCTTTACACACATAATTGCTTCGAATTTATTTCGTTCTAGTTTTATTTTAAAATATTGATGCATTTAATGCTTGAAACGTCCTCTGCTAGGCAAAGTTTTTGAAAATATTTGATTCCGGCACGTGCCTGCCATTATTTACTGTTCCACAATAAAGAAGTTAACCTGGTTCTTTTTACTTATTTTTTTTTTTTTGTCTTGTTTTTGTTTTGCCACATTACGCTGCTTGGCCGCCTAAAAGCGAGCAGCAACAACATTTTGAGTTATGAGTGCTGCGTGTCAGGTGTACTAAAGAAGTTTAAGCAAATCAAAGAAAAATATCGAACGTCTAACAAATACCCTGTATTATAATTATATTATTGAAATATAAAGTGATATGTTAGTATATATTTTTTTTTAATGCTCAGATATTTAGCTTAAAATTATATAATATTTGTTTACCTTTTTAAGAGAACGAAAATACTAGATCATTGTAAATAATAATCAGAATCCACATTTTGTCCTGATGCCCAATTATAAATTAACCGAATACGATTTGAGCACCGCCTCGAGACTTCTTCAACAGCATAGCCACCATGCCCATCGACAACAGAATCAATGGGTATTGCCCAGGTGACAACAATCAGTTGGCTTCCGTATGTATGGGGGAGGGGGGGCTTTTAGCCTGTGAGTGTCTGGCAAAACAAAAACACAAAAGCAAATGCTGTGAAAATTCACGCGCCCGTGAAAATTTCGCACGTTTTTATGGCCATGCGCCAGGCCGTCCCACGGGGCAGGAAAAGGGCAGACGAAAAAGTTGAGAAATGGCCTGATAGATTATGCTTGCGCCGTGGCATGCAGCAACTTAGATTTCTGCGGCTACTTGCATTTAATTAAAAAAATATGCAAACTCGGCAGAAAACTAAAACGAAATTGCAAACAAACCGAAATCGTTGGCAGGGAAACTTTTCATAAACTTTGCTGCCATAAAAACAATAAAAACCGCAATCCCACCCAGCATTGCCTTTGTTATCGAGACTCAAACGGACAATGGCCGAGTGTGTCCTTTTTTACGACAAAGCTAAATCCGGCGGAACCACATAAATTATGTTAATGCTCAGCCACACGCCCACCATGTGTGGCAGTCAGCAGCCAATGGTCAACTGCTCTGCTCGGTTCTGCTCTCCAAGATAATCACAAAAATACACAGCAACAGCAACACGACATTGTGTGCTGAAATGACGTTTGTTTAGTCCTGTGCCTGCCTGCCGTCTGACTGTCTGTCCGATAGTTTTTGCCGTCTATTGAGCGAAATTGCTGACAATTGCTAAAAGCGTTCGGGTGTGAGTTTCTGCTACTTTGTGCTGGACATTTGAGCTAGTCGAGCTGTTCAGTTTTTCTCATTTCGCTTATGAGTTGGGCTGCAGGCGACGAATGCGAATAACATGAGCCGCAGGCGTGGCAATTACACATACACAAGACTCACTGCAGCCAAGCCAATGATAAATGACAGATAGAAGGCATAACAGTTGGGATTCTGATAGGAACAATAACATGAAGGCAAAGCGAAGCATGCCAAACAATATGAACTATACAACAATTAGGCAAATAAGTATACTAAAACTGGGCGACACCGACTACCTAATGCTCGTTTACGGTCTAAAAGGAGTTAGACGACTTGGTAAGACTTAAGAGCGCAAAAACCTAACAGCCACTACCTCAAGGTAGTATATAAAGCATATATATTTTTGGTAAATCAGCAGAGAAAGTGAACGATATCCAATTTCTTACATTTTGGCATTCTGGCTATAGGTAAATCGACCATTATCCGCTTTGCAATTCCCACAACGAGCTTCTTGCTATACTAGATATAATCTTACAATATCTGTGCAAAATTTAATATAATACATTTAAGCTAATTAATATAAAATATATATATGTATGTATATATTTATTTATTTATTCGCGGTTTTTATTGACAAATATCTATCAAGCTATAGATTATTTAACTATATATATATTATATTATATTATATTATATTATATTATATTATATTATATTATATTATATTATATTATATTATATTATATTATATTATATTAGTTTCAACTCTTAGATCTTGCTATAAGGTCTTATAAATCTCCTAAAATTCATTTAGCACATCAATATTTCAAATACATACATACATTGAGAGCAAATACAAAGTTTTAACTACAACTGTGATTGGAGTTTACTGCACACGCTGCTGTACGCAAATAATGAGCCAGTTGTCCAGCAGATTAACCCAATCGTCAGCAACGCTCGCATAATAATGCGTATGAGGAAATTAGAAGAGGACATTGCTGTATCCGACGCACAAGGGACAGACCGGCAACCACACAAAAGGATTCCAATGTCCTGGAAATTAAATCCATAAAAATGATTACACATGCGACGCATACACACAACCTAGTTGGCCATTGTCAGAAGTTGTGGTTTACATATTTATTATTTTAAGCATTGTCCGACTCTACGGAAATTATCAGCCTTGTGCGTTTGGGTATAAAAAGTAAAGATAAGCCCAACGACTGCAAATAAATCGAAACAAATAATGTTGCTGCTGGCTAATTGCAGCATCTAGCCCCGCCTCAGAGAATCGCATTGAAAGCCCGTCGGACACAAGCAACATGAGATACATTTGCAAAGCAAATGGTCTCCAACGTCCCCCAGACTCAGAGACAATCGCTGGCTGGTCAGTCGGCAGTCATGCAACATGCTGTCGAACATATCCGTCATGCTGTTTCGCTGGCTTCCGTTGTGCAATGTCGCCAGTGAGGACAACAGGTGGCAGCTGCTGGCACGATAATGTGTGGCATAATGGGGTTTGGGTCGGGGGTTGAGGACATACATACATGTTGGTAGTCATAAAGGCGAACTCGAGCCGTTGTTTGTGCCGCGCAAACTTTCTGTCAGCTGTCATCAATGCAGACGCACAAAAGCAACATGAGTTTGTCGTGAATTTATGTATATTGTTCAGACTAAAAAGGGAATAGAGCGCAACACGGGATGCAAATGAAATAATTCCAATTCATGGGTTTAAATGAAATATAACGTTTTATTTATTTCCGAATTATTTTTTATAATTTATAAAAAAAAGAAAAACAACTGCAACTCTGCAAAGGCCCCGGCGAGATTCGAACTCACGATCTCCTGTTTACTAGACAGGCGCTTTAACCAACTAAGCCACGGCGCCAGTTAACAGACGGGCAAATCTACAAAATAATTTTTTGTTCAAAATTAGTCATAGAGATATAAGTATTTTGACAAACTTTAGTATAACTTTTTTTTTTCAAATATATAATTTAAAATTTAAAATTTGTAATTTATATAAAATGTAAAAGTAATTTTTCACCAAAATATATCATTCCAAGGTGTTCACCTTTGGTAGGCCCCGGCGAGATTCGAACTCACGATCTCCTGTTTACTAGACAGGCGCTTTAACCAACTAAGCCACGGCGCCATACGTGCAGATCGTGTTCAAATAACTACAAGTTTACAAAACTATGAAAATTGACTTAAATATGTGATTCACACACATTCAAGCAAAAGATAAAAATATTATCAGTTCAATTTCACAATTTGTATTTATTAAAGATGTGATGTGATGTACCAAAATAAACATATGTATAATAGATAATAATCTTCTTAATGTGAAATTTAAAAATATGTATATATGTATATTTTATTTATGTAAAAATATTGAAATTATGCTCATTTAAAACATATATATATATTTTTTACATTTTAATAAGAAATACATTTTATTTAATTCTTTAAATAATAATAAACCACCAGAGTACAATAACACAAGTTGAAAATGTGACTAAGTTCACACATTGCATACATATATTTTAGTGATTACTGGGAATCCACGCCCGTAATAGATTTTATTAAAAGACTAGCAAACGATGCGTATACATCTTTGTATATACATACATTTATCAATTAATTATCACACATATCATATATGGACTGCATTTATTGTATTTGTATTTGTCAAAGCTTGTTAAGATTGTCAGCGGGAATGCACCGCCTTTGTTGTTCGTGCTTTAAATAGCTATGTACATCTCAAAAAGTATAAAAGAGCAGAAATCCGTGGTGGATAACATCAGAGATACTTGAATCGCTTAAGCATTAACAATTCATACATTTAAAAAAAAACTCAAAAATGGATTGTCAAGTTAATAAAGATCCAAAAACAGGAATTGCTAAGGCTGTTAATTGTGGAGTATCAGTCGGAGATGAAAAAGTCAACGCACGTGTCGGAGTTTTTGACAAGGGCGTTTTTGGAGCAGTGAATGTAAAGACCGAAACAGGCCATTCAGCGTCATTGGGTGTTAAGCATATTCCCAATTATCATATGACCACCGTGAATGCCAGTGGCAGTGCCAACCTCTACACTTCGCCCAGTGGCAATCTAAACGTGGGTGCCACAGCAAACGCAATGCGCCACACCAGCGGACCTTTCAGGGGTAAATCCGATATGGGGTGCGGTCTAAATATGCAATATAAATTTTAGAAAGCCAAATGTCAAAAGTTGTAAAAATATATGTATTCAATATTGAAATAATAAATGTATTAAAAAATAAAAATATTCTTGCCGTATGTATATAGCCATTTAACAATGACCTTCCGATTAGGAGTTTTGAACTAACAGAAGATTTCATAGATATAGAAAAAATATGGATGATATTAAAGTAAATCCATATCTTTATGGCTTATGACCCTTTAGGGTCGCGACAAGCTTATACTCATGGTCATTTTACTTTATGAATTGGATCATATTGTATAATGAAAAGTATCAATTTATAGCTCAATGATTTAACCCATTGAAAATGGGAAATCAACGTATAATGGTTTTATTAAAAATATGTAACAGGCAGAAGGAGGCGTGACAGACCCCATACAGTATGTATGTATATACTGATCAGGGCGACGAGCTGAGTCGATTTAGCCGTGTCCGTGAGGCATATCCACGGGCATATCGAGCTTTTCTTCAAAAAACTATAACTTGTTGCGTTAATTTGTTATCGATTAAAAACATTTTCGAAAATCAGTAATAAATTTATATCTGCTACATCTTTAAAGCTAAAGTCGCCAGATTTTAAATGTAAACTTATATGTACTTTATAAGTCATATATGTAAAAGGCGTATTTTAAATACTAGAGACTTGTGCTTTAGCAAATGCATGTATATCCATGTTATAATAGTCCACCCACTAGAAAAGTTATTAAACAATTACTAAGCTCCCAGGGGAAGACCACGGTGCAGCCATTGCGTGTTTATGCGTGTGTGCATGTGTGAGTAAATATTGAAATATCAGTTGCTCGAGGGGTTTAGGGGATCTCGTAGTCGAGCAGTCTCAGCTAGAGCTTTCTTACTTGTTTTTTATTTATTAATTTTTTTATTTTATTAAAAACTGCATTTTATTTAGTTCTTTAAATAATAAGAACCCCCGAGAGTAAAATAATACGAATGGAAAATGTGACTAATTTCACATATCGCATACATAAATATATTTCACTGATGACTAGGGGAATCCGCAATATGTTTTATTAAAAGACTAACAAACAATGCGTATACATGGGGAAGTACATAATTCTATATACATGTGTCAATTTATTAGCACATACATATATCATACATGACTGCATTTATTGTATTTGTATTTGTCAAAGCTTGTTAAGATTGTCAGCGGGAATGCACCGCCTTTGTGGTATATGCTTTAAATATATACATCTCAAAATGTATAAAAGAGCAGAAATCCGTGGTGGAGAACATCAGAGATACTTGAATCGCTGAAGCATTAACAATTATCAAATTTTTAAATCATTCAAAAATGGAAAAAAGTGCCGGAGTTAATGTGACGAACGACAGCATTAGCGTTAAGGGAGCCGTGAACCGGTAAGTGGCTCAAGCATTTTACTAAGTAAAACCACTCACATGTTGCTCATTCAATTGACAGCGATGGCCATGGCCTATCAGTGGAGCATGTTCAAACCCGGGGATCTGGCAGAACCACAACGGTAGCGGGTCAAGCGAACATCTTCAAGAATGAGAAGGCTGAGATGAATGCCTCTGCCTACCACACTCGCAATCGGACTCACGATCAATTTGGCGGTGGCATGGATATAAGCACCGCCACAGGCCATTCAGCGTCATTGGGTGTTCACCATGTGCCATGTGTTTAATATGACTTCCGTGAATGCCAGTGGCAGTGCCAATCTCTACTCTTCGCCCGATGGCAAACTAAACGTGGCTGCCACAGCAAACGCAATGCGCCACACCAGCGGACCCTTCAGGGGTAAATCCGATATGGGGTACGGTTTGAACATGCAATATAAATTTTAGAATGCCAAATGTCAAAAGTTGTAAAAATATACATATGCATTCAATATTGAAATAATAAATATATTAAAGAATAAAAATATTCTTGTTGTGTGTATCTGGCTTTCCTACTTATACAGCCATTTAATAATGAGCTAACGAAAGATTTCATCAAGATACAGAAATTATTGATGATTTTAAAGTAAATAGACTTCTAGTTTCCAAGTATCGTTGTGTATTGTAATACTATTGTATCCAGTTTATGCATTGTAATATTATAAATACCACCACTCACGCTCTATTGTGGATCATCCTGCGAGTAAAACATGTTTATCTTGTGGCTCGGCATTTGCATATCAAAGTCATTTTGGGGCAAGCCGATAATGTCCCAAGTGGCAATGCGATTATGACCATAATTACACGTCATTACAGGGCGCTCTGTTATTCTGCGGTTGCTGCCTCGACTACTCTGAGTTCACCAATAATATTGACGTGGTCTCTTTTATTGTGGTTACTTACGACGAAAGTCTACCTGGGACTTAGCTCGGAATCCGCAGCTGACATGACTGGGCTTCTTGACTTTGCCGCATCAGATTCTTGTAATTTTTATGGCTTAGTTGTGCGGCGCCTGCAAATATGCAAAGTGTTTCGTATAAAGCGCGTTATTTATGTTTCGCGACGGCGACCCGGCAAAATCCGACGCCAAAATTAATAACCCAGCGTGTCTATGCGATGCCTCCATGAGTATGAGTGTGCGAGTGTGTTCGAGTGTGTATGGGTGAGTCTTAAATTTTCATGATTCGCATTATTATGACCAAATTATACCTTACACATTACCTTATAAAACTGTTGCGACTTTGCCTCTGCCCAAATTCGAACCAATTTTTATGTAAAGCAATTTATTTTGAATTATTTTTATGGCACTTCACGATGCGCTTGGCCACATTACGAATATGCGCCCAGACGCGGACACAGACAGTGAATGGCAGTGGTTGACTGAACAGAATTACCGAGGCTGTATCGATATATTTCATGATCTGCATTGGGTGTATTATATAGTATATGTTAATATTTCTGAAAGGCAGATAAAAGAATTCTTAATGCTCAAAATTGTTTAATCAATAATGTCAATAAAAAGATTTAATTGAAGATATAATTAAAGTTCCAAGTTTAATCAAACATAATCATCTTTATGCCAAACACTTATATTTATCCTATTAGATTTAGATCAAGGAATATATATATATTACGACATGAATCTATTTATTCATTACATTAATATAGTAAGTTGTGAGATGTTTTTTTTTTTTTTCAAATAAAAAATGTATTAAAAATTGAAAAAAGACCCTCAAAAAAGTACTATCTAGATGAGTAAGTTTGACAATCCGACAAGGTACTCAATTCTTAATGTTAAGACCCCATCAACGCCTAGAATATTATATTCCCAAGTCCCCGCTACATCAACCTCTAACTAATTAATTTTATAATTTATTATAAATTTATTTGAAATATAAATATTTATAATATCCTATGCTAAAGAATTCATTTAAACCATCAAACTTTGCATAAGGGTTGCAGCTCTGCTAATAACAGTTGCTTTGGCAACAATATTACGTTTCTATAACGACTCCCGGCTCTGTTATAATGTCTCAGTGCAACTAGAGAATGCTTTTATAAAGCACAAAGCTACATAGCTGTTCGATGGATTTTAGCTATTGCGAATTTCCCAGCACCGTCTCTATAGACACTTTCAAGGCCTATTTCAATCCCAATGATGTCAAGTTGCTCAGTGTCAACAGTAAATCATTGGACCAATGCCAGCCCGAGACCGACGAAGGCCAAGCAAATCAGGCGAAAAGTCTGCGACATCTTGTGCTCGACGCCATCGTAAGCAATTGGAGCGGTAAGAGGCCGACATTCGAAATACGCAATCCGAGATGACAACCGTCTCTGACTATTGTTTCCAGAACTGCCGCTGTACCGTCAGCTGAGGCGTCGGCAGGACCGTAACTATATACTCACCCAGTTGGATACGCAGCTACCGCTGCAGTTGCTCAGCTCTCACATACGGGACGACTACTTCTGGCGACGCTGCTACGAGGTGCGTTGGCGCATGGCACCCTTCCAGGCGCGCGGCAGAGAAAGACACTGGATTAACATTTACATGGAGCGACATGTGCAGGAGTTTATTGAAAATATGCAAACCGGCGACTACGAGCAGGATGGTAATGTGCAAGCCGCCTTGGACATCTGTGCGTCGTACATAAATCAATTGGAGATAAATCGGCTACAGCCCGCCCCGCCGGGCAGTGAGAGCAATGGTGAGTGAGCTCCTGTTGATTACTGGAGATTGTATACCCTTACCTGATGAATGATGGCTGATAACTGGTGAATTTTTGATAACTGATGATATGACTGATGACAGATGGTTGATCATGACTGATGACTGATTACTGATGACTGATGACTGATGACTGATGACTGATGACTGATGACTGATGACTGATGACTGATGACTGATGATTGATGACTGATGACTGATGACTGATGACTGATGACTGATGACTGATGACTGATGATTGATGACTGATGACTGATGACTGATGACTGATGATTGATGACTGATGACTGATGACTGATGACTGATGACTGATGACTGATGACTGATGGCTGACGGCTGATGCCTCACCACTGATGACTGATGGCTGATGGCCAATAGCTCATAACTGATGACTGATGACTGATGACTTATAACTGATATTTAATGACTGATGACTTTTAACTGATGACTGATAATTGATAGCTCATGACTGATAACTAATGAGTGATGACTGATGACTAATAATCGATATCTGATAACTGATGAGTGACGACTTGTGGCTGATGAATAAGAAAGTGATGATGTGACGAGTTATGTATTCCAATAATTCCTGAAGAGTATATAAAAGAAACCTTATAAATTCCATGCTGTCGATTGCAAACGTCATCAATAAATTACAAGTTCATGCAGAGTATAATGAGTTAACCCATCCACAACAGATCACATTCCGCTTGATTACCTGCTGAGCAATCTGCCGGACTTACGGCGACTGCGGCTGAGCTACAGCAGCAAGACAGCTGGCATCAATTACCAAATAGGTTGCAATCAAATAACGGCCCGTGACATATTACTGTTGGCCAAGGGACTTAGCCAATGCCACGAGCTACGCAAGTTTTGGTAAGAATTCCCAATGACATGGCCACACACGCCTTTGTTACTTTCAACTGGGTGAGTCCAAACTTTTCAGCCTTCACAATACGAAGCTGTTGGCGTATCAGTTGCGTTTCTTGGCACACAGCCTAGACAAGGGCTGCCATCACCTGAAGGAGTTATCCATGCTGCACTGCGCCGTGGGCGATGCGGGCATACGTTGTTTTCTCGAAACGTGTGGCAAGGAATCCTTTGCCACCCTCACTGTCCTCGACCTAACCAACAACAGAATAAGTAAATAGTTTTCGTTTTTATATGAATATAATTTACTTACGCTAATCCCCCACAGCGGAGGAAGGCGCCTATACTCTCAGTCGAACGTTGGTCCACGTGCCCCTTGTGCGGCTTGTGCTGCGACTGAATCCCATTCAAAGCGATGGCGCCGCTGCCATCTTCCATACGCTGCAGACGATGCCCATCAAAGAGTTGGATCTGGCCAGCTGTTCCATAACTGAGAGCATAACCAAGCTGTTCATGATGTTGATATGCCAGCAGAAGACGCTGCTAGTCATTGACCTATCAAACAACGACCTGGGCCAGGTGAGTGCAGCACTTGCTGAATAATTTATCTCGACTTAGCGCTTACATTTGATAGGATTTTGGCAAGCATTTGCTAAAGATCATCAACTGTAATAAGATGCTGGAAGATATGGATCTACGCAATACGGGTCTTTCTTTGGATATGCGACGAAAGTTTCAAGAGATTTTGTTAAAGAATTGCGAGCGTAAGAAGCACCAAGCCGCCAAAAAAGAAAAACGTGAAAAGTTCAATGCAATGATCAAATTATGATAAGAATAAAGTGGATTTTTTTTTATAAAAGAAACAATTATGATAAACCGCGTTTTTCACTTGACATTTCTAGCGTAACTTCTAGTCGAGCAAAATATATTTAGATACAGAAAATAAAAGGGTCAGAGACGCTGGAAACTGGCGCGATCGACCAACTTTCATTAACCCTCGACCTTGTTGACTTAGTCGAACAAAAACAATGCTAACCCCCGGCCAAACCCATTTCAGGCGCAAGCAGCCTTTTTCTAATGGCTTTTTTCCGACAACAACAACAACAACAACAGGGACAACAACAGAGAAACTAAGTGGCGCTCAACGAAACACTTGAAACTGAGTTTGAGGCAAAAGGTAAAAAGTTCTTGAAAAAATAAATAAAAGATACTCTATTTACAGTATTTATTGTTGTTGTTGTTGCTGTTGCTGTTGCCATTGTTGTTATTTTGGTTGTCAGTTCGGTTAGTTTGTTTGTTGTTATTGCTGCTCGTCTTGGGCTTTTGTTGCCTTTGGCACGCAAAGTGTAAAAATTTGTTGTGCTTTCTTAATGGCTAATGGCCTTTAAATGGGATCCTAGAAAAAGTGCTCAAGCATTAATTGGAATAATTTTCATAATCTTTGGCTTGATACAATCAGCAGGAAAGAAAAACAAGAAATAGCTGACATATCTACTCTAAATTTGGCAACTATATTAAAATGTATTTTAGCTATTATAAATTTCCGTTGAATTCAATTTTATTTATATTTAAAATTTACTTTTAAACTTTGGTTTTGTTGAGCTTACTTTGTGTTTTTGCGTTATGATATTAAAATATAATATAAATATAAAGTAAATGTATTTTATAAATATCCAATGTAAAATAAATGTATTTTTAATATGGATATGTATTTAAAGTTATGCTAAACCTTCCCACTGACAGCACGAAAAGTCTCAAACGACCAGCTGAAGTTCTCCCTCATTGTTTTGTAGCATATTTAGCAGCTCATAAATCTTCAATGGCTATAGCCATGTGATTTATAACGACACAAAAAGTTTTAGCTGTCTAAAACAAGCTAAAAAGACTTTAAATTTCTCCTCAGTAGAAGAGATATAATATATTTTATTTTATTTGTCTTCTATGACTATTAAAAAAAAAACAACAAAATTCTTTTATATTGCATGAGTCTTACATTTCGTAAAAATTTCAACTATATTGATTTTATAGAACAAAATTTTAAAATTATAAAATTATAGTTTGAAAGCATAGTTCATATATTTAGTTAGCATATTGTGGGCTACGGCAATTAGTAAAGCAATTAAGCTTTGAGGTCCTACGCCCAGTAATTTATTTCTCTTCGTATTTCTTTGGCTAGCCTTAAGAGAAAAGCTTTTTAATTCCATTTTAATTCTGGGGTGGGTGATTACGAAGGGCGTGGCAATTTGCAGCGCAGCATAAAACTCTGACAGTTATCATAATTATTTATGGGACATCTTTTTACTTATTTTTTAAATTTGCCCTGCTCTGCGAATTTTTGTTCAATTTGGTTTTTTTTTTTTTTTTGGCTTGCAGGTCAAAGGGTTTAATGCGCCAAATGGGCAGGCAAAACTTTTCAAATTAAATTAAAAGCATGCCAAAAGGCAGAAGAAAAAACAAATTTGATGAGTCAGCTGCGTGTTGAGAAACTGCAGCGTTTAAAAGTCAATAAATCAACGGCCCAATGATAAGGGTAAAATTTATTAAAACCTATTATTAATAACAAAAAGAGAATGAAGGAAATAAAAATAATAAGTTCGTCCACAGCTGCGCTCGCTTCAATTAAGAAAATAGCTGAAAAGACGAAGGAAAAAGTGAAGCATCAAATAACTGTACAACCGGTTGGAGCTGTATAAATTTTATGGCTTGAATGTATCTTAAATATTATAATGCACCCTATTTTAAATAAATTATGCACGCTAGCAGCAACTTGAGTTGCAATCGAAAATAAAAGCAAAAAAATAAAAACAATTCAAATTTTGTTAAATTTACTTGCCGATCGTAAGCGGCTCAATGGTCTAGGGGTATGATTCTCGCTTTGGGTGCGAGAGGTCCCGGGTTCAAATCCCGGTTGAGCCCGTTGCATTCTTTTATTTCTCTCGTATTTGTTACTTTTTTCCAAAAGTAAATAATAATAATTCTATAGAGGCGCTGTGACAATGTGACTTTATTGCCCATACAATAGATAAAAATTCAATTCAGGATTTTGTCGCAAACACAGCTCTCTCTTTCTCTCTCTCAGCTCTCCTGCTCCTCGTAGTCGGCATTGACATTTTTATGATTATTTCACTCCTTTTTTGTTTGCTCAATGACAAATTTACATATTGAAGGCGTGGGCATGTGTGCGTGTCTTTGTCTGTGTGTCGTCCCCATCGCCCGTCTAGCTGTGCTTACATATGACAGCCTTGGGAATTTCCCAATACCAAGACGCAATCTCAATGCCAATCGTATGATGTGAGAATTGCTACAAGCGGCTGTTTCATGTTATTGGTGTTGTTGTTGTTGTTGTTGTTTTAGCCATCGTCTAAACAATAAAGAATAATCGCTTTGGCTTGTGGGCGTCGCAGTGTGTCTGCCTCAGCCTCTTAAGTTTGCTCCAGCATCGACGTGCCTCGTTTTATTGCATGTAATTTGCATGCGACTTACGAATTGGCCAACTTTTTTTATAGGCGCCTTAAATTGTGCATATAGCCATGGCTGAGTTGTCATGTGTATTTGTTAGCTGCTAAGTGGAAAGTTTACTCCAAAAATGAACCCAAACATACAGAGATTTGTTAAGAAACTTTGGAGTTTAAAAAGAGTTTCCTTAAATTCATATATTTCTTATAGCTAAGATTTTTTTATATAATGTATATATACATATATATATATAACACCTACAATACTCTGCAGTGTTTGCGATACTATTTATCCCGATTAATAAATAATATTTATTAAATATCTGTTTGGCATTCTTTGAAACTCAACTAACTGTAAGAAAAAACTTAAAAAAAAAAAAAAAAAAAAACAAACAAACAAATGAATAAAAAACACTTTGCTGACTTGCTGTCAGTTGGCATTAATCAGCAAACCTTTCGCCTTGGCCATTTGGCCGGACAATATTTGCCAATCAATTGCCACAAAACAGAAATTGTCCATTTTCCTGTTGCCTGTCGCTGCCTGCTGTCGCCGGAGCGGAAGGAATTTTAAAATTCAAATATAAAATAAAATGCCCAATTGAAATCGGCTACAATGAACATCCTCGGCATTCGTCGCACAATGAACCCAAGACAGCTCTGCGTCAGGTTCAGATTCAGATTCAGGTTCAGCTGCTTGGGGTTCTGACTGGGGACCGGGCGAACGGCGCACAAACGGACAAATGAAAGAACGTCCGACCGCAGCAAATAATATTGAAAATCCGTAGACAATAGTGTACACATTTCAGCATTTGGCGGACTTGGCGCACTTGGCGGGCTGGGCTAAGACCCACTTCATGGTAATGAAAATCAACTGGATTGGAATGAAGTGGAACTGTCCTGAATTCGGGCATTCATTTGCATGCATACGAAATGGAAATTCCTGTCTTGCTTTTGGCTTAGGTTTTTTATTAAAAAAGTTGACGCCACCTCAGCAGAAAGAAATGCCAATTAAAAAAGTAAAACGCCCGCAACATTTGGCCGGGCCGAAACAATGGACATTTGGCTCGCTCATTAGCCGAAATCATTGTCAGGCATGCTGGCGCATATATCATGATGCCACGGTTGCCGCTGCCCGCAAAATAGGCAACAACAAAAATACAAATATACATATGTATATATATATGCAGGCATTACAAATTATGAGCATTATCATCTGAGGAGCAGCAGGAGTCGGAGCCAGCCAGCACCAGCCAACAGCTAACAGGCCTACGATAATCCACTGTGCGAAATGTACAAATGATTTGCCTTAACGCCCAACGGCCGGCAAATTGCAAGAGCATCAAAAACCAAGTTCTGGCTGTGGTCATGCTGCTAAGTGGACAAATCTACCACAAATACGAAAATCACCCTCATTATGGCCAAAAACGTAAATTCCTCGTTGCTGTTGACTGTGTTTGTGTTCTCTTCTTTACGTTTTTGTTGTTGTTGTTTTTTTTTTATCGCAATGTCGACAAGACCACTGGGCATGTTAACAGACAACATGCTACGACTGCGACAGCCACTCCGTTAAATGGTCAGCCCATACAGCAGCAGCAGCAACAACAACAAGAACAACAGGATGCAGGCTGGCAAAAAAAAGGCGACAATGTTCACAGTTAGTCCGCTGGACCGACCGCTGTCATCATGGCTGACACTAAAGTGGTTTAAGGCGATAAGACGCCCGAGGCGATGTGTGTGTGTGTGTGTGTGTCGCGTCGACAATGGGTAGATTCAGATGCCAGCCGCGCAGGCAGGGACTCCACACGCGGTTATCCATGACACATTGGGGTAATGAGTGAAATGCGGGCGCACCAAAGGGGCGAAGCGAAATGTGAGAAGCGCCGAGTGAAGGCAAATGAAATGTGTGAGTTTGTATTGGGAATAGATCAGCAAGCGAAGGAAGTACAGTTTATGCAAATAAATTGATGATGGAAATAGGATCAAATTGTATTATCCCATACTATAATTTAACTATATTATAATAAGCCGAAAGCCCGTACTGCCAGTGCTTAGCTCTTAGTTAGATTTAATGTTTTATGAATTATTAATAATAATTATTAAATAAATTAATATTAAAATATTATATTTTATTATATTTTATTATCTCTATTATATAATATTATCTCAATCAAATTAATTTTTTTATCAGTTTATCTAACAAATCCTAAATCCTCATATCTAATTTGTTTCTATGTCAATATTCAACCGAATTATTTCATTTGAATATGCTTTAAAGTTACTTAAATAATTATTAAAAATATTTAAAAATATCTCTATAATATATATATAAAATATATTAACTTATTTATAACAAAAACTCTTTAAATGTTTTTTTTTTTCAATATCAACTTTACAATATAATTACTCAACATTCTTTTGCTTAAATGTTATTACAATGTTGACCGTTTATTCATGTAACAATGTTGTTGCATTTCTTTCACACACTCCCCTAATCCCTGTTCCGTGATAACCGAGGAAAACTCATTTCAGTGCGATACCACAACTACGCAATTCCAATTAACATGGAGCCAGCTGTAAATTACTTTCAGCTGTTATCCGGATCTGTGGAAAACTGCTTAAGCAAGCAGAAATCAATCGATTTGCCGCCTCTCCCGCCCACTTGCCAGCTGCTCTAGTGTCTCTGTCTTAGTAGCTGTGGCTAAAATCCAATTGCGAGTCCAAAATTAAATGCAACGTATTGTGGGGCAGTTGTGGGATCCAACGATTTCCATTTATTACAACTAAGTAGACACAGACAACAACAATTGGACGCACGAGCGGGAGCTATGGGGGAGGGCTACTTACGAGGCGGAGTAAGGTCTTAGCCAGCTTCTTTTTTTATGCTCTTCGGGTAGTTTCGACGACTAAATGGTTTGAGCGATAAATAATGTCCGTTTGTACTTTTAAACGACTTCCTTTCATTTGTTTTGCCGACGACGGGGCGCGGACGCTGGGACCGATGGCTGTTCAAATTGTTTCAACGCCAATACATAATGGCTGCCCCGCCCACTACCATTGCCACTGCCACTGCCACTGCCACTGCATGCGGCTGGAGGGCAGGAAAACAAGCCGTCAAAGATAGCAATCTTCGATTTTACTTCTCCTTTTTTTCCAGGGGGTTTCATTGACTGCTTGTTGTTATTGTTGTTGCTGTTGCTGTTGCGGCTGTTCAATTGATGTGTCCTGGGATAAGGCAAAAACCGAAATACGCTGAAATGTCGTGTAGTTGTTTCAGTGTGGCTGTTGCTCTTGCTTTTGCTTTGCGTGGCATTGCGGCATATAAATCGTTTTATTTTCCGTGCGGCATTATTGGCGTCTGCCTGGATTGGATGACGCGTGTAGGAAATGCCATTGTTGTTGTTGTTTCGCCTGTTGTGTCGCGCTTGAGGTTCCTGCGAAGATAAATGGCTCACTTAGCAAGCGTCCGCCACTGCCGCCTCGCTCTGTTACCGTAGGCCAGCCACTGATGGGCTGATGGGTGGGATTGTGTTTCAGAGGTGACGGCACAACAAGAACAACAACAACAAGAACAAGAATAACACCATGATAGGTGTGTGCGGTTTAACGCTTTGGGTTTAGGGTTTGGACAATACGAAATGGGCGTGGATGGTACGTGCCTTCGTCCCATTGAGAACTGACACTCAGTTGGGCTAAGACTGACAAATAAAGGTGACTTTATCAGTAGCAACTGATGTCAGGGCTTAGCTTGAGAAAAATAAAGGAACAAGAGTGAGTGAGAGAGAGAGAGAGATAGCGATGCACCTTAAGCTAGAGCAAAGTACAGTGTGCAAAAAGTAAGCTAATCAAGTTTAGAGTCGGAAGAAATGCTGAGATTTACTTAATTATCATATACAAGATTATTATGATCTGTATGAAAAAATTCGATTCATGTGGAATAAATACATTCACTTTTATAGAAGAAGTTCTTAGAGATCATCTGTGCCCAGCATAGTAGTGTATAAGTATTTTTTATAACAAGTGTCTATTAATATTAATATTTAAAACAATCTAATTTTTTATAATTTATATACAATATATTTATAAGATCTGTTTCAACTCATAAGGGAAAAAGACTAGGCGTAGCTTCTGCACTCAATCATTTAGTACACTTAAACGTAGCTTATAAAAAGGTTTACTTTCTGTTGATAAATGTACTTTGAGTAAAGTCAAAACTATTTGATTTCTTGCTGCATTCAATAAATATTATTCAAAATTCGTAGTAGCAGAATTAACCAATCTTAACAATTCTTGCATTTGTGATAAATAAATAACAAATAGTGTCATATATAAACCATAAATTTATTAGCATTAGAATATTAAGAACTCTCCACCCCTTCACAAACACCACAAAATAAACAATGCTAATTAAGATCAGATATCTAATACATAATGGAATCACTTATGCCATTTAGAAAGCTCTACGGCCTGATGCTCACTCTCGTGGCGCAGCATTGCGGCCTCAGCAATTGAAGACAGTGAGCCCGACCGGCTCCAGCTCCATTTGGTCTCATCCTTCGGCCGCATTGTGCACACACAGACACATAAATCAAACAATAAGTACTCTTTATTATTATTATTTGCACTTTTTGCATACACTCGTACGAGGCACACGGTATTTACTTAAGCAACCGCACCACCAGCCATGGGGCATACTTCAACTTGGCTTATTGAATAAGTCAGCAGTCAGCAGTCAGCAGGCAGCAGGCAGCAGGCAGCGAGACGCCCAAAAACTTCAATAACAACACCCAGACCCACTTGAATACAACAAGCAACAACAACAACAACAACAAAAAAAAAAACTTTAGAGCGATGCCCCGTCGTTACATGGATGCAGCCACGCCCACTCCGAGCATCGTTGGCCACAAATCTACAGCAGCCGCAGCCGAAATAACATAATTTGCATAAAATTGACGTTAAAGGTTGAAGCAACATTATGAAATGCCAAACATTTACTTAGGCAGCGCCTGGCTGGAATTTGCCCAGGCCTCGCATTAATAACCTTAAATCAATTTCATTATACGGCCGTATGAGAAACATGCGTTAAATTAATTTTTTATTTACCCCAAAAGTATGTGAAGGGGTCCCAACACACACACACCAAAAAAAAAGGGCTACACACTCGGCTTTGTTTTTATTTTCTTTTTTTTTTTCTGTTAAACAAATTACACGCGTGTAAAAACGCGCGCGTTTTTTGCCTGCGGTTTTTACGGCCACGGCTCATAAACACATTAATTACAAGCGTCCGGGCCACGATATGGAGAAGTGCCACTGATTTGTACTTTTGGCAAGAGCATGGTATTTTCCACATTTTCAAATCTTTTACTTTCCCTTTTGGCCATGGCCCAGACCCTCGCAGTAGGCGTCGCACACATTTAAACTAATTAATTAGCAAATTTGCAGGCGTTGAAATGCTTGATGCCAGAAAAAGAAAATCGGCATAAATCTTGTCGCACACCAGGATACCAAGACACACACTCGAACGTACACGCATACATATATGTATATCTTGGCTATGGGGCGTATGAGTAACTTATGAATATGCATATAAAAGCAAACAGATTGCGCATACGCCAAGTGGGCGTGGATTTTCGTTTAGGCTAGTTAAATACGGCTGGATGGAAGAGCAAAACTGCTAATGATGTTTATTATAGAGTTTAAGCATTTTAATTGGCAAAATATATAATAACCATTTGATAAATATATATAAAATAATAATAATATAATTTTATTGATTATAATCAATTTTCATTTAATATTATTTAAACCCCAATGATTATTTATAAAATAAATTAATTCCCAAAAATTTTATAAATTAAAAAAAAATATATATATATTATACTAAGCTCTTCAAAAATAACTGCTATGCTGGAATAACTTTTTAATTTGGTAAGAAAACTATTTCAAAGCTGTGCTCAGATATCGAAAGCCAGATG